>NC_044032.1:475258197-475571924 GCF_901765095.1 Microcaecilia unicolor | reverse complement strand
CCGACTTTGGGTACTAGGACCTACACCTGCTGAAACCTGGTGTGAATCCTGGTGCACAACTTGGGTGCGTATCCCAGGTATTCTATAACATTGCACCCAAATTTTCAGAATGCCCCTGGCCCGCTCTTGCCCCTCCCCTGGCCACACCCCCTTTTGGATTGTGTACTCCGGGATTTATGTGCCCAGTTTATAGAATAGCATGCAGGCAGATACAGGCCCAAATCCTAAGTGTCAATTAATATCAGTAATTGATTGTTAATGTATCGTTAACTATTTGCACATGTATCTCAGGTTCGTGCCCAAATTTGGGTGACCATTATAGAATTCATGGGGTATCAGTGTTAAGTAATTTTGTTCATTATATTTTCTACCACTTTGCCCAGCACTGGCGTCAGGCTCACCGGTCTGTAGCTTCCCGGATTACTCTTAAAACCCTCCAATCTTCAGGTACTGTGATAATGATAGGTTACAAGATTACTAATAATAGGTTAGCAATTTCATTTTTCAGTTCTTTTAGTATTCTGGGGTATATGCATCCAGTCCAGGTGATTTAATGCTCTTCTGTTTGTCGATTTGGCCTATAACATATAGTTCATGGATAGGTAGTTCCCGTATATCTTCCTCAATAAAGAACGAAGCAAAGAATGCATTTAGTCCTTCCACTCTAGCCTACTCCTCCCCAAGTGCCTGTTTTACTCTGATGATGTAATGGTCCAACTGACCCCCCCCCCCCCCCCCCCCCCACAAGCCTTCCTCTTCAAATGTACCTGAAAAAGTTCTGCTTTTGCCTCTACAGCAAGCTTATTTTCAAATTCTCTATTTTTTTTTTCTCATCAATGCTTTGCATCTAACTTCCCAGCTCTTAAGTACATAAGTATTACCATACTGGGCCAGACCAAAGGTCCATCAAGCCCAGCATCCTGTTTCCAACAGTGGCCAATCCAGGTTACAAGTACCTGGCAAGATCCCAAAACAGTACAATTTATGCTTATTCTAGAAATAAGCAGTGGATTGTCCCCAAGTCCATTTTAATAATGGCTTATGGACTTGTCTTTAAGGAAGCTATCCAAACCTTTTTTTAAACCCCGCTAATTGCTTTTACTACAGTCTCTGGCAATGAATTCCACAGTTTAATTACACTTTGAATGAAGAAATATTTTTACGGATTCGTTTTAAATTTACTACTTTGTAGCTTCATTGCGTGCCCCCTAGTCCTAATATTTTTGGATAGAGTAAATAAGTGATTCACATCTACCCGTTCCATTCCACTCATTTTATGGACCTCTATCATATCTCCCCTCATCCGTCTTTTCTCAAAACTGAAGAGCCCTAGCCTCTTTAACCTTTTCTCATAGGGAAGTTATCCCATCTCCTTATTATTTTTGTCGTCCTTCTCTGTACCTTTTCTAATTCCACTATATCTTTTTTGAGATGCAGTGACCAGAATTGCACACAATATTCGAGCTGCAGTCGCACCATGGAGTAATACAAAGGCATTATAACATCCTCAGTTTTGTTTTCCATTCCTATTTGCTTTCTTTGCTGCTGCCGTACACTGAGCAGAGGGCTTCAAAGTATCAACGATGACGCCTAGATCCCTTTCCTGGTCGGTGATTCCTAATGTGGAACCTTGTATAACGTAGCTATAATTCGGGTTCCTCTTTCCCACATGCATCACTTTGCACTTGCTCACATTAAACATCATCTGCCATTTAGATGCCCAGTCTCGTAAGGTCCTCTTGTAATTTTTCACAATCCTCTTGTGATTTAACAACTTTATATAACTGTGTCGTGAGTAAATTTAATTACCTCACTAGTTACTCCCATCTCTAGATCATTTATAAATATGTTAAAAACCAGTGGCCAACACAGACCCCTGGGGAATCTCCACTATCTACCCATCTCCATTGAGATTACTGACCATTTAACCCTACTCTGTTTTCTATCTTTTAACCAGTTTTTAATCCACAATAGGACACTATCTCCTATCCCATGACTCACCAATTTCTTCCAGAGTCTTTCATGAGGTAGTTTGTCAAACGCCTTTTGAAAATCCAGATACACAATATCGACCGGCTCACCTTTATCCACATTTGTTCACCACTTCAAGAAATGTAATAGATTGGTGAGGCAAGATTTCCCTTCAATAAATCCAGGTTGGCTTTGTCTCATTAATCCATGCTTTTGAATATGCTCTGTAATTTTGTTCTTTATAATAGTCTCTACCATTTTACCCAGCACCGACGTCAGGCTCACCAGTCTAGAATTTCCCGAATCACCTCTGGAACCTTTTAAAAAAATCGTCTGTTTCCTACTTTCTTCATTCAGCTCCTTTTCCTTTTTTGGAAAATGGTTTTGGCTACAACAGCCTCTTTCACTCACCTTTTAACCAAGCCAGCTTCCTTCCACCTTTATAATATATGGAATACATATATTCCAAGATAGTAGTTTTAAACAATGTCACTGCCTAATTTAAACTCAACCTTTGTAGCTGCTTCTTTTAACCTTTTTTTTTACCATTTTCCTCATTTTATTATATCTTCCTTTTTAAAATTTAAATACCAACTCAATAGATTTCCTTACTGTCTTCACTCCAGTTATTAACTCAAATTTGTCTTTGTTATGATCACTTACAAATGGCCTCCAACATCTTTACCTCTTGCACCATGTCCTGCATTCCACTAAGGACTAGATCTTCCTTGTCAGTTCAGGATTTAGGGCCTCTTATCAAGCTGCACAGCAATGTCGATAGAGCCCATTCAAAGTGAATGGGCTTTGTCGGCATTACCACACCAGTAGCCGCTAGTGCAGCTTTATAAAACATGTCTTTATTTATTTGATTAGAAAATGTATTTGATTTAAAAAATTTACCTCTCTTTATCCAGGACATTGCCCTTCAATTGTAGCCTCAGTGAAGCTCCCCAAACATTCCTGCCTTTCCCATATTCTTCTTATAGCCTGAAGATAATATGAACATTTTCAGAAATACTAGGTAACCGATTGACACAAGAGAACATTATTTACAAAAAAAGTCAATTGTGTGTTCTTCTCCTTCACGTCTAACTATCCCACTCACAGCATGTGCTCTTATTAAGATCTTCCCAAACTCTTTTCTTTAAACCCCAAGCTTGTTGGATTTTCCAGATATCTATAGTGAGCATGCATGAAATACTTTCATATATTGGACACCCATTCTATGCAAATGTACTTTATGCACAGACATTGTGCTTAATGGATATTGTTTATGGGTCACTTGATATCATCAGAATCGTGAAAGGTTTTTCAAACATTTTTGAAACACAACACTTTAATAAACATGTTTTTATTAAATTTAGACTTGAAAGAAGTCACAATACTCAATGCACTTGATCATTTTTGCAATAAGTGCTTTCTGTACACCACCAACCCACATGGATTGATTCTGCATTATAAATAAAGTGAACATATTTACAGTGAAATTAGGCATCTGATGTGTAGTAATAGGCTCAAGAAAAATGCTGATCATTAACTTTTTAAAAAGAGTAAAATCTAATAAAATGGGCCACTTAAGACTTCATTATCCTTTAACAATTTCATCATTGAAATATTTTCATTTTCATAATGTGCTTAATGTTACCAAGTACAGTAAAGCAGTACACCAGTAGCTATCCTTTCTTCATTTCTAGAGGTCTGGCTTTTGTTAATGCAAAATATACTTTACTTTCTCTAAAGCTGTCTAAAAGGCAAAAAAATATATATGTATGCCAAAAAAATCTGACAGTATGATACAAATGGGATATTCAGCCTTCAAAAATAGTGCAGACATACTTTTTACAAGAACAAAATGGAGTCACAATTCTTTAAAAACATATCAGAAGCACCTTCCAATTCCTCACACATGTTTAGGACTACATATTTCCCAAGGATTGTTGCGACTGTGATTTACTCTATAAAAATACTTTACATCTTATGAATATAATTCCAATCTTCTCAGATAAATCTTTTCCTTTTATCAGTTTGTCTTAACAAGTTAGTAAGCAGCTATTTGTGACTGAAAGAACAGCAGATTATGATGGAAAGAGAAACTGAAGATGACTTCATTTCGGAACTTGTCTCTACTAGGAAATAAACCCAACTTTGTAAGCAAGATGATTTGCCACGATCTTGACACCAATACTTTTTGTTAATCAAACTAAACACCATTTATGAAGAAATGAAGTCTTAGAGTCTTAGTTTCCACCAGATGTTTCTGGAAATTTCTTGTGATATGTTGATCTGATGAAGGTCACTGTGCCTTATTTACTGGGCTGTCGCGTGTGTTTCATTCCAGATGTACTCAATGTCCGTGACCTCTGCCTGAGCACCTGTTTCCCCGGAAGTTCCAGGTCTTCAAATAATGGGCTTTCGATGATGTCTACAGCTTCAGGTCTTTCATTAGGGTTTGGCGAAAGCATGTGCTTTACCATATTGTGCTAAAACATAAACAAAAAACCCACTTTTAATTTTACATAACACAATACATTCTATATTCTGTTACACATATAACTGGAAGCCCTGTCTGTTTCACCCATGCTGTGCCCGTGTACACAACTTTACGAATATGTGGTATGTACGTTAAGTGAGTATTTACAGAATAGTGTTTAGGTACTTGTATATGCTAGTATTCTAAACTTGAATAGGCAAAGATTCTTGGGAAATCCAACCAAATCACCCAACTCTGCATGTGATTTCCATATTACCAGAGACCTAAGTAAGAATGAAGGCTTGGAGATGTCAACGGAGTAATTAAGGGGGCTTGCTTTGAAATAGCTAGTCAGCAAAACACAGCCTATGTCAGAATTACATCCCCCTGACCGACAGGAGGAGTATCATTTGTTGAGTATCACTAAAGTGATGGTGAAAAACGGAAAAAAGTTCTATATTGAAAGTATAATAATTATTAAATATTTATTAAACTATAAGATGAAGTTAAAAGTCTATGCTTATTAGATTGATTAGAAGGTGGGTGCATAAGGCTTACTGACTTTTAAATTGTTTGGCAAGTAAGGGAAAGGGAAATGGGACTTGATATATCGCCTTTCTGTGGTATTTAGAAACTACATTCAAAGCGGTTTACATATACACAGGTACTTAGTTTGTACCTGGGGCAATGGAGGTTTAAGTGACTTGCCCAGAGTCACAAGGAGCTGCAGTGGGAATCGAACCCAGTTCCCCAGGATCAAAGTCTGCTGCACTAACCACTAGGCTACTCCTCCACTGCACTGCCGAGGTCTGTGGTATCAATTAATAGTGGAAATCACATGCAGAACTGAGTATTCTAAACATGTGCATGCAAATGTTGTGCCTATGTTATAGAATTGCCTATATTTAACTATGTATGATATGATGCATTTTTAAGATGATGTCAGATTTCATAGTCTGTCACATAAATCAACTTTTAAATGTTCTTACAAACCACTCTAAACATTTTATATGTGGCACTGTTCCCTCTAAGCTCTGTGGGAGCAGCCCTGACAGTAAGGGGTGCTGTTTCACTATCACATTTTCAGTGGTGAAGGACAGACAAATTCTGCCAGACTCCAGCGAATGAAAACACAATATTGAAGCTCCACCCCCCCTCCCCCGCCACTGGCCAAAGTTTGCAGGATTCTCTGTCAAACAGTAGCAAGTCTGCCACAAATGGGGAGCTGCAATACAGTCCTGCTGGTAATATCAAAAGTATGCGATCTCAGGGCGTAAGACAGATAAATGTTTTAATCCTGTAGACGCTGAAAACACTATAAAAATATTTTCAGCATCTACAGGCTTAAGACATTTATCTATCTTATATGCCCTGAGAGCTCATATTTTTGATAATACATGCGGGACTGTATTGAAGCACTCCATTTGAGGCAGACTTGCTATTGTTTTACAGAGAATTCTGCCAACTTATGCGACCCCTGATGCAGGAGAACAGTCGCCGAAACATGGGTCATGTCAGGTCCTTCTAATAAAGAAATTGGGTCTTTTCCCATTGTTCTGCTCCTGAAGGTCTTTTGTGCATTTTGCTCTGCTCCGTCTGATTGGTGTACTTTGGACCCTCACTATTTCTATTCTAATTGCTAAATGATGCATCTTATTACATTGAATACAGCCAGAACCTCCTACACTGGTGTTTTGGTGCAATCAGATGCATCACTTACTCTGTATGGAAAGAATATCAGTTCTAGAAGGAGGGGATTCAACTTAGAGAGTTGTACAGGGACAGAAATTTCACCCATCCCCACTGGAATCTCCTCCAACCCCGTCCGTCCCCACAAGTAATCTCCTCCAACCCTGCCCCATCCCCTATACAAAAATAACCTGACTTGTGTTAAAATAACCCAACTTAACAGTAGCCCATGTTGATAACTTCCCCTCTCAATGCTATCAACCATATCCATTAATTTTTTTTAGTGCTATTATAATTGATAGCTACACAATAAATTTGGACTCTTTAAGTAGTCTAGAGACCATATCTTTGTCTCATCTTCGCTGTGCTCTTTGTGATTGAGTGTGCGAAGACTTCTGTTCCTCTGTGTTTACAGCGTAGCTGGAAATGCCAGATGAAATTCCCAGCCCTTGCCAGCAAAGTTGATGCCAGGCAGGTGATGGCACAGCAGGAAGTTCCAGAAGTTCCCCAGAGGAGTAAGAAAAGACATACGAGGAGGAGGGCAGAAGGGAAACGAGAAAAGAGAGACAACAGTCCTCCCCCTCACCTCCTTGCAACACCCCATTATACCCTCTTTGCACTCACACGGCACCCCTACATGTACTAAACAGCCACAATCCATGTCACTCTCACAAAAGCTACACTCGCCTACACTCATATTTCCCCACCTCACTGCACTCATAGCCACCTAGGAAATATCCACACAGTCCTACCCCCCCCAACACATCCAACCGCTCAGTGAAACACACCTTTGTGCAATGCTTGTAGCATGTGCCTTTCAACATGTTTAAAACTGATCTCTACTTACAAAAACAATATCTGTAATTCCTGTTTTCTAAAAGGTAATATCCTCAAACTATGGAAGGGCCAAATGTCTTGTTCTGCCCTGAGCTTAGTGTTCTCTGCTTATCAACAGCCAACTGTTTATCTGATCAGCTCCTTTCTGACCTAGATGAATTACAAATGTGCTAAGTCACAGCACTTATTAAAGTGGAGTTGCTTCCCTGCTAACAGTATTCTCCACAGACAACAAAAACAAGCTAAGCAAGCGAACTGTAACATCCAGCAGTGCTGCCATGGATACCTTTCCCAGTCCTCTCAGTCTAATATAGAGCTCCGATCAACTCCCCTGGAAGATGGGTGGGTATGTGTGCCAGATTTATACTACAGTCCACAGAGAACCTGTTACAGGTAAGCAGCTTTCGTCTTGCCTGTGAATGGAGGAAGCAATCAGCCTGCCAAGTAGGGACTCTCACAACTGGGGATGCCCTGTGTTCAGATCTCTGGAGGGCAACCTGGACAGACAATATAGGTGGTGGGTTGACGGATGCTGACTATTAATTAAGAAGACCCTGTAGAGGTTTGCCGAAATGCACTGTCACATTTTCCTGACACTAGTGAGAGATATAAAGATATGAATGCATGACCACGTCGTTGCTTTACATATTTCTTTGTTGGAAAGTAAACAGAGATAGGCAACTGATGTTTCCATGCTCCAACTTGATCTGCTTTCACTGTATCAGTCAGTTTTATCCTGCTAGGCCACAACATGGGATGGACCATGCATTCGGCTAACCGGTTTTTAATAAAGTTTTTAACTATTGCGATTCCTAATCTGTTAGGATCAAAGGATATGAAGAGTTGACTAGTGATGTGACAGTATTCTTTTCATATAAGCTGCCAAATCCTGAAGTACACAGAGGAGGGAACTGAATAAACCTCACTGAAATTTAGGCGCAGAAAAATTCAGTGCTAAGTGCTATTCTATAAAGGGTGTGTGCCTTATACAGAATAGTGTTTAGAACAGATTGCGTGCCAGACTTATGCCTGCTGAAACCTGATCTAAATGCTGGCACCCAATTTAGGCACGGTTAGGAAGTATTTTGTAGTTTCACACGCAACTTTTCAAAACACCCCTCACACACCCATGGCCACGCCCTCTTTTGAGATATACACCATAGGAGTTAGACACCATGCTTTATGGAATAGCATGCACTAATTTTAATGAGTGCCAGTTAACATTAAAAATTGATTGTTAGCACCCAATTATTGATGGTTTAAAGCTCATTATCAGATTTATTTGTGCACACATCTCGGAAGCGAGCCCACACTTGGGCGTGCAACTTTTGAGGCCATATACAGAATCCAGGGGAGAATGACTGAGAAGCATGAACTAAATTAGAGGGATTTGATTCTAACTTGAGAATGGGGATAAAGGATTTTAAACAGGAAGTGCCGAAATGGTGTGAAAGGTGCAACCAAATGAACATTTCAAACTGAAGAGGCAGTCAGAGGAGATATGTATGTACCTACCAGGTCAGTGGCTCTGCAAACACCTAGCACATTCCATGAAAATAAAATGCCCTCTGCAGGGGGTACCTGAAGATTTCTCTCTTAAAATGTAGAATTTTTTTTTTTTTTTTTTTTTGGGGGGGGGGGGGGGGGGGGGGTAAGTAAAACTTGTGCTCAATTCTAAATTAAAAAATAAAACCCTAAACGAAAAGAAGACTAAGGAGGGGAGTTTTCGCTGTGGGTCACTGTTAAGGTATGTTATTTTACTGGTAACCCCACTTATTAGTAACTAGGTCTCACTGCATAAAAATCGAACCTGTGTTAAAATAGCATGAGTTAGAGGTAAAATAATGTGTCATAACAGTAGCCTGCGTTTATAACTATGCTCCTAAAGCAGAAATCTCAACAGGGCAAAGAAGGGTGCCTAATGTTTGAAATAAACTATGACATGAGCAGTGTGAGACAGGTCATGTAACCTCATGGAAGCACTTTCTAGAAAAGAGCAGATGCAATCTGACATCTGAGATATGCCACTTCCCTGGAAGTCTCCAAAAAAAAAAAAAAAAAAAGCCTTAGTACTAGATTAATATATAAAGAAAGACAGTGTCTCTCTCAAAAGTTAACAAGTAAAAATTGAAATCACACACAGTGACATTTTAAAATGACTAAAATTACCTCTTGACCATATTTCTGACAAAACAGCTGTGGAAACTTTAAACTTCTCACTTCAGTTAATATCTGAAAAGAAAACAGAAGTTAATTATATGTTTCAATGTGTCTTGCATCCTTCCATAACAGTTCTACTTCTTCCTTGTCTACAAATTAAGCTCCGATTGTAGTCTTCAACTTTTTCCTTCAGCGGAGGATGAATGGAGCCCCAAATGTTTAGAAACAATCTGGTAACCATACCCAGACAAATGAAATGAGTCTTTCCTCAAGTTCTTTGAAATTTCTTTGACTGTGGCAGGATGAGATCCTAGTAACTTTTATGGTGAAGACCAAACTCAAAATCTTTTGAACTCTGATATAAAAGGATGCCCAGACTCAATTGTGCAAATTTACTCTGCAGGGAAGTTTACTTGTTACCAAATTATTTAAGAACTTAATAATTAGTCAATTAATTATGCTAAGGAAATTAGAGGTTCACTTATTAATTTGCAAGGTGATTCTGAATTAGTCTGTTTTACTTTGTACATTACTATGTCTCAAAAACATAGAGCTGGTTTGATACTCTTTTTATTGCATAAGAAAAAAAAGGCAGGGTTCAATTAAACAAGGATATCATGGTAAGATGAGCTTTTTGTGGGTCTGTATGCACAATCCCTATAAAAGCAGTTAAGATAAAAAAGAAGAAATATATGCTCAAATTTTTCACCCATGTCCCTTCAGACAAAATACCACCCCAGCTATTCATGGTATTCAGAGTAAGGACATAAAATGTGAATTTTATTTTACAGTCTTACAAAGTGTGTTTGTTTTATTGATGTAAGGAAATTACTATTTTATACTTTTCTCTCCACATTGTAACTCTCCCAGAATATCACACCATGTGAAAGCAATTTGACAGGATATATTACAGAACTGGAAGTGTTAGTGAGGAATACTGAAAGTCTTATCACCTATCATGTACCCTGCAATATGGCTCGATCATTCATACCATCTGTTTACAGACAAATGAGCTCAACCTGTATGGTGTTGTCAAACACAAGAAATACTGGAAAACATTCTGTAAAAGGGATGAACGTCTGTTTGTGGAGTAACTCCACAACCCTCCATACAGGCAACATACACCCATATTCACACACTCACCCCAAAACAACTGCCCGCCCACCTGTATATTGAATACTTCAAATTTGCACCTATCCATATACACTCGCTCCATAAAACCCCACACAGAAATCATTTTTTTAATTTTAATAAAACTGTGGGTTTTTTTTTACATTCCTAATGTAAAGGTATTGGTGATAATAAATAGGTAGCCATAAAAACGGCATGATATAACCGATACTTAAGATTTATCTCTTTCCAATCTTCTAGCAGGGATGGACAAACTAAAGCTTGTAAGCCAGAGCCGGACCCAACCATCACCAAAATTTTAGCCCTCCTTGCAGTATTAGATCAACACTGTAATAGTTACCTGACACTTATTGCTGTTATCACCCAGGGTCCTCAACGTAGGCCATCAATGACATGAAATATCAGCACGTCATTAAAGGCTGGTGAGGAAAACATCTGCACCACTAACCCTCAGACTCATCCCCCAGACTCATTGGTGGACCTTTCTCTCACTCCTCAAACCACATTGGTCTCCAACCAGATGTGGCTTCCAGTACAGCTCCCAAGCCAAAATGTTTGCCATCCCTGTTCTGGCAGCATCCAAATGTTTTCTATGAGAACAGAACATTAAAATGAACTTAGAAAATTACATGGAAAAGAAACCAGAAAAAATATGTATAGGTTCGAGTTTGGAAATGTTTATTGTTTATACAATACATAATACTGCCTAACGAGGGGACGCACAAGGCAGTTTACATACTAGTACAGGGAAAGAAACATCATCAGTCAACAGGCTAGGAAAGTGGGAGAGCAAGATGAAAACATGACAGAAACAGAACAGAGAACCAACCCAGCCTAGGCCAAACCAACCACAGACTCAGCTCACAGTCTGTGTGTCCCAAATGCTGTTTGAAATAAAAAGGTTTACAAAACAGATCTAAAATTTAAGTACAAGGGCTCAGACTGCAAGGCCACAGGGAGAGTATTTCATAAAGTAGAGGTAACATCAAAGAAAGTCGACTGTCTAATGGATGCTAATTTTGCAAAATGTACTGAGGGACTAGATTAATGAGACTGGTAAGCTGAATAAAAGGAACAGGTAGGAACATATGGAACAATTAAGGTGCATAAATGAGGGGAGCCTATGGGAAAAAGATCTTGTGGATCAGAACTAGAATCCTGAATTGTATTCTGTACTGGATCGGAAGCCAGTGGTGATGTGCTAGGAGGGGAGTGACATGATCAAATTGGCTAGCATGAGAAAAAAATGTGGATGGCAGTGTTCTGAACAGACTGAAGATGTTTTATAAGGCAATTTGGAAGGCCTGCATAAACTGCATTGCAGTAATCAAGGCATGCAATAACTAATGCATAAAGAAGTCAGAGCTGGAGGCATCTAGGCATTTTCGTAAAGAGCAAAATCGGCAAAGGGCAAAAAAAAAAAAAAAAAAAGACATACAGGCTCATTTTCAAAGCACTTAGCCTCCCAAAGTTCCATAGAAACCTATGGAACTTAGCCTCCCAAAGTGCTTTGAAAATAGGCCTCATAGTAACTAATGCAATGTGCACCTTAAAGTTTAACTGCTGGTCCAGGTGTACCCCAAGGTATCTGAATGAGGTACATAATTAGTGTACCCTGTAACAAAGGTGAGACAGGAGAGCGAGTGGGTCGAGGTGTGAACCAGCAAGAGGTGGTTTTGGAAGGGTTAAGAACTAAGCAATTGTTCCTAAGCCACTCTGAAAAGCAACTAGACAAGACTGCATAGGAGAAAGATCAACATGAGGATGGTAGTGGAAGCATAGGAGTAGGATATCATATGCATAATTGTAGACATCAATACTGTAAGCTTGGATCAAAGACTTAAAAAGATGTTAAAAAGGACAGGAGCCAAAACAGATTCCTGCGGGGTTTCACATGGGAGGCCAAAGATTGAAAAAGCAGAAGAGGTGACAAAAGTATATGTTCTTTTGGATAAATAAGAGCATAACCACTGAACTGTGCTGGTGATCCAAATGTCAGAGAGTCCGTTCAGTAGTAAGGTATGATCCACAAGATCAAAAGGTAAAACAGCGATCTAATGAGATTGCCACAGCAACCCTGCCCTCCTCAAAATTATTATGGAGATGACTAAATAAAGCTGTAAGTAGTGTCTCAGTACTGTGATTAGACCCAAAACGTGATTGGAAAGGGTGAAGAATGTGTGAATCTTCAATGTGCTAAAGAAGCTGCAAAAGGACAAATTTCTCCAATTTTAATATGAAGGAAAGATTAGAATTTGATCTGTAACTGAAGAGGAATTGGGTTGAGGTTCGACTTTTTCAGGACTGGATGAACAACTGAAGTCTTCCACAGAGTGGGAAAGGCTGTGATTAATCATAGAAAGCAGCGTGTGCCATATAAAGGGGCATTTTATAACTGGGCGCCTGCATTTATGCACCACTTGAGCACATAAAGGTATAGAATACAGTACTGTTGCAGATAATGCTAAACTTACGCATGCAAGTGGCACAGTGTGCAAATGTAAGGGTGAAATATCGGAGGGACAACAGCAGGGCTGTCAGTTAAACGTGCACTGCTAGATTTACACAACCACAGTTATACATATGTAGGCTCGACGATGCCTTGCAATGACAGTATTCTATAAAAGAATCTGGGTGTCCCAATGCCATTATAAGAATAAGCTCTCACTGAGCGGCATCAGGGCATCTAAAAGGAGGTGTCCACTTATAGAATTACCCACTTAGTAGATGAAGTCAACGCCATCCCAAGGGCTGTGCGAATGATGTGGCCCGCAGGGTGCAAGGGAGAGCGAGGAGCAAAAAACAAACAAACAAAAAAATCACTCCCCACTCCATCGTCTCCATTGCTTGGCCATGGCACAGTGGTCGGGGTGGATCGTTAGGGGATGCGTCATACAGGGGGCGATTTCAACTTGGGACATTTCTGGATACAGTGGTGCTATGGTCTGTGATACAATGCTGCAGATCATATGTCATAGTAACACTGGTCTAATGCTAAACAGGTGTATACAGTTCCCAAATAAATGAAAATGGTCAGTTGGCAAACTGGCCATCATTCAGCTCTAACAGTTCACGCGCCATGTTTTCCTGTAAACTGTGTGGATTTTCACAGTTAAACACCATGAATTTTCTAAAAAACCTTTTCATACCTTCTTGTGTGGGAACAGTTCACATGAGGTGTATTTATACTGCGCCTTGTACAACCTTAAAAAATGTCCCTTCATCTGTGTTTGAGTTTAAAGGACCAGTTCTACCGTCACACTCACTCTCTGGAAGTACTCACTCTTCCGAGAGTATCACGATGTTGTCACATGCAAGGATACCTAACTGAGCTGACTTTTCAGACATTCTTTGATAACCATGCAGTTGCTGCTTGAAAACTTTGTAAAATGATATAGAAGTATTTTTTTTTCTGAACTTAGGACACCTGCTCTGACGATAAAGCTTGAACTGCCCTCTTATTCTTGATCTATTTATCCTGGGACATACAGGCCTCTATTTAAAAAGTATTTACACATGTAGATCTCACACACATGTAAACCTGCTATTTACATAAGGAGTTCCACACCATGCAGGAATTAAGGGAGTGTGGCTCTGGAAGGGTTTGAGCAGGAAAAAAAATTGACACCTGCATTTCCCCATTTTACAAACGGAATACTCATCTATGGGGGGAAAGTCCCCATGGGGTTTTACACTAGTTCAGAGTCATGCACAGATTTTGAAAAAGTGTTGGTTTTGGCCTTGGCTTTACACAAGGAATTAAGGGAGTCATTTTCCTTAATCCCTTATTTTTTTATTTCTGCCTTTATGATAAAACCACATTAAAATGTTAGCCTTAGTACTTAATTGGCAACAGCTAAACATGCAAGTTTGTAAAACAGGGCAACTACACATAGAATCAGTGCCACTTCCACATGGAAGCTGCCGGGTTCATGAGACTCTTTAACAAATATTTATAAATATATAGAATATTACCAAGCCAAGACTTGAACAGAAAAGTGACTGTGAAAAGTATTTCAATAATAAAACAAAGACCTAAAGAAATATCATCACTCAAGTCCACATTAAATTGAATCCATGATTTCAGGAGAGGAAAAACAACAAGTATAAAAAGAAAATCTTTAAGGCAATTTAAAACATGAAGGATCACAGGCTAGTCTCCTGACACCGGGTTTAGTAGCCAAAAAAGCTGAAAGATGAGAAGGTTCAAAAAATATATATATATTTTTTGGATTTATATCTAATATATATATATTTTTTGGATTTATATCTAATGATGCAAAAATTTACAAGGAGCCAAACTACGAGCCATTACTGGTTGGAGATGAGAAGTGTTTGTGAGGAAGATACTGTTTTGGCACATAGCGCGTTTTGTTTTTTCTAGTGGTGGCAGACATTGTTTAAAGTGGATGATACAATCTAATATCCTTGAGAATTTTACTGCCAACAATCGCCTTACTGGCCGAAACACAGCTTGTATTTGTTATCAACCGACTGGGCAAACTCATAAGGTACTTTATAAGCCACACTGAGCCTGCAAATAGGTGGGGAAATGTGGGATACAAATGTAACAAATAAATAAATAGTCTATTCATTTTTGAGCCATCTTCCCTGTTTTCCTGAGTGCATTTAGAAGGATAACATTTTTAAAAAAGGTAGCCCCAATTTGAAGAACGCCCAGTTTTAACAAAAACTGAGTCTGCTTTGGGCTATCCCTAGAAACATTAGAAAATAATTGAATCTTAAAGCCCATGAACATCTTTTCTCTATTTTAATGTACATTTTCATTAACCACATTTTAGCAGGAGCCAAGGCTACAGAGGCCATCAAAGTAGCAGCCGTGACCACCTCCGAATCTGAAGATTTCAACACCGCTGAGATATCCAAATGAGACTGCTGTTGTCCCATAGATTTTCCAGGCAAATAATACACTTGTGAGAATGGGGGAAGCTTGTTCTCCAGGATTCCCGAAGTTTCCATCATATCCCTGGGTGTTACTGCAAACAGCCGAGGAAAATTCAGAAAACAAAGATTGATACTCCTAGCATAATTTTCTAAAACTTCACGTTTATTTCTCAGACTAGCCATACCCTTCACTAGAACAGACTGCAAACTTTTAGAATCAATAAAATCTTTATCCATTAGATCTATGAGAGTGGTCAACACCTTTGACTCGATATCAGTCTTAACCACTTTTGTTTCAAGCCAATTAATTTTTTGCAAAAGACTATAATCTTGAAGCAAAAGGGACTTAGCTAAATCTGAAATTAAAGACCATAGAGAATCCAGAGTCACTTCCGTGGGTTTCCACTCCAAAATTCCAGTATCGGCACCACTGAGGTGTTGAAGGGAAACATTTTCCAAAACTTCCCGTCGCTGGAACTTGTCACGGTAATGCTCATCCCAGGAGAAACTATTGAAACAGCCCCTTCAACGCCTGCTTGATGTTGTTGACCACCACCCAGGCTAGCATCAACTGCACTTCCAGGCACAGGTGCCGCTGACTCCAGGAGCAGGTAGCTAGATCCTTGTGGCTGTGGAGGAGGAGCCCTTTGGTCGGGGCTCAGCGTGGTTTCAAGCCCAAGAGACGCCGTCGTATCCTCCCTCAAGACTTGGTGTCTCAAGCAGGCTACCTCCCGACCTGTCTACTAACCTGGTGCTTCTCAAGAGATGATCTATTGGATTCGCAATACAGGCTACCAGGTTTTGGGAGGTTTGAGCCGCAGCTTTACCCCCTCATTTAGGCATGAAGAAAAAACAAACTCAGAGGAGAAGAGAAGCTGTTGACCCACTTCAGGAGCTTGTGGCCATCTTGGACCTCCCTCCTCCCCCACCCCACCCTATCCATGCAACTCATTTTATCCACATGTACACTTCTAAAATAGCTCTTCCTGCTGCATGTGCTAGCAAATACAAGTGTACTCATGCTGGTACTTTAGAAAAACCTCTGTGCACGTCCTGACCTAGATGTCAATTCCAATCTTTTATGTTCTATGTAAAGTGAGCCTTTTCATGTATGTTATCTTACAATGTGCACCATATAGGACAGTCAAAGATCAGCTTTGTGGTTTATAAGAATGTTTCAAATAAAATAATTACAGTCTATAAGAGGATATTCAATAATAGTGCAGAGGCTGAGTGCACTGATTTGGAAATATATGCAAAAGTACAGCCACAGATTTTTAAAACTTTTGCCAATCTTAACACAAAAAGCAACATTATACCACCGAAGCCTTTATGTTGCAATGTCAGGGAGAGGAACCTTGAGGCACTTCTATAAGGGATAGAATTTTGCAGAGTACTGCCCACTGAAAACAGTTAGGGATGCAGCATCTGTTTCCACACAAGGTGTGATCAGACCATTCCCATCCCATGATGTGTAATCAGAAGGGAAAAAGCTGAGTGCTTAAGATATCTCCTTTGTGTAGTAACAGTAACTTAAAAAGATCTGAAGAGACTAGCAACCTGAGCAAAAGATCTGGAAGTTACAGCAGGTGCATATCCAGCACTGCATGGAACCTGATGCACGGCTTCTAAGTTAGCACTAAATATAGATCTCTTTCTCCTTAGATATAGACAGAGCAGTACATTCCAAAACCTTTTACCCAAAATGGCTGCATTTTAACACTTAAAAAATCCCCATGACCCCAAATGATGAAAATAGAATAGCAGCCCTCCACTTGCTTCCTCTCTTTCATTCACGTCTGTCTAACCTACCAAAGCATGAAGGCAGCAGCAAGCAGAAGCAGCACAGGGTCCTGTGTGTTAGTGTATTTATTTATTCATTCATTCGTTCTTATATCCCACAATTATCTAAAAACAAGTTTTGATTCAATGCGGCTTACAATCGTTAGAAAAAAATTACAATTTAGTTACAAAATTACATATCGGTGTTGAAACATCAGTAACAGATTCAATTAACCATAAGATTTCTTGAAAAGGTAGGTTTTTAATTCTTTTCTACACTGAATGTAATTTGCAATACTTTTGTCCCTTGGTATTGAATTCCAGCAGTGTAAATAGTCTTGTAAATTAAGGGGTCCTTTTACTAAAGTGAGCTGAAAAATGGCCTGCGATAGTGTAGGCACTTGTTTTGGGCGCACGCAGATCCATTTTTCAGTGCACCTGCAAAAAATGCCTTTTTAAAATTTTTTGTCGAAAATAGACGTGTGGCAAAATCAAAATTGGCGCTTGTCCATTTTGGGTTTGAGACCTTACGGCCACCCACTGACCTAGAGGTACCCAGGCGGTAATGACCTACGCACGTCAAACGCCACTTGGCACGCGCCTGAAAATAAAAAACTTTCAGACGTGCGCCAAAAATGAAATTACTGCACGAGTCACACTGTAGCCGGGTGGTAACTCCATTTTGGTGTGCGTAGATGCTTACATGGCTTAGTAAAAGGGCCCTAAGTTAGCGCCTGGTTTACAAAGGCGCGCTAAGTTTTTATAATTAGCTAAATGAAGTAGCAAATAACCTCTCTTTCCTGGACTCGCATTTCTTGTTGATATGCTCATAAATCCCACTACTCTGCGTACGACTGGTAGCGCTATAGAAATGATTTGTAGTAGTAGTGGTCTCCGGAAGTCTTCTTGGGAGGAGGGGACAGGACATGGGAACAATCACAGAATCACAGACCCCATGCTGACTACTACAGGTCACAGTGAAAATCCAGAGGAATAGGAAGTAGCCCTCTTTCTGGGACCCCCCTCTTGGATGCCCGCTCACACGTTGGAAATCACCGATTCTATATTTTATATATGAGAAGGAGATCTATTACTTAAGTACACTTACTCGAACTCTCTCCATTTGCGTGCTAAATGGATATAACAGCTCAAAAAGTATCAACCCCAAGGAAAAGATGTCCACTTTGTGCGAATAACTCTGACCATAAATCTGAAAAAAAAAAAGAGAGAGATAAAATTTGCAGAGAAATTCTTATAAAGGCATTTAGCAGCACAGAGAAATAAATACAATATGTACAAGGAAAGAGCAGCAAGCTGCTACCACCAGTTACACAGGTTTTATTTTTCAGGCTGTTCCTTCCTCTACCACCCAAGAGCACTGAATAAACAGATTTCCTTTATGGGCTGCAGGTATCAGGGGCATACAAAGGATACATAGCATAGCAGTAGTTCTTATATGCTGCATATACCTGATAAGGTTCAACATGGATCACAAAATCAAGATTAGGACATTTTTTCAAAAATTACAATATAAATCTAACTGTAAAAAGTAATGTTATGCATTTTTGAAATAGAAAAATTTCTAATGTTTCCTAAATAACCAACAGGTAATTATTTCCATAATTTTGCTGCCTGATATGCAAAAGAGGAATCTAATAATCGTTTCAACCTCTTTCCCCTGGGATATGGAAAAATTAAAAAATATGATCAGTATTTGAAAAAAGGAAAAAAAATGAATTGCACAGCTGTATTTTGAATTGTTTCTAATTTTTTCAAAACTGTTTAGAGCAACCAACAAAAACGATGTTACAATAATCAATTTGCAAAAGTAAGAGAGCCTGAAGTTATCCATAACAAATTTGCAAATACAATTCTCTTATAAGGAGAAAGTTTTTATTTTTTTTTTTTTAATTAGGATGTTCATACGTGGATTACTGGCCAGAGTATTGTCAAACTAAATCCCCCAAATCCTTATCTCTGTGAAAGCTTATATTCTTTATCTTGTATTCTTACTGAATTTTCCTATAATGGGCTAAGACATTTGTCTTCTCCACATTCAACTTCAGATGATGTTTTTGCATCTAGCCCTCTATTAAGCATATATTGGAATGAATATCATTTTTAGACAATGCATGAGAAGATGAAATAGGAACAAGGTCAGTTATATCGCTCGCATAAATAAAAGATTGAAAACCAGCATTTTCTAACCATTTCAAATACTCTGAAAATTCTTGGAGTAACCATTGATCGGAATCTCACACTGGAAAGCCATATTAAGAATACTACAAGGAAGATGTTCCACTCAATGTGGAAACTCAAAAGAGTTAAACCTTTCTTCCTTAGGGGAATCTTTCATAATCTAGTACAATCAATGGTACTGAGTCACTTAGACTATTGCAATGGTCTTCTTGCTGGCTGTAAAGAACAAATCATTAAAAAACTTCAAACTGCCCAAAACACAGCCAGACTTATATTTGGAAAAACACAATACGAAAGTGCTAAGCCCTAAGAGAAAACTTATACTGGCTTCCTCTTAAAGAACGTATAACTTTCAAAATATGCATTCTGGTTTATAAAATAATTCACGGTGATGCCCCGACCTACATGTTAGACCTCATTGACCTACCACCCAGGAATGCTATAAGATCAGCTCGTACATTCCTAAATCTTCATTTTCCCAGCTGTAAAGTTCTAAAATATAGAGTAATACATGCGTCCAGCTTTTCATACTTGAGTTCGCAAATGTGGAATGCTTTACCACTTGACCTGAAAATAATTCACAATCTATTTAAGTTCCGTAAAGCACTGAAGACACATCTCTTTAACATGACATACCATAATGACTCATAATTGGAACCGTAATTATCCATCATCTACTTAACAATCGGATTATTTTTTTCCTATATCATACTGCCTTAATTTATTATGTAATCCATGTTCAATATATGATACCAATTGCATGTTTCCCCCTTTTTTTTTACCTGATTGTTCATTACATCATCCATGTTTCTATATATATTACCAATTGTATCTGTACTCTGAAATGGCATAAGTCATGACGGAAACTTGTAAGCCACATTGAACCTGCAAGTAGGTGGGAAAATGTGGGATACAAATGTAACAAATAAATAAATAAAACCAAGAGAGAACATGAAAACATTAAATAAAATGGGTGAGTGTGGGGAGCCTTGTGGCACCCCACATGGATTTGTCCTGCTTGTTCAAAATTCATCATTCATTCTAACCTTGTAGGTTCTATTAAGAAAGACATTATCAGATATTCCTAAGCTGTCTAATATCTGTAAATGAATTTCATGATCCATTAAAACAAACGTTGACGGTAGATCATACTGCATTATCAAAGCTATTTTGGCTATACTATTTAATGTCCTAGTAGTATCCCAAAGAGAATCCACCACCATCACTGTGCTGTTACCCGAACAAAATCCATACTGAGAGCTATGCAAAGTATTATGCTGTTCCAGAAATCATCCTAAATGAAGGGCAGTGATGCCTTCCATAATTTTAACAAATAAGGAAATGGAAGCAATAGGCCTGTAGTTAGATATAAGAGATTGGGGCTGTGATAAAACAGTGGGTTTTAAGCCTGTAACTTTTATTATTTCTTGACGTGTATTTTCTCTAGTTTGGCCAGCAGGTGGTGCATGTTTATGTGTAAAGCTGTTACAGAGAACTGACTGTTCCTTCTTTAGTTAACAAAGATAACAGATAAGCTGAAGTGATGTGGTCAGTTATTTTTAAAACTTGTTGTTCTGGGCTCTGATTGGTCCAGGAGCTCAATTTCATCTAGAATCTCCAGTTTTAGCCAGGGAGAAGGATCTCTTTGCTGAGGCCCTCTGAAAAGTTATATTTGATAACTTGTCAGCAGCTATATGTCCTGATCTCCCCTGGTATTATTTAGATAGTATACAAATGTTTAGTTAGTGTTATAATTGATCCATTATTATTTTCTGTTCATTGTTCTATTTTTTTTTTTTCATGACAGTAAACATTTTAGTTTATTGCCTCTGCTTGTCTAGACTGATAAAGAATCCTGGTGGTTTGTGTGTTGGGTCTGCAATTGTTTTCTGGGAACTGTGGGACCACTGGGAATGTGGCCTGGGGATAATTTGAGAGCAGGGGACTCGTCCAGAGGCGATTGGGACCCAGTCAGTGGGAGGAGGGTGCTTATGTAGAGCACAAGCGGCAGGTGCAGGCAGACCTGAGCTGTGCTGGGGATAGACCCTCTAAATGGCCGCGGGATAGCCCCAGGTGGGTGGCTAGGCGTTTTGTGACAGTGGCTCTTTGGGATTCTTCTTGATTGGAGTAAGAATGATTTCACACAAATTAACAGGAAACTTTCCAGTTTGTAATAAAGCACATAACCAATCAAAGAGTATAGATTTAAAGTTTGCAGGAGCAAATTTCATAAGATAAAGAAGGTAAGAATCAAGTATATGATAAGAATTAACATATTTATTTTTGACCATTCAACTGGTGAAAAATCAGACCAAACCCTATCGGAAGGCACTATTTCTCCCAATCTTGAGATCTCCAATATAGTAGTTTTATTGACATTATCAGTAAATTGATTTCTGATCTTAGCAATTTTATCCTGAAAAAAAAAGGCGCCAGTTGATTTGAAGTTGGCAAATAGTGTGAGCCTCACACTGTGAGGAGATGTTAAAGTTTGAGTGAAATGATTTCTTAGTTTCTTTTAGATTGTGCTTATAAAGAGAAAGCATTTTCTGCCAGCGTAATCTGATTTGAGTTATCATTTACTTTTTACAAGTGTCCTTCTAATTTGCGATAGGCTTATTCAAAAGCAGAAGTTCTGGAGTGAATCAATCATTACTAGATCTTACTACTTTAGTTTTCTTCTGTTTAGGGGCTAATCTATTTAGAACTTCTTCCCCATATTTATTCCAATTATCATAAATGATACAGAATCTAAATGAGGATCTTTAAGATTACACTCTTCCCAATATTAAGTCCCTTCCAATTTCTTTCAGGCATAAAATCTTTCTTCAGATTTGGTGTTTTTTCATTATTTGTAGCCGGTTTAATTTAAACTGAAAAATATAATGGTCAGACCAAAGACATGGAGACAATTTTATATCAGAAAAAAAACTATAGTGCTATCGTGATTTGTGATAAATGTTAGTAAATCTAATTGATGATCTTTTTCATGAGTGATTTGTAAAGGTGGTAAATAATAACCATGATTAGATAAAAAAAGAAAGAAGGTCTAATACTTTAGAATCAGAATACTGCTCTAAGTGTAAATTAATATCACCTAAGAGTAGGTTGTTCCTTGTTTGAAGAGTATTTCTAATGCAGTTGGGGCCATTTACCAGGAGGACAATAAATTACAATGCAGCCAAGCATACTATTAAGGGTGTTATCTGTCAGTTGAAATGAAAAAAATGTCAAGTTCTGGTACATTAATAGGATCAAATACATGTTAAAGCTGAAAAATTCCTATAAATTATTGAGAGTCCACCCACTCTCTTCCCTTTTCTAGACAATGTAGTAATCTTATAGCCCAAAGGACAAAGTTCAATAAGTACAGGGTTTTCATCTGAAAAGATCCAGGTTTCAGTTAAGAACAGCAAGGTTGGTGTTCCTCTAACCAAAATGTGCTTTGTTGCCTACCAATCTGATATTCAAATAGTAATATGGAACAAGGGACCACTTGAGGGTTTGACGTCTCAGTACATTAATGAGTTTCAAATTAGACTGAGAATAGTTCCGGAAAAAGTTATTTTGATTTTTAGTAAATGAAGGCCTAGAAAAATTTTAATAAAATATCAATCTGTCGAGGATTGGCATCGGCACAATTTACCAGAAGTTCTACTGAAAGTATATAACTGGCTGTTAGGACAGAGGTGCATAAGGAACTCCAACCTTCAAACAGGAGCACTGTACACAGGTAAAAAATTACCCAATGCATTTTGGAATGTGGTTGGAGTCTGCTACCTAAATAAAAAGTTAGAAATACTCACTATAGTAGCATAAGAATAGCCATACTGGGTCAGACCAATGGTCCATCTAGCCCAGTATCCTGCTTCCAAAAGTGGCCAATCCAGGTCACAAGTACCTGACAGAAACCCAATTAGTAGCTTCCCCATGTTTGTCTCAATAGCAGACTATGAACTTTTCCTTCAGGAACTTGTCCAAGCCTTTTTCAATACAAATTTCTTAATTACTTTCCAAAACGTCTGAAATTGTGCCTAAAGTGTACCCGAAATTTTACCCTAAGTTGTGCATGAACGGGCATACAAAGGGGTAAAGCCTCTAATGGAAATCCCCTAATGTTCTTGTGCCATCAGGGGTCACCACTAAGTGACAAGTGCCCTTTCCATTTGCTTGGATCTTTTATGGCAGCTGAGCTATGCCAGAGTTGCTATTTAAGCCAGTTTGATGATCTTGCTAGAGTAAAAAAGTAGATGTTATGGGAATCCATAGAAAGACACCACCTTGTGTTCATGTCTCCCTGTACCTTCATATGAACATAGAGAATGGAAGTGGTTCAGAAAAGGGCTACTAAAATGGTCAAAGACCTGTAATTCAATCGGACATAAAGCCCAAGACACTCAAAACAGGAAAGGAATGGGAATAAGATAAAAACAAACATTCAAATACTTGACAAGCTTCAATAAAATATGGAAAGGTGAAATTCTTCTTTGGAAAAGGAAACTAAAAGGACAAGGACTAACTAACTAACTAACATTTCTAAAGCGCTACTAGGGTTACGCAGCGCTGTACAATTTAAACATAGAAGGACAGTCCCTGCTCAAAGAGCTTACAATCTAAAAGACAAGAGAACAATCTAAAGACAAGTGAACAATCTAGAGGATGAGTGTTATGATCTGACGTTACCAAAGGAACGTTCAAAGGCAATGTGAGAAAATACTTTCTCTTCTGTGACAGAATGGCAATTGCCTGTAATAGCCAATCAGTAGAAGTAGCTCCAGCCAAAAACTTCAAACAAATTCATCTATGCTTGGCACAGGTATGGAGGCCAGTGGAAGGAAAAAAGTTAGGAGGCTGCAATACTGCAAATAACCTGTCAGTCACTCCCATGAGAGCAAAAGGTGACCAGAGGAAAATAACCTCTACAAAGATAATATTTGGTTCAATAACATTGGATCACTCTTTGGAGGGTTATGATTCTAAACTTTTTGACACATTGATTGCAATAACTCTCAAATATATTTTATCAAACTGGAAGAATAATTCACAACTTAACATTTATTTTTGGTGGAATAATGTTTTACAAAGTCATAAATATTGTACAGCCAATACTGATCATTTCCAGATGTCTAATCACAAAGTTTGGTTAACATTGCAGCAATATTTGGAATCAAACCCCACTAGTTAGCCATCTGAGCACACTATTATGATCCCTTTTCCCCCTTTCTTCCCTTTCTTAATTTTACCCTCTGTCCTTCGTTTTTCCCTCTAAGTTATTATTCCAAGTTATTATTTATTTTTATACAACTTCCATTTTTGTATACCTGCTGTATACTTAATTTTAATTAGTTAATTTTAATTGGTTATATGTTTGTTATCATATAGTTCTTCTTGTGGAATGGAAGTTACATTATATTTTGCAATGACTTTGGATGGATGTTTTACTTAAAACTAATTAAAAAAAAAAATAAGCCACTGATAAGGGAAGCAGAGGCTAGTGGCAAAGGGGCCTCAGAGAAACCAGTTGGGAAGCTGCATAAGACAGCTCCCCAGAAGCTCAGTGAACTTCTTGTCTTTAGAGAATATTTGTTTTCCCTAAACTCTTATCAGCCAGAATCAGGTTAGAAACACAGTAAAAAACTGGCAGAAAAGGATCGTTTCAGTCCATCCAGTCGGCCCATTTGTACCTGCCTGTCTTCTCAAAGGTCTTGCTTCTCTTGTCATCTTCCTCATTCTGCCACTAAATCTCCATGCATCTATCCCACAAATGCTTGAACGCTGCCAAGACTGTGGATCTTATAACCTACACTGGAAATGCGCACCAGGTGTGCACCAGCTTCTCGACAGAAAACTATTTTCTCGTATTTCTTTCATGTGTGTCACTCATGTGACACCTTGTTCATGAACTTTTTCCAGTAGTAATTATTGTTCAGGCAGTTCTGCTTCACTAGACTATTGCAATTCTCTTTATAATAATGTTTCAACTGGACTGCAGAGACATTTACAGTTTTTGCAGAATATGGCGGCAAGATTGATCTTAGGCTTGAATAGATTTGATAGAATTACCCTTGTTCTGAATGATTTACATTGGTTGACTGTTCAAAAACATATACATTTTAAAATGATTACTTTTATTCATAAATCCTTATATGGATTAAATTCTGAGGGAGTTGGAGAATTATTGAAGTTTCCATCAAACTCTGCTTCTGTAGAACTTTTTGTCTGGGTTTTCCTTCATTTAAAAATATATGTTTTAAGTCTATTCATGACAGTTTATTTTCAGTCCAGGGAGCTAGACTTTGGAATTTATTACCTAAACATTTAAAATAAGTGATATAGCACTCTTTTCTGGAAACTTTTAAAAACTTTGTATATATATATATATATATATATATATATATATATATATATATATATATACACACACACATACACACATATATATACACCCCCACACCCCCCGAGTCTTAAGTTTGAGGAGTTGAAAAGTAGTGTAGATTAAAAGACTGATTATTTTTTCTATTTATTGTTATTGCTGTAATTCCTCTTCAAGAGAAGAGTTCTTTTATTTTTCCAGATTGTATACTGCCCAGAAGTCCATCATGGATAATTGAGCGGTATATAAAATAAATATAGCATAGCAATACTTGATTAAACCAGCAATCCTACAATGTTGTAAACTGACAGCATTTTACTTGCTATCAACCTCAAGGCATCTCTTATCCCCCTCTAAGTTGCACTCATAGCACGAGATATGAATGTGACACAACCCCCCCCCCCCCCCCCAAAAAAAAAAAAATAAAAAAAATTTGTGCTTGATCTGTCCCTGCTATCCTTGGGTCACAAATCGTAGAAGTCTGCCCGACACTGATCCTACTTCCCAATTGTGGAGTTGCTGTCAAAGCGCAATGCAGCCTATCCAAATCCGACTGTGCACAATCAGGACAGAGACCATAAAAAGTCTGCTCTGATGTGCCATATTTGGGATACGGTCCATAAAGTCCGCTCAGTACTAGTGCTATCAAATATACGTGCACAGTTACAAAATAGCCCATTGCCGGGCTGCTGGCATTCACAAGTGGATAAGCCAGGGTCCTGTTCATTTACACACTCACTTGATGCCACCTTTACAGAATTACCCCAAACACCCACCTGCTCAGGGCTCATATACAGTTTTGTTCCCACTTGCCCAGTATGCCTGGCATACGCTGGCATTGGAGTAAGAACTGTGTCCTCATCTTCCTCCTGGTCCATTGCAGTGACTAAGCCAAAGTCTCCAACTTTTACTATGTTATCTATTGTGAAAAATATATTTGACGGCTGAAAGATAAGGGAGAAAAACACAATTATTAACACAAGATAACAAATGGGCAAATGTCCTGCAGTACAGCCGGTAAAAGTGTTGAATTTCATGCAATTATCTTTCATCACCTGTGTAAAACTTTACACAAGAAGGGTGAGTCTATAAATTGGCATCTAAAAATGGTACCAATTGTGCACCTACATTATAGAATAGTGGCACTTCCACGAGGGATTGGTGCCACTAATTAGCGTTTACGCGCCTAAGTACTAGGCAGCATTCTATAACATATTTGCCAAATCTACTTAGCGCTTAAGCGTGAGGGGGCGGATATATAGGAGTACGGGTGGATTATGTGCATGTGTCTGAGATAAGCACATAAGGAGAAAAGAGAGGGTCCAAAAGTTCAGCAATCCAACCAAAGCAAAACAAAAGGCACAGCAGGATCTTCAGGAGCGGGACAATAAGAAATTCTTTTTTAGAAAGACCTGACATGGGCGGTGTTTCGGCAACAATTTGCCTGCATCAGGGGTCCACAATGTGAAGGCAGATACTGATGGAGGCAAAGCTCAATTAGTTGAATGGACCAACCAAACCAGCAAAGATGAACTAATCTAATAAGCGGTTACAATACAAAACTGTTTCCACAAATAAAAAAAGTTCCAAAAAGAGTAAAGCACTGATGTACATAAGAACATTGAGCTGCTAATGCGGTTGCCTATTCTGACTGTTCAGGAACATAGTAGATGACGGCAGAGAAAGACCTGTACTGTCCATCCAGTCTGCCAAAGGAAACTTGCCTTTGGAGGATGAATAACTATTTTCTCCACAGACAAGCAGGAGAGCAAGTCTTCACAGCATGGGTGATGTTACTGTTGGAGCCGGCATGCAGGAAGCTACTCCAGCTTAGTATTACCAAAGCTTTTGAGCTGCTTCACCAGGGCGAAAATCTAAATGGTTTGGTGCAGACCTGGTTTTATTACGAATAAGGCACATAGGCATACACGGAGCTGAAAGCGAAAAATAAAGGAAACTTAAACAGCTGATAACCTAAGATGCTATCAGGAAAATAACTGCATGACAGCAACAGCAGAAAACTTACAAAATAGAATTTTTTGTATAATGAAATGCAAATCGCGACGCAAGTTTTTGGTGACAGGTGAACGACCGGCTCCATGGAAAGACAAAGACTGAGGTGACTCCGCATGTTGGCAGCGGGCAGGAAATGGCATATATGTATGGTGAAGCAGCTCAAAAGCTTTGGTAATACTAAGCTGGAGTAGCTTCCTGCATGTCGGCTCCAACTGTAACATCACCCATGCTGTGAGGACTTTCTTTTCTGCTTGTCTGTGGAGAAAATAGTTATTCTTCCTCTAATGGCAAGTTTCCTGAACAGTCAGAATAGGCAACCGCAGCTAGTTTCCATATAGAATAAAAATTGAAAGTTTCAGACATGAAATAGCATGCAATAGTAGCTCACGTGTGTGACTACACAGGATGCTTGTCTTTACAGAAAAGGTACAGGGCACCAAATATATTCAAGGTTTCTAGGTTTATTAGTCATTTGCTATCCCACCCATTGGGACTAGTAGAAGAAAATGCAGAAACAAGAAGTATAAAGTACTTTATACATATAAACTTTATTATACATCTACACTACTCTTACAGGAGACTGATTCACTAAAGTGTACAGCAGCTCCTAGGATTTCAAATTGGGCCTATTTACCATCAATACACACTAACATGGCAACACAATTTAGAGGATCAGCCTCAAAATTTGGTCAGGTTTCTGAAGGGCAGTTCCATTAATGTTTATTAGCCACATTCACAGGGGCGACCACCTCCTCTTGTTTCTGGGAATATGCAGAAGGAAAAGGATCTCACCATTTGAATCTGCTAGTTACTTACAAGTGACCTGGACTGGATATTACTGGAGACAGGATGTTGGGCTTGGTGAACATTGGTCTAACCCATCATGCCATTTCTTATGTTCTTATCCAATCAGAGGAACCCTTCAGAAAGGTCACTGCTTTGAAATCATTAAGAAAGAGTCTTCTGGTTTACTGTGAAACAGAACCTCCAAATGCCCCATGACTCAAGCACAGAAGTACTAAAGATAATACAATGGGGAATGTCTACACTAGCCACCATTTTTCTAATTTCCCTAATTTATGAGATTTGTGATTTTTAGTTGTACATTACAAATTAGGCAAGACAAAGTAACTTTGTCATCCAAATCACCCTACACATTTCACTGAACATCCAAAAACACTGAAGAAGGTGCAACTGGTCATTCTAAAACCCAGTTGGTGAAATTCTATTTCCGAAAAACAAAACAAAACAAATAAAGATGTTGATGTTCTCTACACACCTTGAGGTCCCTGTGCATTAACCCTTTGCTATGCAGAAACTGAACTGCTTCTGCTATCTGCAGGAATATCTGCAAACACTCTGTGCTTGGCCTCTCCTCCAGGGTGCATCTTCCGCTCATCCAGTCCTTGAGGTTTTCCTTCTTGCACAATTGCATCTGGATGTAGAGGTACACCTTTGGTGAGCTGACTTTCACTTTTTCCCCAGGGTTTTTGGTCAGGTCCAAGCTCAATGTTTTTGGTCTGGGAGGGGAAACAGACAGAGGACTTCCTGATGGAGATTTGCTCTCTGATTCTCTAGTGCAAATTTCTTTTACACACTGGTCATTATTAGAGTCTAACTCCTCAATTTGGTTGTCCTCATGATTACATGAGTTATCACAACCAGAGTCTTCAAATACTATGGAAGACGAGGTCCTCTCTCGCAACCCTGTGTTTGGAATGAGTGGTAAGGAAGACTCGCTTTCATCCACAGTAATATCCTCAACATCACAGTCAGTCAGGAAACTGTCCTGCATGTTTTGTATGGGATCGACTGATGGGTCAATGTCTCTATTTTCAGTGGCTGAAGACTCCAGTGGCGAGAACGGTCTCTTAGACTGCTCCAACAGTCCAGTAGCAATTCCAGCAGAGACTGAGCTAAAGCTCTCGGATGAGGGAGTGAGAACTTCCACTTGTTCTTTCAGAGGAAACGGCTCGGTGCCAGGGATTTTGACAGATGGTGCATCTAATGGCGTTGGAGAGCTGAATGGCCAGTCAGTACTAGAAGAAAAAGTACAGAGATCAAAGTAAAGCTTTACAAAGAAATTATTCAAACTGATGCTGGAAAATTCTGAATCCTATCTACTGACTACATGAAAGGGGTATTCACTGAGTTCATTTGAGAGTCACTAGTACATTGGATTTCCAGGTTAACCCAAATATGCAAATTACCCTGATTTTTAGACCATAATTATGCAGATATGGCTGGTGAACACACTTTATGGATAATCCCAAAAAGAAGACCAGCTTTCGGCCCTGAATAACTTGGCATGGATCCCTTTGCTGTGAAGTGAAAAACCTCTTATTTTCTGTTTTCTACAGAAATGGTCCCATTGTTCACTTCTCTATACAGATTGCAAGTTTAGGTTTTCTACTGACTGAATTTTCACTTCAAATTTTCATTTAAAATGCCAGTAATTGAGTGCAAAAGACATTCCCATTATTATTTCTATTGACCTGCCCAGTAACATATACCGGACATAGTAATAATCAAAAGAAAACACACATGTACATAGCTCCTGGGTTTAAATCTTCAACAAATTTATCATTTAGTAGTATATCACCAGAACAAACAAAAATGCAATGCTCCTTTAACACTGATATTACAGAAGTATTTGGCACAGAGTTGCAACCCCAAAAAAGTCATGTTCACTGCATGTTCTTACCAGTGAATTTTTCTAGTAAAAATTATTTATCTAATATATTGATTGTTTGTTTTTCTATATATGTTTTTATACATATTGTGTCTGATTTTAATTTTTATGTACCAATTTTTTTAGACCCCTGAGAAAGGCTTTTTTAAAAGCCGAAACACGGACCGTGTAGGGTCTGAATAAAGTTTGTGTTTTGGAGCATCTTATCCTGGTATTCTGTTTGATCTCTTGGAGTTGGTCTCTTTTTCCACCCCTTTTCATGTTGTTGGACTTTTGTGGAAATTGTGAACCCCATTTGGTTTTGCGGTTGTTAAAACTTGGGGACCATGGGTCAATTTTCGAAGACAATGGAAAAGGTGCTGGTACTCAGTACCCCCAAGCACCCCTGGTTCTTGCATAAAGCATGACCTTGTAAGAATCAGATTCTTACTATAAAGGGATCCACTCCTAACCTTCTAATTCATTAGCTTATCTTGTGCTGTACTACCTACAGTCACAGGGCTTCACTTATCAGAATTTTAAAAAGCAAGAAAAGCAGGCTATGAAGGCTGTACCAACTACCTTGACATTGTTTGCTAATGCACACATTTTATTAAATCACACACACAAAAAAAAGTCTTTATACTTCCCAGCAGCCATTCTAATAATCAGTCTTAAGAACAACAGAAGAGAACACAAACTTTCCTCTAGCCTACACAGATCTCCTTAGCGAGTTATCCCAGGCCTTTTGTGTTTTACCTTTCATCTTTGAGCCACAATTCATCCATCTTTTCCTGCCATTTCTCAGGCGGTGCTTCAAGCCAGGCATTGAAGTAGCGGACAATACCTGGGTGCTCGAGCTTGGCTAAAGCTTTAACCTCACGCATCACCTTCTCCCGGGCCAACTCTCTGTCACAAAATAAAAACACACATCCTGTCAGCAAAGATCAGTCCTGAAAATGCCACCAAGTTTCGAATTAAACACACTAGAACTTAATGAGCTCGAAAAGTAGCGGTGTTTTTTCCAGCGATTCTGAAAATTAGAAAGTAACACGTGCCTTCCAAGTATAAAGGACTGGCTTGCATAAAATAAGAGGTCAGCATTTCTTTTTCTATTTCTGCAATCTGTACTGATAAGGTCTTTTGACTGACAACTAGAAAAAAGAAACAGCTTCACTTACAGACAAAAGCGACAGTAAATATGTGGAGTATTTTTTTTTAATCTGAAAATTGTACACATGCTACTACATAAAAAATATGATACGACATTTGAAATACCTACAATCTAAAATTTTAATTAAATAGGGGATCTGGAGAGGAGAAATGTCTCATATAAGTAACCAAAGCAAGCAATCATATAAGCTAACAAGCTGGTCAGCAGAGACAAAAAAAAATAGCTGTAATGTAGGTTAAACAACTCTACTCCCATACTGAATAGCAAATAAACCTAATTTTCTAGATGACACAAACTGGAAAGAGTACCTCTCTTAGGGACTCTTTTACAAAGCCGCACTAGCAATTTCCTGCACAGCAAATGAGAGGAAGCTGTTAGGAATTGAGTGGGTTTCCTCTCATTTGCCACAAGAGGAATTGCTAGTGTGGCTTTGTAAAAGAAGCCCTTAAGACTGTATATGGAGTGAGTTCACCACACATTTATCCCTTCGACATTAGGCTATGACCTCTTTCACACAGATTGTCCCACTGAAGGTCTGGATAAACCAAAGAGCAAAGACACCGGTCCAGAAACAAGAAAAAGCCAACCAGCATCAATATATGTGCTTTATTCTACAAAGGAAGGATTAAAAAGACCTGATAGCAGATATGACCTCTGATGCAGGCAATGTAGCTGAAACATGGCCACTGTCAGGTCTTTTTAATCTCTTTTAGAATAAAGCTTTTATATTGATGCTGATTGGCCTTTGCTTGTTTTCTGGACTGGTATCTTCACTTTCTGTTCCTTTGTACTGCTGTGGTGGAACCTAGTTAATTAAGCCATATTTTCAAATAAGTAGGTGTGCAGTCACTAGCAGCATAAGAAAAACATGAGTTCTAACTACTCATAACCTCAAGCTGGAATATGTAGCTGTGTGTGTGTATGTATATATCTATCTATCTATCTATCTATCTATATATATCTATATATATATATATATATATACACACACACACAAATCTAATCCTGACAATATTTCTGATCGCCAGTTTGAAAATGGACATCTATGCAGCAAATGTTTTGGGGATCTAATGACACCTTCTGAAAGAAAGGCTTTGCTAGTAGACAAACTAGAACCTTTACCCCACAGCTGTCACCTGGACATTGAAAAATTACCTAAGAACAGGTTGGGCTTATTCAATATACAGAATGATGTGCATACATCTGGCAATAACCTATGTTTTTCCAGGTCTTGCTCTGCTCAGAAGAATGCCAACCATTTAACATACTAACATAGTAGATGACGGCAGAAAAAGACCTGCATGGTCCATCCAGTCTGCCCAAGACGAACTCATATGTGTATACCTTACCTTGAATTTGTACCTGTCCTTTTCAGGGCACAGACCGTATAAGTCTGCCCAGCAGTATTTCCCGCCTCCCAACCACCAGTCCCGCCTCCCATCATCGGCTCTGGTACAGACCGTATAAGTCTGCCCTCCCCTATCCTAGCCTCCCAACCACCAACCCCTCTTCCCCCCACCTGCTCCGCCACCCAATTTCAGCTAAGCTTCTGAGGATCCATTCCTTTATGCATATCCCACGCATGTTTGAACTCCGTTACCGTTTTCATATAAAATTTGACCCTGTACATGCTTACCCAATGGAATTTGAAGATTGCATACTCAAAGTGTTATTCAATCTCTGTGACCAAGTAGATGGATTCCCAACATCACTTATGGGCAGTTCCCACTACTCAAAATTTCTGTCCTAGGCTAATCCATTAGGCCAAGAAGAATGCTGCTGGTCAAGCCTCGGGTATTGGTGGAAGACACTTCTGAGAGGAAAACAGACTGAGCTACTGCTGTCATCCAAGGGTCAATCTAACACCCTACAAAAAAGAGGCAGCACCAAGCAATGCATTTCTTTAAACCAGTAGTTCTCAACCCAGACCTGGAACACACTCAGCCAATCTAGTTTTCAGAGTATCCACAATGAATATGCATGAGATAGATCTGTATGCATCGTGTCCCTTGTATGCAAACCTGTTTCATGCAAAATCATTGTTGATAGCCTTCAAACCTTTCCCCTGCTTCTTGCCTATTGGGTAGACGTATCCTCTTGATGGCGTAGTTGCAGTCATCAACTTTGTTTCTTGCTTCAAAGACCACTCCAAACCCTCCACGACCTAGACACTGGACAGGCTCGAAGTCAGTCAGATATCTGTAAGCAAAGCAGAAAGCACCATTTCTACATTCAGAACTCTATCACACCTTGGAAACAATAATTAAATGCACACCTATAAATGGTTAGCCTTCAATTTACTGAAAATATATTGTTACCTATATTTAGCATATAGAATGAATTAGTAGTTGAATTCATGTAATTAAAGCATCATTACAAAACAAAATACTATTACAAAATGAAGATATGTGAACAAAAATATTACTTAAGTTACCGACAAAACCCTTTGAAATAAAATGCTTTCCATTTGAGCTCATAGCCTATTTCTTGAAATGGATAACGGCTAAAACTAGCAATATCATGATAAAATCCAAATCATGAAATCAATAGTAATGGGCTTTACCGCTTTTTAAATGTATATTTTATAATCAAAGGATTGAAAATACAACTAATCAAGAATGCTTTAAGATTTACAATTCTTGAAAACCAGATTTGCAATATTGTGTAACATTTAGAAAGCAAAAGTAGGAGCTGTGCTATTTGCCTGTCACACTGAACATTTTACCAAGAAGCTTTTTTTGAAAAATCTTTTTTGGCAGCTCCCGCCTCTATTAGCACAAGTCAAAGGTTACTTTATTTATCCAACTGGTTGTCTCTCCTTGCGTCTCCCATCTGTCTCCTTTTCTTTACTCCCTACAGGATGAAGGGAGCTGAAGTATAAAGGAAGGATAGGAAGGAGAAAGAAAAAAAAAAAGGAGAAGAGAGATAGTAATGTCAAGAGAAGCATTTCTAAAGAAAAAAAAGAACAAATAGAACTGAAATGGAAACTAAAGGAAGTAGAGCACAAATATCAGAGAGATGAATTAGTGAAACAATAGAAGATATATAAACCAGGAGAAGTAGAACAGAAAATAAAACCAGATGTATCAAAGGTTGGAAAACTATTTTATTTTCTGAAAGAGATCATTGCTTAACCAATGAAAAGAATCCTGGGGCCCAAACCAAATCTATTACGGTTGGTGTTATACAAACTATGAATATGCAGGATACTTCTATTCTTCCTGTGGCAGTGTTTTGAGTGCCAGACTGTATGCCTGGAAATATTTCCATCAGAGACCTGATTTGAAATGATTCTCTGCAACTCCAAGAGCCTTTCCCAGTTCCTCAGTTCCAGAAAATTTAGAGACGGCCCTCTCCCCATCTCTAAGTTGGAAGAATCACTAACAGGCTCATTTTCGAAAAAGGACGCCCATCTTTCGACACAAATCGGAAGATGGGCGTTCTTCTCACAGGGTCGCCCGCATTTGGACGACTTTACCTGGTCTTGTTTTTCTTACGATCAAGGCACAAAAAGGTGCCCGAACTGACCAGATGACCACCAGAATCAGGGATCACCTTCCCTTACTCCACCAGTGGTCACTAATCCCCTCCCACCGTCAAAAAACATCTTTAAAAATCTTTTGTGCCAGCCTCTATGCCAGCCTCAAATGTCATACTTAGGTCCATCGCAGCAGTATACAGGTCCCCAGAGCAATTTTAGTGGGTGCAGTGCAAGCAGACCCAGGCCCATCCCCCCCACCTGTTAGACTTGTGGTGGTAAATGTGAGCCATTCAAAACCCACCAGAAACCCACCTTACCCACATCCAGGTGACCCCCTTCATCCATAAGGGCTATGGTACTGGTGTACAGTTGTGGGTAGTGGGTTTTGGGGAGGGGGGTTGGGGGGCTCAGCACACAAGGTAAGGGAGCTATGTTCCTGTAAGCAATTTCTGAAGTCCACTGCAGTGCCCCCTAGGGTGCCCGGTTGGTGTCCTGGCATGTCAGGGGGACCAGTGCACTACGAATACTGGCTCCTCCCATGACCAAAGGGCTTGCATTTGGTCATTTCTGAGATGGGCATCCTTGGTTTCCATTATCGCTGAAAATCAGAAACGGCCAAGTCTAGGGACGACCATGTCTAAGGACGACCTAAATGTCAAGATTTGGGCGTCCTTGACCGTATTATAGAATATGTTCTGATAAAAGTGATTTTGTTGAACAAGCACAAGATATAAAGTTAAGATTTCAACAAAGAGGAGATCCTCAAAGGGTGGTCCATAGAGCATTGAAACGAGCGTATTATGCGCATCAGGTCATGGTTACTTCAGACAGAGGTAAAATCAAGAGTCCCGTATAACAAAGACATAATATAAACAAGCACTGGGTGATATTAAGTCTACATCCAGGTTTTCAGATAAAGCCTAGGTTTGCATACTGACGAGAGCAAAATTTTGGGGGAAATATTTGTTAACAACAGATAATATATATAAAAAAAATTGAAGGGGGTCACACATAGTGCAAAGGATGTAGACATCGTATACATGCTATAAAAACCCAATGGGTTGTGATAACTAATCAGTGAAAAGAAAGAAAATGTTATTTGAGATCTAAAACAAATTCTGAATCATCCTTTGTGATATATGCCATTCAGTGCCCATGTGGGTTAATGTATATAGGGCAGACGATTAAAAACAATAAACACAGCTTAGCTCAATATTTAAGCAATATTAATTGCAGAAATTAGATACACCATTAGTAGAACATTGGATCAGAGAACATCACAGCCTGTTGGATTTTAAATCTGTAGTTCTCATTCAGTTTGATGAACAAATGGGGGGTAATATATTGCAAAAAATGTTTTGCATGGAACAGAAATTAATATATGAATGGAGAACAGTGACCCCCTTCAGGATTAAACAAGGAAGTGGAGTGGGCAGGACTACTGAGTATGACATAGTTCACCAGAGTTTAAGAGTGGACAGGGAAGAAGATCTGTGCATGCACAGTGTTGTAGTGCTGAGCAGCGCCATTGTTCCTGCCATCAGGTGGAAGTCCGCCCGGGTTATACAGCCAAAACTATGATTTAAGAATAAAAGGGAAGAAGAAGATGCTGTAAATTAAGGATTTAAAATAGGGAGGATATAATTTATAGATTGTAAGTAATATTGATCTACATTTTCTAGTCAAAACCCCTGATGACACAGTTTGTGAAACACAGTCCTGTGTAGGGTTTGACGGAGTCCTAAGCGAGTGTGAAGCTGATAAATAGTTACCTCTAGCTTTGGGAACAAAATGCAATAGAGGGAATTGAGAAGTGGCGAGGAACCAAGGAAATGGAAAACTGGTCGGTTTTGGATTAAGAATATAGCTATTGGAAAATTTGGTTATGAGAATCCACATGGGGAATAACCCGCAGCGATATTGGAATGAGATAAGTGGACATAAATGCGCAGTAATCAAGTGGAGATATACATTTGCTAAGAAAGGAACGTTGTAAATCAGTATAAATAACAATGGTGCATTGTGTGGTTTGATAATGATGTAAACTTATGGAAATGGTTATAAGTACAATTTAATAACTGCAAGGTGGTAGTGAGTACCTAGGTGGTAGTATGAAAGGTATAAGTGAGTGAATGGTGAGAAGATCAGTATTATATACAAGATTTAATAAAGGCAAGAATTAAACAATTAAAAGTGTGGTAGTTAGTGAATTAATAATGAATATACATGAGATAGATCTCTTGGATGCTGCCTCCATTGCATGCAAATCTCTCTCTCATATGCATATTCATTAGGGATATCCTGAAAACCTATCCTGGTTGTAGCACTCAAGGCCTGAACTCCTGCAATCATGGCCTATTGAAAAATGTTTTTAACCTCGTTTCTAGTACTTTCTCTCACCACCAGGTTACACATACTTAGGGAGTCTTTTACTAAGGCGCGCTCACGTTTTTAGCACACAATAAAATTGTGGGCGCACTAAACGTTAGAGACGCCCATAGGAAAGCACTGGCATCACTAATGTTTAGCGCACCAATTTTAGCGCACGCCTTAGTAAAAGACCCTCTTAGGTCCTTAAGTCTGACTTTCTAGCACTTTTGGCAGAGAATTTGATCCATTTTGGCAGCTCTCTTCTGAGCTGCTTCTACCATCAGACACCTGCCCCTGAAGACCTTGACACAATACTCCAGAGAGGTTCCATCAATCCTTTATTGAGTGACATCACTACTTCTTATTTGGTATGGTTATACATCTCATTCTGTGCATTCTAGCCTGTGCAATTTGGCACTTTAGAATATTATATGTGGCTTTCTCTTGAACTATTACTAAAATATGTTACTGAAAGTCTCTCCTGCTCCTACTGCACTGTTAGCATGTGGCTCTCTGCAACTCATCAGGACTGTGGAGTTGGTACACCAAACCTTTGATTCCTCTATTTTTCTACTGTCTGACTTCAACTCTAGCTCCGACTCCTACTGTATTAGGCTTTAATTTTGTTGTTCTAGAAACACTTTAGATCCAGAACAAAGGTATATAAGTAAAAAAAAAAAGACACAATTTGCCATACATTATGTTTTGTTTTTTTACATTCTGAAGCTGGAATCAAGTCGGTACATTTTTACAAACCTGACTTCACGACCTTGCTGCTCATATCGCCTACACACAGGTAGAAAAGAGATGATGTAATCTGTAAGAATGGGTAAGTTTCAGGCCTCATCTAAGTAACTCACCCACCCTCACCCCCAAAAGCAGTAACTCCAGATGATTTAAATGCTCTGCTTGATTTTTAAGGCGGCGCATGGCACTGAGCCTAAGTACTTGACTGACAAGCTAATTATAGCTTCTTCAACTGGAAATCTTTGTTCTAACCTTTCAGTAAATTTGGTGTTGCCTTCAGCTAAGGAGTACAGATTAGGCTTGCTTACACTTAGCAGTGGCCCCATTTACAGTGGGGGAAATAAGTATTTGATCCCTTGCTGATTTTGTAAGTTTGCCCACTGACAAAGACATGAGCAGCCCATAATTGAAGGGTAGGTTATTGGTAACAGTGAGAGATAGCACATCACAAATTAAATCCGGAAAATCACATTGTGGAAAGTATATGAATTTATTTGCATTCTGCAGAGGGAAATAAGTATTTGATCCCCCACCAACCAGTAAGAGATCTGGCCCCTACAGACCAGGTAGATGCTCCAAATCAACTCGTTACCTGCATGACAGACAGCTGTCGGCAATGGTCACCTGTATGAAAGACACCTGTCCACAGACTCAGTGAATCAGTCAGACTCTAACCTCTACAAAATGGCCAAGAGCAAGGAGCTGTCTAAGGATGTCAGGGACAAGATCATACACCTGCACAAGGCTGGAATGGGCTACAAAACCATCAGTAAGACGCTGGGCGAGAAGGAGACAACTGTTGGTGCCATAGTAAGAAAATGGAAGAAGTACAAAATGACTGTCAATCGACAAAGATCTGGGGCTCCACGCAAAATCTCACCTCGTGGGGTATCCTTGATCATGAGGAAGGTTAGAAATCAGCCTACAACTACAAGGGGGGAACTTGTCAATGATCTCAAGGCAGCTGGGACCACTGTCACCACGAAAACCATTGGTAACACATTACGACATAACGGATTGCAATCCTGCAGTGCCCGCAAGGTTCCCCTGCTCCGGAAGGCACATGTGACGGCCCGTCTGAAGTTTGCCAGTGAACACCTGGATGATGCCGAGAGTGATTGGGAGAAGGTGCTGTGGTCAGATGAGACAAAAATTGAGCTCTTTGGCATGAACTCAACTCGCCGTGTTTGGAGGAAGAGAAATGCTGCCTATGACCCAAAGAACACCGTCCCCACTGTCAAGCATGGAGGTGGAAATGTTATGTTTTGGGGGTGTTTCTCTGCTAAGGGCACAGGACTACTTCACCGCATCAATGGGAGAATGGATGGGGCCATGTACCGTACAATTCTGAGTGACAACCTCCTTCCCTCCGCCAGGGCCTTAAAAATGGGTCGTGGCTGGGTCTTCCAGCACGACAATGACCCAAAACATACAGCCAAGGCAACAAAGGAGTGGCTCAGGAAGAAGCACATTAGGGTCATGGAGTGGCCTAGCCAGTCACCAGACCTTAATCCCATTGAAAACTTATGGAGGGAGCTGAAGCTGCGAGTTGCCAAGCGACAGCCCAGAACTCTTAATGATTTAGAGATGATCTGCAAAGAGGAGTGGACCAAAATTCCTCCTGACATGTGTGCAAACCTCATCATCAACTACAGAAGACGTCTGACCGCTGTGCTTGCCAACAAGGGTTTTGCCACCAAGTATTAGGTCTTGTTTGCCAGAGGGATCAAATACTTATTTCCCTCTGCAGAATGCAAATAAATTCATATACTTTCCACAATGTGATTTTCCGGATTTAATTTGTGATGTGCTATCTCTCACTGTTACCAATAACCTACCCTTCAATTATGGGCTGCTCATGTCTTTGTCAGTGGGCAAACTTACAAAATCAGCAAGGGATCAAATACTTATTTCCCCCACTGTATATGAAACCAATTACTGGCTAAAATTAGGAATGTCACAGAATACTTGTCTTTTAGGAAACTGTTAAAAACATTGGGAGTAATTGTTGATTCAAATTTAACTATGAGAAATCAGTTAAGAAAATGGTAAAGAGTATTTTTTATAAACTGAAAACAGTGAGCCAATTAAAGGATTTGCTTTCTGCTGAGAATTTCAGGATGGGCATTTTCAATACGCCTTCTAAGGTAAAATTATGTATAATCATACCTGATAATTTTCTTTCCATTAATCATAGCTGATCAATCCATAGACTGGTGGGTTGTGTCCATCTACCAGCAGGTGGAGATAGAGAGCAAACTTTTGCCTCCCTATATGTGGTCATGTGCTGCCGGAAACTCCTCAGTATGTCGATATCAAAGCTCCATCCGCAGGACTCAGCACTTAGAGAATTACACCCACGAAGGGACACTCTGCCCAGCTCACCACCGCCGAAACGGGGGAGGGGAATTAACCCAGCTCATCCCCACACAAGTGGGGGAGGGGAATCCGTCCAGCTCATCCCCGCGGAGCGGGGGAGGGACACCACACCCGCCGATGCGGGGGGATCTGGCTTATCCTGCAACCGCAACCGCGGGAGGAGCTGACTGACCCTAACACCGCCGAAGCGGGAGGGGTACAAAGCTGCCCTACAGCCGCACGAAGCGGGAGGGAGTGCCGGCAGAATTTTAAGTCTCAATCCAGCCCCGTAAAACGGAGGGGAGAGGAATGCAGCAGCTCACTGTAACACAAACTCGTCTTAACTCTTGAAGAATCCAAGTGAAAAAACTTGAACACGAAGTCTTTCTGAAGTAACTGAAGACTAAACTTGAACCTGAAATGCAACCAGAATAAAAACAGTACAGATATCTGGGAGGGGCTATGGATTGATCAGCTATGATTAATGGAAAGAAAATTATCAGGTATGATTATACATAATTTTACCTTCCATATCATCAAGCTGATCAATCCATAGACTGGTGGGATGTACCGAAGCAGTACTCACCCAGGGCGGGACATTGAAATCCCTGACCTCAACACTGAAGCTCCAAACCGGGCCTCCGCCCGTGCAGCCACAGTCAAACGGTAATGCTTGGAGAATGTATGAGCCGAAGCCCAAGTTGCCGCCTTGCATATCTCTTCCAAGGAGACGGATCCGGCCTCTGCCATCGAGGCCGCCTGAGCTCTCGTGGAGTGAGCCTTCAGCTGGATAGGCGGCACCTTCCCCGCGGCCACATAAGCCGCTGCAATGGCTTCCTTGACCCATCTTGCCACTGTAGGCTTAGCAGCCTGCAGACCCTTACGAGGACCTGCAAACAGGACAAACAGATGATCCGATTTCCGGAACTCATTGGTCACTTCCAAGTATCTGATGATGACTCGTCTCACATCCAGATATTTAAGAGCAGAGTACTCCTCTGGGTAGTCCTCCCTACGAAAGGAAGGGAGACAGAGCTGCTGATTCACATGGAAGCGAGAAACAATCTTGGGCAGGAAGGAAGGCACTGTGCGAATAGTCACTCCTGCCTCAGTGAACTGCAGAAAAGGCTCTCGACATGAGAGCGCCTGGAGCTCGGAAACTCTTCTGGCTGAAGTGATAGCCACCAAAAAGACTGCTTTCAACGTCAGGTCTTTCAGAGATGCCCTCGACAAGGGTTCAAAAGGCGGCTTCTGCAATGCTCTTAGTACCAGGTTGAGATTCCACGCAGGCACCACTGAGTGCAGAGGAGGGCGCAGGTGATTAACTCCCTTGAGAAAGCGCACCACATCTGGCTGCGAAGCCAGGGAAGCACCCTTCAGGCGGCCCCTGAAGCAAGCCAGAGCCGCTACCTGGACTTTAAGGGAACTGAGCGACAGGCCTTTCTCCAGACCTTCTTGCAGGAACGCCAACACTGAAGAAATTGGAGCAGTGAAGGGAGAAAGTGAGCCTGCTTCACACCACGCTGCAAAGATACGCCAAACCCTGGCGTAAGCAGTAGAAGTAGAGCGCTTCCTCGCTCTCAGCATAGTGGCGATGACCTTGTCTGAGAAGCCCTTCTTCCTCAGACGCTGCCGCTCAATAGCCAGGCCGTAAGACCAAAGGGGGAGGGATCCTCCATCACCACGGGACCCTGATGTAACAGGCCCTGCTCCACTGACAGCCGCAGAGGATCGTCGACTGAGAGCCTGATCAAGTCCGCAAACCAGGGACGCCTGGGCCAATCCGGATCCACCAGGATTACCCTGCCGGGATGCTTTGCCACCCGGTCTAGCACCCTGCCCAACATGGGCCAGGGCGGGAACACATAGAGAAGCTCTTGTGTCGGCCACTGTTGGAGAAGAGCATCTACTCCCAGGGATCGAGGGTCCCGTCCTCTGCTGAAAAAGCGCGGCACTTGGCAATTGGCCGATGACGCCATCAGATCTAGGCTCGGCTGGCCCCAGCGCTTCGTGATGTCCAAGAACGCCTGAGCAGACAGCTGCCACTCTCCGGGCTCCAAGGTATGGCGACTGAGAAAGTCCGCCTTGACATTCATGACTCCGGCAATGTGGGCAGCTGAAAGCTGCTCCAGGTTCACTTCCGCCCACTGGCAAAGATTCATAGCCTCCTTGGCTAGAGGGGCGCTCTTGGTACCTCCCTGGCGGTTGACATAGGCCACAGCCGTGGCATTGTCCGACAGGACCCGTACAGGCTTCAACACCAGTACCGGGATGAACTCCAAAAGCGCCAACCGAATGGCTCTGAGTTCCAGGAGGTTGATAGACCACTTTGCCTCTGCAGGAGACCAGAGCCCCTGCGCTGTCCTTCCCAAGCAGTGGGCTCCCCAGCCCGACAACGAGGCGTCCGTCGTGACGACAATCCACTCTGGGGTCACCAGAGGCATTCCCGCAGACAACTTGTCTGTCTGCATCCACCCGCTCAGCGCCTTGCGCACTGCTGGGTCCAAGGGAAGGCGCACAGCATAATCCTCCGACATCGGAGTCCAGCGCTGCAGCAAAGAGTGTTGAAGCGGTCTCATATGAGCCCTGGCCCAGGGCACAACTTCCATCGTGGCCGTCATAGAGCCCAACAGCTGCACATAGTCCCAAGCCCGAAGGGGAGAGGCTACTAGGAACTGGTCCACCTGAGCCTGAAGTTTGACAATCCGATTGTCTGGCAGGAACACTCTGCCCACTTGGGTGTCGAATCGAACTCCCAGGTACTCCAGGGACCGAGTCGGGCGCAGCTGGCTCTTCTCCCAGTTGATGATCCATCCCAGGGAGCTCAAAAGAGCAACTACCCGGTCCACAGCTTTGCCGCACTCTGCATAAGAGGGGGCTCGGATCAACCAGTCGTCCAGATAAGGATGGACTTGTACCCCTTCCTTTCGTAGGAAGGCCGCGATGACCACCATTACTTTGGAAAAGGTCCGCGGAGCAGTAGCCAACCCGAAAGGGAGGGCTCTGAACTGGAAGTGTCGTCCCAGGACTGCAAAACGCAGAAAGCGTTGATGAGGAGGCCAGATGGGAATATGCAGGTACGCTTCCTTGATGTCCAAGGATGCCAGGAACTCTTCTGCCTTCACTGCCGCTATAACAGAGCGGAGAGTCTCCATGCGAAAGTGCCGCACTTTCAAGGCCCGATTGACCCCTTTGAGGTCGAGGATAGGCCGGACAGAACCTCCTTTCTTTGGTACCACAAAGTAAATGGAGTAACGTCCCTTGCCAAGCTGACTTTCTGGCACCGGAACGACCGCGCCCAGGCGGATCAGATTGTCCAAGGTCTGCTGCACTGCCACAGCTTTGACCAGAGACTTGCAGGGAGAGAGTACAAACCCGTCTTTTAAGGGTCGGCAGAACTCTAGTTTGTAGCCGTCTCTGATGACTTCCAGCACCCACGCGTCTGAAGTTATTGTGGTCCACTCGCCCAGAAACGAGGACAGCCGTCCTCCAATCTGCACTGGGGCGTGGACCAAGACCCCGTCATTGGGTACGAGACCCTGGGGGAGGACCGGAGGGAGCACCTCCGGGACGGCGGTCTCTGCGAAAGGAATGCTGCTTGGGGGAGAAATTCCTCTTGAAGGAAGAGGGGGCAGAGCCCGACTTGCCCGGGCGGTACCGACGGGCTTCCTGCAACCGTCCTCTGGAGGTACCGGGACGAGTACTAGCCCGAGCCCTGACCTCTGGTAATTTCTTGCCCTTAGACGTGCCGAGATCGGTCACGATTTTGTCCAGCTCGACCCCAAAGAGCAGCTTGCCTTTAAAAGGCAACCTAGCCAGGCGGGATTTAGAGGCGTGGTCAGCAGACCAATGTTTCAGCCAAAGCCACCGCCGCGCAGAGATTGTCTGAGCCATGCCTTTCGCTGAGGCCCTCAAGACATCATACAGCAAGTCTGCCAAATAGGCTAAGCCCGATTCCAGGGCCGGCCAATCAGCCCTCAAGGAATGATCCGAGGGGGAAGCCCGCTGCACCATAGTCAGGCACGCCCTGGCCACATAGGAGCCGCAAACTGAGGCCTGCAAACTTAAAGCAGCCGCCTCAAAGGACGACCTTAAGGCCGCCTCCAATCTTCTGTCTTGGGCGTCCTTTAGGGCCGTGCCACCTTCCACCGGCAACGCCGTTTTCTTAGTCACCGCAGTGATTAAAGAATCCACGGTAGGCCACAGATAGGCCTCACGTTCACTCACAGCCAAAGGATAGAGGCGGGACATAGCCCTAGCCACTTTAAGGCTCGCTTCTGGAACATCCCATTGAGCCGAAATTAAGGTGTGCATGGCATCATGCACATGGAAGGTTCTAGGCGGGCGCTTCGTCCCCAGCATAATGGCAGAGCCAACAGGGGCTGAGGGAGAGACGTCCTCCGGAGAGGAAATCTTCAAAGTGTCCATGGCCTGTAACAACAGGTTGGGCAAATCCTCTGGGCTAAAAAGCCGCGCTGCAGAGGGGTCATCCGCTCCATCCGAGCGGGGATCCGTCTCCTCCAAGGAATCCGCAAAGGACCGTTGGGAGACCTCAGACACGCTGCCCTCATCTACATCGGAGGAGACAAATTCCTCCAAGGCCTGGGAATCAACCCGAGGGCGTTTACCTCTGGGAACCTCAACCTCTTTACCAGACGAGGGAGCAGGGGCAGCGTTGTGCATGAGGAAGGCCTGATGCAGCAGCAAAACAAACTCGGGGGAGAAACCCCCCAGACTGTGCACTTCCGCAGTCTGGGCAACAGCCCTAGACGCACCCTCAACCGGCGCTCGCAATAGCGGGGGAGAGACATGCTGCGCATCCAAAATGGCGTCCGGCGCGAAACTCCGCGAAGGAGCCGCGCGGGAAGAACGGCTCTTAACTTTAGCCGCTTCTGTGCCGTCGCCCAAATTAAGGGCGTTCATGGCATTAATGTCTCCAACCTCAAGGGCGGCCCAAGAAGAAGCCGTCCGAGCCGCGTGGCCGGCCAAGATGGCGGAGGCGAGGAGCGGGGGATGGGCGTTTATGGCGGGAAAAACCGCCACGCCGGAGGAAGGACCGGGACATTCATCGGTCACGAAACTGTCACCCAACAAGGGCGAATCAGGCTTGAAGACCCCCGCATCCCCTCTAGAAGTGCTCAAGCGACCCGGGGAGCGACCCTTTGCGCCCTCGCCCTCCGACGCCATATGCCACGAGGAGAAGAATCGGGGAACCCCCTGCCCGCTATAAAAAGGTAAAAATTACCTGCTGTCCGCTCCGAGTTGTAACGACCTGGTGTCCCAGTGAGTAGCTGCAATAGACGCTTAAATAAACGTCGAAATAAACGCCTTTAAGGACGTTCAAAAATTTTTTTTTTTTTTTAACGGAGCCAGCGGGAGGGGGGAGAAAAGGAGGGACCTGGCACCACCAGGTTTGCACTTGCTCAAAAGAGCCCTCAACCCCAGGCACTCAACAAAACCTAAAAATTAGGCTTGGAGGCCTAGCCAGAGCTGCTGCTGTGTGTGACCACCACCTGCTGAGATAGAGAACATACTGAGGAGTTTCCGGCAGCACATGACCACATATAGGGAGGCAAAAGTTTGCTCTCTATCTCCACCTGCTGGTAGATGGACACAACCCACCAGTCTATGGATTGATCAGCTTGATGATATGGAAGTCCAACTTTTGATGTTTTGCTAACTCCAGCGCTGCGTGCGTCTGGTAATGCTATACAAATACTAATAATAATAACTTCCAAAATTCAAGTGGGGTATATAGCCATTTTCAAAACAGAAAATAGTCTTTTTTTTTTTTTTAATGGCTATTTGCTAGATGTTTTTGTTCTCTGTGTGTTTATCTTCTTGGTCCATTTTCGAAAAGAAAAAAAATGTCCAAGTGAAAAACGCACAAAATCAAGCCATTGGGATATAGGAGGAGTCAGCATTCTTAGTAGACTGGCCCACAGACATCCCAGGAGAGCAAGGGGGCACTGCAGTGGACTTCAACTAAATACTCTCAGGTACATATCTCACTGTTGCTCCCTTATCTTGTGCGCTAAGCTCCCCAAAACTCACTACCCCCAACTGTACATCACTACAATAGCCCTTATAGATGAAGCGAGGCACTTATATGAGGGTACAGTGGGCTTCTGGTGAGTTTTAGAGGGCTCACAGTTTCCACCACAAATGTAACAGGTAGGGGAAGCTATGGGCCCAGGTCCACCTGTCTGCAGTACAGTCCACCCACCACTAGACTACTACAGGGACCTGCATGCTGCTCTAGTGTACCCGAGCATAGGATCTGAGGCTGGCAAGAAATGTTTTTGATCACATTTTTTAAAGGGTGAGAGTGCGTTAGTTAGTGACCATTGGGGGAGTAAGGGGAGGTCATCCCTGATTCCCTCTAGTGGTCATTTGGGAACTTTTTTATGGCTTATTCATTACAACAGGTCTAGACCAAAACATCCAACTTATAGCCCTGGATGTTTTTGTTTTGTTCCATTATGGCAGAAAAATGTCCAAGTGTTAGGAACACCCAGATCCCAACCTTAACATGCACCTGATATGCCCTCTAATGATTTGAACGCACTTCTGACGGTTTCAGAGAAAAATGTCTAAAAATTGGTTTCAAAAATAGCAATGTGGACGTTTTTGTGAGAAAAATGTCCAAATGTAGATTTATGCCACTTTTTGGACATTTTTCTCTTTTAAAAATAAGTCCCTAAGTGTTATAATACCACTTTTTGATTATTTAAACAGTTTGTTAATAGGTGTCCCAAGAAAGGCAATGAGGGCTCTACAATTGACACAGAATGCTACTGCTAGAGTGTTATGTGAACTGTTTCCATGTGATCAAATTTCAGGAGCATTGGCAATGTTACATTGGTTGCCTGTAGAATTTAGAGTTAGATGTAAGATACTTTTATTGTTTTTTAAAGTTTTAATGGATTTAATGCCATCAGTAATTTCCACAACATTTTATTTACATACACCAATAAGGTCTTTGAGTTCAGCATCGCTTAAGATTTTAGATGTATCATCATTTAAAATGGTTCCATTGGAAGAATACAGGTCGACAATTTTTTATGTGATTGGACCTATCTTTTGGAATGATCTTCCTGTATTTTAAGGCAAATTGATAAGCTTGATCAGTTTAAAAAGGCTTTAAAGACTCAATTGTATCAGTGTGCTTTTAATGTGATGATATGACGAGTTAAATTGAATGGAGAAATGATAAGTAATAACTATGTTTTATTGTATACTGAAATTATGTGTTTGAATATTGTGAATGTTCTTTGTAAACCACTAAGAATTGTAGATTATGTGGTCTATAAATTTTATAAATATATTAAAATAAAAAATATTTTAGGGAGATGTGGATGTTATGTGTGTACTGCTTTATGGGAGTTTTGGGTTCTTTGCTCGTAATAAAGTTGGTGAGGTTGTAGGGGTATTTCCCTGTGATCTAGCCTATGCTGGTCTGGGCCTATACAAGCCTATGACATCTTGGTATAATAAGATGGCTGCTGCAACATCTCTGTGTCAGCAAGATCCAGCTTCAACTTGTGGAAAATCACTGACAGGCTTGCTAAAGCCAAGGACAGTCTGTGTTCTAAACACCCCCTTCTATCACCCTGAGAACGGAGTAGGGAGGCAGACATGGCTCCAGAAGTTACCATTCTCCAAGGTCACAAAACAAAGAACTCTTCTTGCCCATGTACTGAACTGGACATGATCATGATTGGTTTCTACCGTCACCTGACCGAGAGGGACGGGGAAAGCGGGAACAGAAGTGAGTCGGAGACCCTTGGAAGAGGGGCAACTGGTAAGAAGACCTGAGAGATCCAGCAAGGCTCGGGGGGAGCCAGAGACTTTGTATGATACCAACATCGTGACCTGCATCCTGGTGCAAATACCTGTGGCAGAGATATTGGCTCTGATAACCAAAGGAGTGACGGGAACCTACGTGGGCTAATAAAGACCTGCACTACCTAAGACACCGACAGCTAAAATAGCGTCTGGGGAGATTCTGCTCCGGTCTTATCTGAAGCCGTCATCACGACAGCGTGGTAAGATCACAGTGATATATTTCCTGGTCTGGGGTTAGGCAGTGGTTTTATCTAAGTACGACTGGTTTATGTCAGCTCTTGGTCAGGGAAAGCAGCTAATGTGTATTTTGCATAAGATGTGATAAGTTTCATAAGGATTATTAGGTTATCATTTGTACTGTTCTAATCATTACTGTACTTAGTCTCAGGATAATCAGAGTGTAGTTTAGACAATATATTTTCGGTAGTGCTCATATCAGTAAGGGATATTTTTATTGCATAAGCTAGCGCAGAGTATTTCTATTTTCTTATCCATAATAAAGCTAATATATATATCTATCAGCTGTGTCTTTCTTTTTCACTCTACACACCAAAACACCTGGAGAGGTGCCAGAAGCAAGATTCCTGTATCTCACCCTAGACAGAGCTAGTGAGTCTGTTAGGCAGACTTATGCATCAGGGAATCTTGGTATAAGTAATCTGTGGGTACTTGTTGCCCTAGGTATTATTTATCTCACCCTACAAATGGGAGCTCGTGGCGGGATCTCAAAGAGCTGAGGAAAGAATCCGTTTGTTTTTCTGGAGAAAGAAAGAAATCCTAGCTGTATAGTTCTGAACTTTAAATTTCTCTCTCTGTGTGTGCACTGGAAAGTGTCTGTGAAGCGTGCTATAGACACTGGTAGTCGTAAATCTGCTGCTTCTGCCAGCTTTACGACCTAGCAGTGAGATAAGGTTTTTTTTTCAGTACTAGTTGTGTTACTTGCTAGCAGCTTTCAGTTCTTCAGTATGACGTCACCTAGCAATATGCTCTCCGCGCTAGAAGTCACTGTTTTTGAAGTTTTAATTAGTGCAAGACAGTCTAATAAGGCAGTACCGGAGTATTCTATAAACTCTCTGTTGAAATTGTTTAGGAAAAACTCGCCTGAAAGTCACAAGGCATATGATTTTGTATTGCATTCAGTGTTGAAGGTTAAAAATAGATTGACCGTGGCAGCACTAGTGGAGCTCGGCTGTACCCTACTAGCTAAGAACGAAAGTGCAGCTTGTAGTACCTTTGACCTCCAAACTGAACTCCAACAACTGCGTGATGAAGTTAATGCTCTGAAAACAGAACGATTGGATTTACAATTGAGGTTAGAGAGCATCACTTCTCAGGCAACGGCTGGAGGAGGGGAGGGTGCTTCAGGTCCACAGGGCAATGTTCCATGTTCCGCTTGTGCAGTGTTGAAAGAAAAGTGTGCAGCCCTAGAGAAAGATAAAGAGCATTGGGAACTGACCGCCCAGTCCTTGGAGAAAGATATGAGGCAGAAAAACGATTCCCTTGCTTCTAAATCTTATCAATTGGAGGAGATGATGCAGACTTTACGTTTGCGAAAGAAAGAAGCTGATCACTTTCACTCCCGGCAAGAGCAAGTGAGAGAAACATATGAGGATAGGATTACGGCCTTGAGTAGGGAGTTGAAACAGGAAAAAGGGAGTGTCCGCTCTGCCCGGCAGGCTTGGCACAAGGCAGAAGAAGGACAGGTGGAGTTATGGGAGAAGAATAATATGCTTTCACTACAGTTGTCACAGGCTCGGCAGGACAGAGAGATGTGTGTAAAGGCATTAACCCAGTATAGGACAGAACTAGATACGGTCCAGCAGGAGGTATATGACTCTATGGAAGAGGCTACTGCTACACCCATGGAATCACAGAATAGGGCTGACTCTAGGTCGCCCAGTCCTATGCTAGAACAGTTCAAACTGCCTGAATGGTCCCCGAGAAATGAAGTAGAGCAGGAGCCTAGGCTCCGCCCAGGGAGGCCACAGAACACTGTGCAAATTGATGATGTTAACAGGACAGTTGCACCTAGGCCCCACCCAGGAAGGTCGCAGCTTATGGTGACACCTGAGGAGGGCACCGGTACAATTGGGCCTATGCTCCGCCCAGGAAGGGCGCAGCTCACGGCACCTCTTGATGACATCAGCAGCACCACAGCACCACTGTTTAAGTCCCCTACTGGAGAGCAGCGGAACTCCACTCAGACACACAAAGTCATTCCTTTATCTAGGGACCAGTATTCACAAGTAATGAAAACACTTCGGGCGATGATTACACCTTTTAAAGAGTCTTCTGAGGTGACAATCTATGCACATCTGGATAGCGTGCATGACCTTTTCAATTTCTTACAGGTTCAGGCCGACTCAGATAAAAGAGCTTTACTGCAGTGGACGTTTGCGACTGAGTGCCAACCGTATTTAAAGGCAATTTTGGCTGAGAGTAATGATCTCTCCACCGTGGAACAAGCGTTGAAAAAGCGGTATGGACTGTTTGCGGACCCCACCGAGGCCAAAAGGGCAGCATATAATATGCGCTGCGGGCTGAATGAGAGTCCACATGAATGGTCCTATCGCCTGAGGCGCGCATTTTTCGATGGGGGGGCGGACCCAGAGGCCAAAGAACTTGAGTTTGGGGAATTTAGGAATCTTTTTGTGAAAGGTCTGCCCAATCAAGTGAAAATGTCTCTAGCAGGAAAAAAAAGTGAACCTTTTTCCCTTCTGCTAAAGCGGGCGGAGGAGCTTTTTGATATGTGTCGTGAGCAGCCTGATGCGGTGACCACCCAAGTAGTTCCTAAGAATCGCAGCAAAGTGGCTCCACCTAGTGTTTGTGCTGTTACATCCACGCTTTCTCTGGAAAACAAGATGTCAAGTCCTTCTACACCCGCCCGGGTTGGCAATACCCAATCTTACCAGCAAAAGGGCACCACGCCTCCGACTGCGCCGGAGGGCCAACAACAGGACCCGAAAAGGAAGCGTTTTAACAAGAGACAGTGGGCAGCGGAAAAGATCCGGACCCAACAAGCACAGATTGAGCAACTGATGGCGCAACTTCAACGAACAAATCCTGCAGCCGCACCCCACCCATCCTCGTCACCGAACAAAGGAGGCAACTTTCAGAAGCCCAAAGAGAAATCTTCCGGGCCAATTACAGGGCCTAGGCCGAGTGTCAAGTCCATTGAATTACTGGAAGATCCGGTTTCTTGTGAGGAAGACCTGGCATGACTAGACTCGGACCCTCCTTCACCAACCATCATGTCCACAGTTCATGTGAATGCTTTGTCGTCCAACAGTGAGGAGTCCTCCGTGACCGATGCTGATGCCCAGCCCTCTAACCCGAAAGGGCCTCTCTTACAGGACTCGAATGAGGAAAACAGGTATTTTCTTGGTAAACTTATTCCTAAAGGGTACAGATATACCGTAGCTCTGTTGATTCAACAGAAATTTTCCTGTCAGGGTCTACTGGATACCGCCTCAGAGGTGACGTTGATCACCCATGGCATGTTTCAGAAACTTGAGGCTTTTCTGGGGGGAGGTGGAGAGGCGCTGCGTGTCACCCCGTGTGACTTGTCACTGGTGGCCTATGGCAATCAAAGCATCGGTACTGTGGGACGGGTTTGGCTTTCCTTGCAGTTCGGCGAGTTGTTTGTCAAACACCCTGCTATCATTACTACTGGTGCTGGTGAAGAATTCTTAATTGGGAACGATCTTCTGAAGAGATTGCAGACTGATCTGGATTATCGCCATGAAGTCATCTGGGCCCAAGTCGCAAGTCCCCTCCCGTATGGGAAAGTAAAGCATATGAGCAGAGTCAGTGGTTCCAGCTCCGTGGGGCTTAGGGATTCCCCAATTCTAATGAATTTCCGGAAGTCAGAAGACCCTCACACCTGGGAGCTCCAGTTGTGTGGTGCACCAGGGGGGGGATGAACAGCGTGGTGAAGTTATCCGCGTCCAAACGGACCGGATAGCTGACATTGTTCTCCAGGATGACAATTTGGAAATTGTTTTGACTGACTCGACTCATACCGGTGACTCCCCAGATGCTGCTGCCGAGATAGCCCACGAGGCCTCTGTTTCCACTTCCAGTCCAGACTCACCGCATCCTCGCAAGTTGACGGACATTCGACAGAAGGATGATGCTTACACCATTCCCGTCCAGATAGCTGACATCCAAACACTTCAGTCCACGTTGCTGTTGCCTAGTGACATTTCCTTCATCAGTGACACTCTGTTTTATTGTCTTCGCAAGTCTGTGCAACTTCACTTCGGTAAGTGTTCGCCCACTTCTGTGCAGGTACCTGGACTAGGTGCCAAGACGCTCGTGGGAATGTGTAGCCTTCCTTTGACTGTGGGACAGAAGTCGTTCACCCACCACTTCTCTGTTGTGAGAGGCCTACCACAGCCCTTATATCTGGGCTCCGATTGCCTTGTGAGACTGGGAGTTTATGTGGATCTGGTGAACCTGGTCTTGTGGAGTAGACTTGATGGCAGCCCAGTGGAATCTGAAGTAACGCCTGTTAGCTTGAAGTCTGGACAGACCATACCCCAGGTCTGTGAAGTAGTCTGTGATACAAATGTGACCATTCCAGCTAGAGTGAGGGACTTTTCCATCAAGCTCCGTCTTGCCCAGGGACAGCGTCTGTTGGACCAAGTGGTGTTCTTCAACCCTCATGCTCATTTTCGTGACCTAGGGCTGTCCACCGGCGTTCTGCCATGGTTAGAGGTAATTGGTGAGACTTTTCACCTGTTAGTCACCAATCCACAGTTTGATGAAGTGGAAGTGTCTGCAGGAGACCCTTTTGGATTTCTAGTGGGAGACTCTTTTCCTGATGTCGAGGTAAGTTTGCCCATTGTTGGCAGGCTGCCTTCCTCTTGGAACACCTGCCAGGGGGGGGAGACACCTGAATGTCTGTTCACCTCTCCCAGAGGCCTCATCTCGCTGGAGTTTGTTTGGCCATATGATGCAACGGGTTCGCAAGTGCAGATGGAAGACGACTACTTGATTTTGTCCAGAAAGATGTCTTTACCCCAGAAGTCTAGAGTGGTGAATGCGGTTGAAACTTCATCTCTGCAGGAGGACATTGAAGAGCAGGTGGAAATTCCAACCAACCAGCCTTTCTCAGAGTTTGACGCTATGGTGAAAGACCAAGTGGAAAGAGCTAATCGGACCATCATCACCATTCTGAAGAAGTACGTGTCATCCTCAGGTAAGGATTGGAACATGAAGTTACCATTGGTCCTCATGGCCATACGTGCCACACCCCATCGGTCTACAGGAGTGTCGCCTTTTGAGATGATGACAGGTAGGGAAATGATGTTACCAATTCATTTGCTTTACAGGACTAATGATGTGAACTTGTCCAGTGCTACTTCCTCTCATGAGTATGTCACCCATTTGCGTCAACATTTGCAAAGTGCCTTTGCCTTTGCCCAGAAGAACTTGGAAAGTAGCGCTAGAGGTAGAAAAGCCTACTATGATCAAGGGACTACCTCCAAAGAGTACCAAATTGGCGACAAGGTATTCTATTTCAATTTTGCCAGAAACAAGGTTAAAGAAAAGAAGTTTCTACCCAGTTGGCATGGTCCTTTCCCTATAGTGGAAAAAGCTTCACCTGTGGCTTACCAAATTCGCCTCAGGAAAAATTCTCAAGGTGAAGATAACCTTAAGTGGGTCCACATCAATCAGTTGAGACCATGTCATCCCAGTCACTTGGTTCCAGATACATGCATTGTTGAAATGACACAAACTAACCATGAAGCAGAATAGCTTCGTCTTCTTTTGTTTTTCAGCTACAAAGAAAAAAAACAAAACCTTGAAGATCCGGTGCAGTTGCCTAACAGATTGATCCTGTTTCCGTTCCTGATGTCGTTCTTCACGATGTTCCTGACGCCCTGCTTCCTAATCCATTGGTGGTTTTCAACATCCCTTCCCCTTGTTCCTCATGATTTCCATTGTTTAGTCATGACTGTTGGAGTTTTTCTTTTCCCAAGAATCATTCTTCTTGTTGGGGGGGAATTTGTTTGGTTTTATTTTTATTTCAACCGATCCAGTGTTCCTGACAGTGAAGTTTTGGATGTGTGTTTGTTTGTTTTTGGGACATTTCATTGACTTTCTTTTTGAACTGTGTCCAATGCTTATGTTTGAAGACTTTCTTCATCATCACCATTACGTGGACCATTTTGTTCCTGTTTGATGTCTTCTTGATGTGAGAAGTTGTCCATTCACACCTCATCATTCATCACGGTCCACCCTATTGACTATGGTTTGGACATTATGTCGTTTACAGTCTAAAGACTCTCATATCATTGACTTTGTTAGACTTTGTGGAGGTCAACCATGAGTAACTCTCCACGATGCAACAGTTTTAGTCTACTATCATATTAAGGACTGATTTGCTTATGCTTTGCCATGCATTTTATAATAGTATGATAATTGATTTTTGATTATGTTTTCATGTGTTAGGACATAACAGCTAACACCCTATGTTTGTTCTAGTATCAGTGATTTGCTATTTAGTTTTTGGTATACTTTTGAACATTTCTATGATTTCATGAAGTATTTGAATTATTTGCTTCCAGTTATCAGTACCAGAGTGTTAGTTTTGAGTTACTGACATTTACAGTTCTTAATTTTTGGTCCTGACCATGAGTCTTGATGTCAACCCGTCTAGCTGTATTATTAGTTAGGTTGGAGAAGGCTTTTACTCCTTTGTAGTAAATTCCATCTCCAAGGGGGGGAATCTGTAGGGGTATTTCCCTGTGATCTAGCCTATGCTGGTCTGGGCCTATACAAGCCTATGACATCTTGGTATAATAAGATGGCTGCTGCAACATCTCTGTGTCAGCAAGATCCAGCTTCAACTTGTGGAAAATCACTGACAGGCTTGCTAAAGCCAAGGACAGTCTGTGTTCTAAACACCCCCTTCTATCACCCTGAGAACGGAGTAGGGAGGCAGACATGGCTCCAGAAGTTACCATTCTCCAAGGTCACAAAACAAAGAACTCTTCTTGCCCATGTACTGAACTGGACATGATCATGATTGGTTTCTACCGTCACCTGACCGAGAGGGACGGGGAAAGCGGGAACAGAAGTGAGTCGGAGACCCTTGGAAGAGGGGCAACTGGTAAGAAGACCTGAGAGATCCAGCAAGGCTCGGGGGGAGCCAGAGACTTTGTATGATACCAACATCGTGACCTGCATCCTGGTGCAAATACCTGTGGCAGAGATATTGGCTCTGATAACCAAAGGAGTGACGGGAACCTACGTGGGCTAATAAAGACCTGCACTACCTAAGACACCGACAGCTAAAATAGCGTCTGGGGAGATTCTGCTCCGGTCTTATCTGAAGCCGTCATCACGACAGCGTGGTAAGATCACAGTGATATATTTCCTGGTCTGGGGTTAGGCAGTGGTTTTATCTAAGTACGACTGGTTTATGTCAGCTCTTGGTCAGGGAAAGCAGCTAATGTGTATTTTGCATAAGATGTGATAAGTTTCATAAGGATTATTAGGTTATCATTTGTACTGTTCTAATCATTACTGTACTTAGTCTCAGGATAATCAGAGTGTAGTTTAGACAATATATTTTCGGTAGTGCTCATATCAGTAAGGGATATTTTTATTGCATAAGCTAGCGCAGAGTATTTCTATTTTCTTATCCATAATAAAGCTAATATATATATCTATCAGCTGTGTCTTTCTTTTTCACTCTACACACCAAAACACCTGGAGAGGTGCCAGAAGCAAGATTCCTGTATCTCACCCTAGACAGAGCTAGTGAGTCTGTTAGGCAGACTTATGCATCAGGGAATCTTGGTATAAGTAATCTGTGGGTACTTGTTGCCCTAGGTATTATTTATCTCACCCTACAAGGTACAGATAGGGAGATAAGAAAATGTACGTGTATTTGTGTTTACTTGTTTTAATTCACACTGTACAGTCATACTGACTGAAATTAGCAAAAAAGATGGGGACATTGATTAAATTAACTATTTTCTCATACTTCCCTCACTTTAGGCTTCTCTCCTACCACACAGTAGCTTATTACAAAGTCCTCCAACTTGTGCATATTAAACTTGATTTGAAGATCTTCTAAAGCAGGCGTATCTAGATCTATACCTAAAGCTCTTCAAACGAAAGAAGGAAACATGTTTAAGTTGAAAGAGACTCTGTAAGATGCTCATGTTTAATGCTTTTTAAGGCTGTAAACATAAAAGTCATAAGTACATATATCATTAGAACTGGTGTAGTCAGAAATCTGTGTAGTCAGAAATCTGTCAGAATTACTAAAAGGGACCTACTTTCATTTACTAGATATTGCTACTAACTGAAAAGATTATGATTTTGACTGAGGTGGAGGAGGTAAAAGAATCATACCTTGATACGTATCCAAAGGTTTTACAATCATTCCAGTTGTCATCTTTGATCTCTCTACTCTCGATGTCATATTTACTGTCAGTCTGGCACTGGGTCTCCGATTCCTTCCGCTGCTGATGAAAATCATCAATCAAGTCATTAACTTTGAAGCCAAGACTGGTGGATATCCTTACACAGCAAAGCATTTGGTAACGTAATTAAAAACGTGTCAATATTAGATAAGCCACAAACGACAGTTTTGCGTAAAGATTTTATCTTGCAGCTGCTCAGGAAATTCAACTAACTGCTTTCAAAATAAATGGTTACTAGAAATAAAGATTTCATTATTATTCTACTACAGAAGCTATTAAAGCTCTGGTTCATATTCTGGTGACTAAAATGACCTATTATTACCTCCAGATCAGTGCTACTCACCCAGTCCTTGAGGCACACCTAGTCCCAATCAGGTTATCAGGATATCCACAATGAATATGCAGGAGATAGATTTGCATGCACTGCTTTCCTGGTATGTAAATTTATCTCATGCATATTCATTGTGGATATCCTGAAAACCTGACTGGACCAGGTGTGCCTCAAGGACTGGGTTGAGAAACACTGCTCTAGAGGTTAATCTAAGTATGATGACAGCTACTAATCGGCTAAAGGACTTGCTCAATCTCTAGCTGGCTGGATGAATTCAAAAGAGTTAATTCTAAATGTAGAAACGTGTACAGCTATGTGGCTGTCACATAAGTATAATGTTTTGAGGGTCCTTCATAGATTGGTGGTCATCTTTTGTCATGCTCCCAGAATATAGTTAATGTGCGCGTTCGATATGACAGTGACTTTCTTTCCATCTACAGATAAGTCATGTAGTAAAATCATGTTTCCATTTTTTACGTATGTTAAGGCAGCTGAAACAGATTCTCACCATGGATAATCTAACAAAATTGGTACATGCATTTATTACTAGTAGGCTAGACTATAATTCTCTGTTAATTGGATATAGTAAAGTTAGTCTATAACGCTTACAATGGGTACAAAGTACCGCAGCAAGACTGCTAACAAGCACAAAAAAATTGGTGTGTCTTACTTTGAAAGCTTTAAATTTGAAAAGTCCTGAATATTTGTCTAAAAAACTAATTAGGTGGTCTCCTTCAAGCGAATTGCAGTCTTCTCAGAAAGAACTCCTCAAATTGCCAGGTTTAGATATTATCAGACTGATTTAATATTATTAACATCTTATATGGTATTTTTTTAAATTTATATAGTTTTGGTATGATTTATACGATATATATTGCATTTTCACCTTTTTTGTTGTAAACCGCTCAGACATATCAGTATACAGTGGTATATTAAATCAATAAATCCAATCCAATCCACTGGAAGAGGGTGAGATAGAAGCTTCCAACTGTCCCTATGGAACTACTACAGAAACCTCCTATGCATGTAAGGGAATGTGAAAAGAAAATAGAGGCTGGGCATGCCAACTTCTTCATTAAAGACTGATATATAACAGCTTAAGAGTGAGAAGTTACAGCAGAGTAAATGGAGAAAATACATGTGTGGAATCAAATTATTCTGCACCTCAATAACAGTTGCTTACCCTGGCACTGAGAGGGTGGGGGTGGAAGAGTCTGCGCACAATGTAAGTGGTTACTGTTATACAGATCAGAATAGTGCCGATGATTTCTTTCCACCAGTGCAGGAGTAGCACGGGATCTTTCTTGCGGATATTCCTGTAGTGTGGATTTTCAATGACGCCGACAGTGATCTGTGTACCTCGTTTGTTCCTCTCGCGCTTGTAGTAGGGTAAATAATAACCATTGTCTTGGAGAAGGAAACCAAAGGAGGAAAAGTTAGAACTGGTGGATTACTCTGAATATCAGCACACACAATGGCAGACACCTTTCAGCCAATATTTCTGCTTATAGTCAATCATTTATAATATAAATAAAAGCTAACATGTGCAAACGATCTTCTATAAAATTGAGACACAGCTAACTACCCACAGTGCAACCCAGTGCATACTTGTCTAATAGACATTAATACTGTTTATTTATTTAAATTCCACCTTTTACCAAAGCAAAGTACATAATAACATTCACAATATCAGTAACACCAAACGCTAAACTGTCACACAATCACTAAAACAACACAGAATACTACCCATATTAACATCTGAAAAGCGCAACATAAATTCACATCTGCCCAAGACAAATTCACATCTGCATGTTCGGGGTGGAATGAGGATGGAGTTTCAAATACACACTAACATTTACACCGGTTCTCCGGGAGGAATAATGTCTGCACCTTTAATGTAGACAAGATATATGCAGGATTTGAGTTAGTATTTTATGACACAAGGGTGCCTATGAGGGCAATTCTGTAACAGGGCACCTGGCAGAGCCTATTCTATAAAGGAGCAGAGGTGTCTATTTTCCTTAATAGAATATTAGTATAACCTGGCATACATGCTTAAAAGTTAGGTGCTGGCATGTTAGCGCCTAGATGCTGGAGATATGCTCGTAACTTACAGTATGCAAGCCGGAGTTCCACCCAGGCTCTACCCATGTGTACACCCTCTTGTAAATACACATTATGGAGCCGAACCTCAGACCAAGGGAGGTAGCTGGGCTGCCTCCTGTGATCAGCGCCGAGCATGGATATTCAATGCCAGGCCATTTCTAGTGACCGGCACTGAATAGCCGGTTTATTTTTGGCCAGTTTGAACTTAACTGGCTAAGCTGATATTCAGCACTAGCCAGTTAAGTTTTAAACGGCTATTTGTGCACAGAAGGCTGTTGCAAGAGCCCACTTTTTTGCGCTTTAGCGAATATTTTGTATAATAACACCTTAATGTGTTGAGGCATTTGACCTACACAATTTATCCACTGCAGAAACACAAGTTTGACCCCTGAGGCAGGCGTCATTTGACACCGACCTATTCACATAACCACATCTGGTTGTTTACCTGACGCTGAATATTTTCAGCTAGTCACTATCCGATGACTGGGGATATGCAGTGGGAGATAGTCGGCTATCCCCCGCTGAATATTGCCGGGTAGCCGATTAAATATCATTTAACCAGCCAGGTACCATATTTTTGACTGAATAAATTTTACTGCTGTAATTGCCTATTGCTTATGTTTAACTTATTCTTGCTGTACATTGCCTTGAGTGAATTCCTTCAAAAAGGCAGTAAATAAATCCAAATAAATATACATATCATACTGTGTCTTATATTTAAAAGATTTATGCTCAATAGTCTGACAATGTAGAGTGACTGGAAAGTTTTTAAAATATATAAAGAGAGAACAATATGAATTAATTTGTTCCGCTTCAGGAAAAACAAATATTTTAATATACATCAATTCTATACTTATTCTGAATTCCCCCATCAATACCGCAGACACACACACACTCTCTCACTCTTTTCCTTATCCTCTCTCAACACTGGGAGACATATTGACCTTTGAATGGTGTGACAGCATCAGCCAATCATTTCTAGCCATCCTTTTGTGTACTGCTGGACATCCATTCTACTTAACGTGTCTTAAGGGTTTCATTCATAACTATGTTTCTATATTGTACTAATATTTACAACCACATAAATATACAAACATATGAAATGGATGACAGGGTACATGTGAAATACAACTAGAGGCAAAATATATACATGTTCAATACAACTTGAAATCCAAACTCATCTAATCTAAGTATCTTGGGTGGGGGGGGGGGGGAATTCAATAAACAGCAGTTAGGCACTGGGAAGATCCACGCTAAACTAGTATTCTGCAAAGGATGCTCTGCACAGAGCACCCCCTGCAGAATAAAAGCTTAGCATGGATCTTGCGCCTACATTTGGGCATCAGCACTTAATACTTACTTGCTGAAACCTGATGTAAACGCTGGTGCACAACTAATGGCAACTGGGCACAATGGAAAAAAAAAATTAAAAACTGGGCAAAACAAGTCTAAAGAAATTAAAGGAGGGGAAAAAAGGTTCCAATAATAGGAGCCCAATAATAAAGATGGAAAAAAAATTGCTGGAAGGCACAGAAAACAGCTCTCCAAGACCAAGTGAATGAGGAAAGGACAAGAAAAATACCTTCTCCTCATGTGGAAAAAGAAGAACTGAGGAGACCACATTCACGTGACAGGAGGGAAGGCACGCAAGCATGCATGGTGGAGCGTGGCTTGAGCTCCACAAAGCTCTCTTTTTTACTTTGGCAAATGCTGATCTGGGTGATGTGAATCGGCATCACCCACTTGTGAGAATATAGAAGCCTACTTTCCTTGGAGAATAATTATTATCCAACATCTTAATATGAGGTAACATATATTGAGGGGAGAGACCATATAAAATGAAAAAAAACAAAACAATACACCACAACAGTTTAAAAACGGAGCAAGCTTCCATTGGAAGCCAATGCAACTGATGAAGTAAGGGCCTAAGTGCCTGTATATAATATGTAAACCGCTTTTGATTGTTACCGCAGAAAGTGGTATATCAAGGCCCATGCCCTCTAGCATTCACGCTTACATACTATGAGTTTATCTTGTTGGGCAGACTGGATGGACCGTTCAGGTCTTTATCTGCCGTCATTTATTTTGTTACTATGTTATGTGCATCCCTAGCATTTGGGTGCAAGCACGCCAGCTCTATGCCTGCTGTAAGTGCTGGCGCCTAAATTATAGGCACGTATTTCTGATGTTAGGCTAGTTGTCTAGAAAGGAAAGAAGGTGCCTACATTCCTTTACAGAACAGGCTCCTACCAGGTGGCCTCTGGGTACCTAATTATAGGTGAAGTATTATACAGTCACCTCCATATTGCCTATTTTTATGCAATATATGCATGCACATTCCTATGGTACTTATGCATTTATTTTATAAAATCTACAGCTATGTATTTATTCTTCTCAATACATATACACGCAATACACTTGCCTCAAAACGGGTGTAAACAAGTGTTCCTAGTTTCACCGAGGTAACTTTATAAAGACATATAGGTGCATATGTTACTTATGATTAATTAGGTTTGATATACTGTTTTTCGTAAACAAGGTGGTTTATAAATTAAGTCGCTTGATAGCCTAGGTGCCCCGTTATATAGGTAACATTAGCCTCAACAAGCTAAGCTTCAAAACTGTGCAAACTGACCTGCAGATTCTTTGTAGTTTGCTGGTATTGATTTTGTTACTCTTTCCAACCCTACAGATGTTGAAAAGAATTATACAGGGGGGGGGGATGGAGGTTGAGAAATGTTTGTCCATCTAGAGGCAAAAAGCATTCTCCAAATGGGATGAAACTTGGCATGGGGTAAAAACCAGTGAAGAGAGGCAGCAAATTAAAAAAAAATGGGCCAGATCAAACCAAGGTTCCAGAGAAATACCCCCCCCCCAAAAAAAAAAAAAAAAAAATCCCAATACAGTTCTATGGGAAAAGCAGTTCCAGCTCTCTACCACAGACACTAAGATAAAGGAAACAAACAGGGAATTGCTTCTTTCAAAAATGCCTCTCTCCTGTTCTCAATTCTAACTACCTCTGAAAACTAGCCCCCTGCAACTGCCTCTACCCCACAAAACTACTACTTCAAACTTAACTCTATCCATGATGGCCTTACTCCCAAAACTATCCCCTACAACTGCCCCACTCTCCTAAAATATCTCCACAACTGCCTCCCCCCACCCCTGGAAAACTACCCTACCACTCTCAAACTGCTTCCACCCACAAAACTACCTCATTGCAAGTGCCCTACCAACAGAAACTGTTTCCATCCCCTAAATTTAACCCCTGCCAACTGTCCCACCCTCCAAAACCTATCACTCCCAAAACTAACTTTACCCTTACTAAATACCCCCTACAGCCTACTCATACATTCACAAACTTAAAAGCAAAACATGCATAAGTCAAATAAACATACCCACAACCACTAGCCCAGAGGCAACACAGAAATACATACACTCACATGCATATATAGTGAAATTCCATATGCCATGCTCTCCATGCTTTTTCTACTTGTCTGAAACTTAATTCTGGCTCTAAATCAGTAGCAGGGATATCTGATCTTAGTATGTAGGCCTATGGGTACAATTAGGCCCTAAACACTTTTCCAATATACCATGAGAGAAAACCTTTAGTAAAGAGGCCTCTTTGTGATCGAGATCTACAGGATCAGGTCACACACACACCGTTTGCTCTTTTCTAGAGACAAATGTTAAAACATCTGAGTGATAAGATGAATGGGGTGAAATGTCACAAGATACAGGATAGTGTTATACCAGTAGCAAATGTTGGAATTTGGTGGTATGGTCTTCCAGCTGAGCCAACCGATGCTACAACAGGCTCAGGAAGTCTGTATAGTTCCTTTCTTGATGTCTCCCCAAGCTCTGACCAGCCTGGAGCTGCTGAAAATAAGGCAGATATTTCAACTGATGACCTTCACCCCAATTCAAGTCCTAAATATTTTTGAAAAGGTACCTCAACTTTCTATTTTTTTAATTTTTATTTAAAATTCTAGCTATATAGATAGCAACTGGTGTTCATGATGGATCCTTTACTCTAGCCTATCCAGTTTTCATAACTTTTCATGATATTGTCCTGTAGATAGATCATAGGAATTAAACTAAAATTTCATGGATGGAAATACTTGGCCTAACAAATTTTGAAACAAATCACAATGAATATTCTGGAGCTCAAACACTACTCATTTTCATTCTGTTCTGGCTGAAATCCAAAACGTAAACAACAAATTCTTTTTTGAAGATGGCAATTCTGAGGGGCTTTAGATAGCCAAATCTGAGCTAAAGGTTATAAAACCAAAGAAAGACACATTACCCTACTAATGTGATCAATGAAATTACACTTACAAGCAAATAAGGAAATAAAGAGCTGATCTTCAAGGAGGTTCAAAAAAATGATGTTGATGAGCAAAGTAACCCACAATCTAGACTTCACGTCTAGAATTTCTGTTTAATTTGAACATGCTCCACTGCAAAAATAAGTATATGCACTGTTAGCATCTACATACACTTAGGATTCCAGATAGCATAGGGGACAATGACTCTCTGTTATTTTAGTTTTGGGGATCAGTATTGAATTTCTAGGGCACTAGAACAAATGTAAGAGTTGCAATAAAATGGATATTGGAGATCTTGAGACTAAATTTCAGTTTGGTCACACCTTTCTACAAATAAACAAATACTCAATATTGTGTGTCAAACTGTCAACTACATATAAATAAATGCAGTGATAAATTGTTAAATACAATAATTAAAAACTTAATATCAGTTTCAATTAACTTGGTTCCTTTTACAAGCTACTCCATCACCTACTCTCACCAGGAAAAACATGCGCCTGAAATATGTCGTATGTATACTTAAAAACTGGATTAGCACAAGGTTGAATGTACTTGTCCACAGGCCAAGGCTCCCAGTTCATTTCTTGTGTCCTAAACTTACATACAATCTGGTCTGCCTATGCTGGTTTCCTGGATGTCCTAGTGACATCATCACCAAGGGCCCTAAATATTCAATTTTGATGCACCGAGATCGGCATGTCAAATGTGGCCATTTGGAGCCTTTCAGTGATGACATCACCAAAGCAACCAACGTAAAAAGCTACTCCTGTGCAGCCTTTGTGCTCTTTGGGTAGGTAGGGGTGGATACTGGGACCTGGTTGGGAGGTGTTGGAGGGGGGAGGGGATGGCTGTCAAGAGGTCAGGATGGGAACAGAGAATGGGATACTGGGATCTGGATGGGAGAGTACAGGGGAGGGGGGGTACCTCTCAGACCCCCAAGACCCCTGATTCCACTGATCTCCATCCCCAGTAATAGTCCCCAAAGTGGCCATGAGGCCAAAATGTTTGCATATCCCTAGGTTAATAAGTAATGTACAGAGCTTCCTTTCAGAACGTGAGCACTGCACCTCAGTAGCACAGCTCACCATTTTGTAAGGGACTTTAATCAGGCATTAATTAGGAGACCATCACTAGAAAACACAAGAGGAGCCCCAAGTTCATTCAAGCCAGAACTAGATATACTGACACAGAGGCAGAAAATAATACAAAGCCATGCAACTGGCATATTAACCTTTCTTAACAGTTCTTAATTCAAGGGCCATCAAGAACATGCAGTTAATTAATCAGAAAAATCTATGTTCAATAAAATCACACAAAACTTGAAATGCAGCACAAAATCAAGTCAATTATGCTGTAACACAGAGAAAGGACGGACATTAAACCTCTGCTCTTTCAGACACTGCACTTCCAAAAAGTGAATGATACATACCTGTAGCAGGTGTTCTCCGAGGACAGCAGGCTGATTGTTCTCACGACTGGGTGACGTCCGCGGCAGCCCCCACCAACCGGAAGAAGCTTCGCGGGCGGTCCGCATGCAGGGCACGCCCACCGCGCATGCGCGGCCGTCTTCCCGCCCGTGCGCGACCGCTCCCGCCAGTTGAATGACAAGCAAAAAGATGAAAACGCAACTCCAAAGGGGAGGAGGGAGGGTAGGTGAGAACAATCAGCCTGCTGTCCTCGGAGAACACCTGCTACAGGTATGTATCATTCACTTTCTCCGAGGACAAGCAGGCTGCTTGTTCTCACGACTGGGGTATCCCTAGCTCTCAGGCTCACTCAAAACAAGAACCCAGGTCAATGGAACCTCGCAACGGCGAGGGTATAACAGAAATTGACCTACGAAGAACAACTAACTGAGAGTGCAGCCTGACCAGAATAAATTCGGGTCCTGGAAGTTGGAGTTGCATTTACACCCCAAACAGATTCTGCAGCACCGACTCCCCGAACCGACTGTCGCGTCGGGTATCCTGCTGGAGGCAGTAATGTGATGTGAATGTGTGGACAGATGACCACGTCGCAGCCTTGCAGATCTCTTCAATAGTGGCCGACTTCAAGTGGGCCACTGACGCTGCCATGGCTCTAACACTATGAGCCGTGACATGACCCTCAAGAGCCAGCCCAGCCTGGGCGTAAGTGAAGGAAATGCAATCTGCTAGCCAATTGGAGATGGTGCGTTTCCCGACAGCGACCCCTAGCCTGTTAGGGTCGAAAGAAACAAACAATTGGGCGGACTGTCTGTGGGGCTGTGTCCGCTCCAAGTAGAAGGCCAATGCTCTCTTGCAGTCCAATGTGTGCAACTGACGTTCAGCAGGGCGGGTATGCGGCCTGGGAAAGAATGTTGGCAAGACAATTGACTGGTTAAGATGGAACTCCGACACCACCTTCGGCAGGAACTTTGGGTGGGTGCGGAGCACTACTCTGTTGTGATGAAATTTGGTATATGGAGCATGAGCTACCAGGGCTTGAAGCTCACTGACCCTACGAGCTGAAGTAACTGCCACCAAGAAAATGACCTTCCAGGTCAAGTACTTCAGATGGCAGGTATTCAGTGGCTCAAAGGAGGTTTCATCAGCTGGGTGAGGACGACGTTGAGATCCCATGACACTGTAGGAGGCTTGATAGGGGGCTTTGACAAAAGCAAGCCTCTCATGAATCGAACGACTAAAGGCTCTCCAGAGATGGCTTTACCTTCCACACGATAATGGTAAGCACTAATCGCACTAAGGTGATTCCTTACTGAGTTGGTCTTGAGGCCAGACTCTGATAAGTGCAGAAGGTATTCAGCAGGTTCTGTGCAGGGCAAGAACGAGGTTCTAGGGCCTTGCTCTCACACCAAACGACAAACCTCCTCCACTTGAAAAAGTAACTCTTTTTAGTGGAATCCTTCCTAGAGGCAAGCAAGACGTGGGAGACACCCTCAGACAGACCCAACGCAGTGAAGTCTACGCCCTCAACATCCAGGCCGTGAGAGCCAGGGACTGAAGGTTGGGGTGCAGCAACGCTCCGTCGTTCTGCGAAATGAGAGTCGGAAAACACTCCAATCTCCACGGTTCTTCTGAGGACAACTCCAGAAGAAGAGGGAACCAGATCTGACGGGGCCAAAAGGGCGCTATCAGAATCATGGTGCCGTGGTCTTGCTTGAGCTTCAGAAAGGTCTTCCCCACCAAAGGTATGGGAGGATAAGCATACAGGAGGCCGGTCCCCCAATGGAGGAGAAAGGCATCCGACGCTAGCCTGCCGTGTGCCTGTAGTCTGGAACAGAACAGAGGCAGCTTGTGGTTGGTCTGAGAGGCGAAAAGGTCCACCGAGGGGGTGCCCCACTCTCGGAAGATCTTGCGTACCACTCTGGAATGAAGCGACCACTCGTGCGGTTGCATGACTCTGCTCAGTCTGTCGGCCAGACTGTTGTTTACGCCTGCCAGGTATGTGGCTTGGAGAAGCATGCCGAACCGGCAGGCCCAACTCCACATCCCGACGGCTTCCTGACACAGGGGGCGAGATCCGGTGCCCCCCTGCTTGTTGGTGTAATACATTGCAACCTGATTGTCTGTCCGAATTTGGATAATTTGGCAGGACAGCCGATCTCTGAAGGCCTTCAGTGCGTTCCAGATCGCTCGGAGCTCCAGGAGGTTGATCTGCAGATCCTTTTCCTGGAGGGACCACAGACCCTGGGTGTGGAGCCCATCGACATGAGCTCCCCACCCCAGGCGAGATGCATCCGTCGTCAGCACTTTCGTGGGCTGCGGAATTTGGAATGGACGTCCCAGGGTCAAATTGGTCCGAATGGTCCACCAGAGCAGTGAAGTGCGGCAACTGGTGGAGAGGCGGATGACATCTTCTAGATTCCCGGTGGCTTGGAACCACTGGGAAGCTAGGGTCCATTGAGCAGATCTCATGTGAAGACGAGCCATGGGAGTCACATGAACTGTGGAGGCCATATGACCCAGAAGTCTCAACATCTGCCGAGCTGTGACCTGCTGAGACGCTCTGGTCTGCGAAGCCAGGGACAGGAGGTTGTTGGCCCTCGCTTCGGGAAGGAAGGCCTGAGCAGTCTGGGTATTCAGCAGAGCTCCTATGAATTCCAGAGACTGGGTTGGCTGGAGATGGGACTTTGGGTAATTTATCACAAACCCCAACAGCTCCAGGAGTTGAATAGTGCACTGCATGGACCGGAGGGCTGCTGCCTCCGAGGTGTTCTTGACCAGCCAATCGTCGAGATATGGGAACACGTGCACTCCCAGCTTGCGTAGATACGCCGCCACCACCACGAGGCACTTTGTAAACACTCGTGGGGCAGAGGCGAGCCCAAAGGGCAGCACACAATACTGAAAGTGCCGTGTACCCAGACGGAATCTGAGATACTGTCTGTGAGCTGGCAGTATCGGGATGTGAGTGTATGCGTCCTTTAAATCCAGGGAACATAGCCAATCGTTTTTCTGAATCATTGGCAGAAGGGTGCCCAAGGAAAGCATCCTGAACTTTTCTTTGACCAGGAATTTGTTCAGGCCTCTCAGGTCTAGGATGGGACGCATCCCCCCTGTTTTCTTTTCCACAAGGAAGTACCTGGAATAGAATCCCTGCCCTTCCTGCCCGGGTGGTACGGGCTCGACCGCATTGGCGCTGAGAAGGGCGGAGAGTTCCTCTGCAAGTACCTGCTTGTGATGGGAGCTGAAGGATTGAGCTCCCGGAGGACAATTTGGAGGCAGGGAGGCCAAATTCAGGGCGTATCCGCACCGCACTATTGGAGAACCCACTGGTCGGAGGTTATGAGAGGCCACCTTTGGTGAAAAAATTTTAACCTCCCCCGACCGGCAGGTCGTCCGGCACGGACACTTTGAGGGCGGCTATGTTCCCGTGGATCCAGTCAAAAGCCCGTCCCCGGCTTTTGCTGTGGAGGCGCAGGGGGCTGCTTAGGCGCACGCTGTTGACGAGAACGAGCGCGCTGGGGCTGTCCCTGTGCCTGTCGAGGCCTTCGGGCCGGCTGGTTGTACCTACGCTTTGCAAAAGAATAGGGTACAGCCTGACGTGCCCGGGAAAAACGTCCACCTGCTGAGGTGGGTGCTGAAGGCGCCCGGTGGGAAAGCTTGTCGAGGGCGGTTTCCCGCTGATGCAGTTGGTCCACCAGCTGCTCGACCTTCTCACCAAAAATATTATCCACCGGCAAGGGACGTCGGCCAGTCTCTGCTGGGTGCGGTTGTCCAGGTCAGAGGCACGCAGCCATGAGAGCCTGCGCATCACTATCCCTTGGGCCGCAGCACGAGATGCCACGTCACAGGTGTCATAGATACCTCTGGACAGGAACTTTCTGCATGCCTTCAGCTGCCTGACCACCTCCTGATAAGGCCTGGACTGCTCCGGCAGGAGCTTATCGACCAGGTCCGCCAGTTGCTTCACATTGTTCCGCATGTGGATGCTCGTGTAGAGCTGGTACGACTGGATGCGGGTCACGAGCATGGAGGATTGGTAGGCCTTCCTCCCAAACGAGTCCAGCGTGCAAGACTCCCGCCCCGGGGGCGCCGAGGCGGTATCCCTCGAACTCCGTGCTCTCTTGAGAGCAGAATCCACGACCGCCGAGTCATGGGGCAATTGGGGCCGCATTAACTCTGGGTCCGAGTGGATTCTGTACTGGGACTCTGCCTTCTTGGGAATGATGGGATTAGATAATGGTCTCATCCAGTTCCGAAGCAGTGTCTCCTTGAGGACATTGTGCAACGGCACCGTGGAGGACTCTCTAGGTGGTGATGGATAGTCGAGAACCTCGAGCATCTCAGCCCTCGGCTCATCCACAGAGACCATGGGGAAGGGAATGCAAATGGACATGTCCCTTACAAAGGAGGCAAAGGAGAGGCTCTCAGGAGGCGAGAGCTTCCTCTCTGGTGAAGGCGTGGGGTCAGAGGGAAGGCCCGCAGACTCCTCTGAGGAGAAATATCTGGGGTCCTCCTCTTCCCCCCATGAGGCCTCTTCCTCGGTATCGGACATAAGCTCATGCAGCTGAGTCCTTAACCGGGCCCGGCTCGACGTCGAGGCACCGAGGCCTCGGTGTCGTCGAGCGGTGGACTCCCGCGCCGGCGGGGACGAAGCTCCCTCCATCGACGTCGACGGGGACTCCACCTGCATGGTGGTCGAGAACGGCGCCGCAAGCGGCGGTGGTGTCGACGGCCTCGGCACCGGGCTAGAGCTCGCCGGCGCCACAGTCAACGGCGCCGAGGGCGCAAGCACCCCCGGCGCCGGCACAGCCTGGCGCATCAGCCCTTCCAGGATTCCCGGAAGGATGGCTCGGAGGCACTCGTCCAGGCCCGCTACCGGGAAGACGGGGGGGGGGGGGGGGGGGGGGGGGGGGGGGGGGGGGGGGGTCGGTAGAGGTGTCGTGCCGGAAGCTGCTCGGGTCCAGGAGACTGCACCGAAGTGCTGGGACCCTGACGCGTCGGTACCTCCACTACCGAAGGGGATCTCTCCTCTCGACGCGGACGCTTCGGCGTCGACTCCTCGCTGGCACCGAGAGCCGGACGCATCGAAGGCGACCGATGACGGTGCTTCTTGGATCTCTTGCGGTGCCCGTCATCGGTGCCAGTGGGAATGGAGGAGGAGGAGGTCGATCCCCCTCGGTCCCGAGGAGCCGGGTCAGACAGGGTTCGGTCCCGAGGGCCATGGGCCGAGGGAGTGACCGGGGCCGATTGCCCACGCGGCCTCTCACCCCTACCCTCACCGGAGGACCGGCGGGCCGACGGGACCTGTTCTCCTGGGGTCGATGCCATCGGTGCCGATTTCGCGGGCATCGATACCGGTCCCGAAGGGCCGGCCGTCGATACCGATGCCGTCGAGGTCGACGTCGAGGGGCCGGCGCAAGTTCCAAAAAGACGGTCCCGTAGAACTTGCCTCGCAACCTGAGTCCGTTTCCGGAGACCGAGACACAAAGAACACGACTTGATATTGTGCTCCGGCCCGAGGCACTGGAGGCACCAAGCGTGGGTGTCGGTCTGCGAGATAGACCGGCCGCACCGACCACACTTCTTAAATCCACTTGGGACCTTCGAGGACATCGACGGAAAAATCGCGTCGGCGAAATTAGTCGTCGATGGTGGCGGTAAATCACACCTCGAAAAATAAAACGGCCGCGCGGCCACCAGGCCGCAACGCGACGCCCCCGCTAGAAAACGAGGGAAAACAAGCGCTTCACTTTTTTTTTTTTTTTGGAAAAGGAAAAAAAGGTCCGGAACGCGCGGGGACCAGAAACAAAAGAAAAAACGAAGAAATTACGCGAAAACGCGGCGGTTTTCCGGGGCTGACAAGAGAGAGCGGTGACGCACGACTCTCTCCAGGCGCGGAAAAAACAAGACTGGCGGGAACAGTCGCGCACGGGTGGGAAGACGGCCGCGCATGCGTGGTGGGCATGCCCTGTGTGCGGACCGCCCGCGAAGCTTCTTCCGGTTGGTGGGGGCTGCCGCGGACGTCACCCAGCCGTGAGAACAAGCAGCCTGCTTGTCCTCAGAGAAAGCAGCGTTACCTCTGGAAGCTTCTGCACCTAGTAGCTGAAGAGAAATGTAGTCCTGTGCTGCGGCACCTAATGCTGACATAAGCCTTCACTTTCTTAATCTCAAAAAAACCACCGACTACAAATTCCACATCATAAGGACCACGCTTATCCCTACAGACGTAGAAAAGCAATGTAATATTCACACACCTTGCAATTTCCACAATATACTCTTCTGCTTATGTCTTACACACAATTATCTGAAGAATCAAAACAGTTACATTCAGTATGCGACTTTTAGTTACCGAAAACAACCACCTCTCAAAAACATAACACATTTACTACTACTACTTAACATTTCTAAAGCGCTACAAGGGTTGTGCAGCTCTTTACAGTTTAACATAGAAGGATGGTCTCTGCTCAAGAAGCTTACAATCTAAAGGACAAATGTACAGTCAGTCAAATAGGGGCATCCAAATTGGGGCAGTCTAGATTTCTTGAATGGGTATAAAGGTTAGGTGCTTGGCGTATGGGCTCAGGAAGTTTATTCCAAGCATAGGGTGAGGCGAGGCAGAAAGGGCGGACCTGGAGTTGGCGGTGGTGGAGAAAGGTACTGAGAGGAGGGATTTGTCCTGTGAGCGGAGGTTTCAGGTGGGAACGTAAGGGGAGATGAGGGTAGAGAGGTAATGAGGGGCTGCAGACTGAGTGCTTGAACTGAATGCAGTATCTGATTGGGAGCCAGTGAAGTGACCTGAGGAGAGGAGTGATATGAGCATATCAGTCCAGGCGAAATATAAGATGTGCAGCAGAGTTCTGAACGGATTGAAGGGGGATAGATGGTTAAGTGGGAGGCCAGTGAGGGGTAGGTTGCAGTAGTCGAGGCGAGAGGTAATGAGAGAGTGGATGAGAGTTCGGGTGGTGTGCTCAGAGAGGAAAGGGACTGTCAGGGACATGGGACCCTTCCACTTCCCCAATCCCATGGTGCAGTCCTTCTGCTGAAATAATATTTTAAAACTCTCCTTAGGGTGCACCTGTACCTTTCACATTTCATCAAAGACTGAATGGGTTCACAGACCTAGAACAGATAAACTGGATGATGATGATCATGCATACTCACCATATGGGTACTGCAGTACAGAAAGGGCACCATTGCTGTACTCCTCATGTGAAAACTTGTCATTGCTGAGGCACTTATCGAATTCATCAGATCCCACCAACACAGGGGTCCTGGAAGGAGAATCTGAAAATGGATGAGAAACACTAAGTCACAACCCTGCCACCATAATTTGTTTTTCAGGATTGTTTTCACTGTACCTAATTACTATTAAATCTGCTAAATCATCAGCTTGTAAAAGTGCCAACAGATTCCCAGGGATTAAGACCTTTACTTACGGATCAGTGGTTTCCATTTGATTTTGGGCAATGAAATTATTGCATTTTCATTCCTTCTGGTATCTAAAGCTGTTGGGCCAACAGGAAATTTTTCTGAAATCCTGACAGAGGACTGCAGGTAGAGCTGGCCTTGATACATTCCTGTCCGAGAAAGCAGAAAACCAAAACAGCTATTTTTCAATGTTAAAAGCAAAATCATCACACTGTTTATACACACTTTTCAGGGCAAAAGAGGCATAAGTAGAAAAATCAGCATTTCCAGTGAAAGCCACCCAAACAAATTTGTACTGATCCACCATTTTTGGTGTCAGGCAAAACAAGGAATTTATGTGCTCATGAAATTTAGGACTAAATGGACATTTAAGGAAACTTCAAAGAGAAATTAATGATGTTCTAGTCAAGGTATAAAATGGGAAAAGAAATCTCTCAGCAGCTGACCTATATGGAATTTCTTTCGATCTGAATCTATACACAGGACTCTGAACACAATTCCAAGGGTATTTTCATTCCTAGACTGAATTGGCCCTAATTACTTGATTCAAGATGGAAAGAAAATGGGCAGGAAGAAGAGTGCAGATCCTAAGTAATGGACCTTACAAATCCTGGAGGCAGCCTCTTCACTGAAGAACCTGGCAGAAACGCCTGATTTCCAGGCTCTGTCTGGCTAATAAACGTAGTGAAAATGGTTTAAGGGTTTTGTATTTAAGACCTGCATATGCCAATATCCAGTTTGGAGAACTATGAGCTTGAAAAATATAAAGCAAAGGTGATGACTGTCTCACCTAAATAAAAGCTGGACTCTGTGGCTCCCCTGGCAGCTTCCACAATATCTTCATCTTCTTCCAAGATTTCATCATGTGAGGTATATTTGGTATCATCAAACAAACTAATAGGAATGATTTTGCCATCTTTAACAAGCCAGGCAGAAGCAATTGGAGTGAAAAACTAAGACAGAGAACAATTAGTTAGTTTGTATCATTTTAGAGATCAATATACCAAAGCTGAAGACTTCAAATCAATTTTTAATTGACGACGTAGCTTCAACTTGTAATAACTGCAATTCTACTGAATAATTTGGAGGTCCAGTCTTACCTCCAAATATGTAACTTTTGAGGAGATGGGAATCATACCTCTGGGACTACATGCAGATTCATTCTGTCCACCAAACAAATAAATAAGGGGCAGGACCGATCCTGCCACTAGGCGGACTAGATTTCTGCCTATGGCGGCAGAATGGTTGGGGGGGGGGGGGGGGGGGGGCAGTGGCACAGCTCCAGCATATAAGAAAGCCTTCCTCACTTCTCATCCCCCTGACAGGCCTATTACAAACACCCCTTTAACTGCTCCCAGGCCAGTTGGAAATTTAACCTACATTTAGGGGTCCTTTTATTAAGGAATGCTAATGGATTTAGCACACACTAAATGCCGTGCAGCACATAGAAATACAATGGGCTGCATGCATTTAGAGAACCTTATAAAAAGGACCCCTATAAACACAAGCCTGCACTCAAGCGCTGCAATGTCTTGTCCTCCTCCCTTTTTTTTTTGTTTTGTTTTGTTACATTTGTACCCCGCGCTTTCCCACTCATGGCAGGCTCAATGCGGCTTACATGGGGCAATGGAGGATTAAGTGACTTGCCCAGAGTCACAAGGAGCTGCCTGTGCCTGAAGTGGGAATCAAACTCAGTTCCTCAGTTCCCCAGGACCAAAGTCCACCACCCTAACCACTAGGCCACTCCTCCACATTCAAAGCTAACAGAACACCTGGCTTCTTCACACAGTCTAGAATAAGTGATAGAAATATGTAGACAAAAAAACCCCCCCAAAACAAACAAGAAGCCAGACTCTGCATATATAGCAACATCAGAGAAATAGAAACAGTGATGCATGTCTCCTTATATTGTGCAAAATAAAAGACAGCAGATATAAATTTAAAAAAAAACCTGAAACATTCCATTTGGTAAATAAAAAATTAATAAAAATTAAAACAAAAAAAAGGAAAAAAAGGGATACCTTTATACTGGACTAATTTTACACATTTTTTTGACTAGCTTCCAGAGGCTAAAACCTCCTCTCTCAGGTCAGAATAGTATCAACTTATTTTCTGTTTTATTTTTATTTATTAACTTTTAAAGTGGACTAACACGGCTACCACACTACTTCACCCTAAATTAAAAATAAAATTATTTTTTCTATGTTCGTTGTCTGGCCATTTACTGGTCTATATTCAGACAGTGGAAGTCAGCAGTTTTTTACATACTGACTGCCGTGGGCAATATTAGGCCCCAATATTCAATGCTGGACCGTTCTGGTCACTGGCACTAAATACTTAGATATGACTAGATTGTATTGCCATCAACTCTTATGCAGATCCCAACTGATATTCAGTCAGGATATACACAGCACACGTTTTATCGTGGCTTAGTAAAAGGACCCCAAAAAAGATTTTCCAAAGTCACACAGTTACAATTTTAGCAAACTGCAAGTCAAATCCAACTTACAGTCTTCTTTTTATCTAGCATTTTCAATGGAAATGTATAATATATGCCAGTGGCCTTCACTGCAAGGCCCAGGGGCCAGTGACAGCCCCCACTAACCCGAAGTGTGGCCCCCTGACTCTCTTCCCAGTACACAATTTTTCCTCACATCTTCCTCAGCCTTGCTGTTGGCACACCTCCATAACAGTTATTCTGTTTAATATCCATAACAAGCAGCTCTCAGTGAATCTGAGCTATGTGATTCCCAAAATTCCTCTGTAGTCTCAGACAGAGAGCACCATGCTGTTCACTTACTGCGAGCTATATGATGCTGGAAGAAAACTGAATACCTGTTCAAAAGCTGCCACCATAAACAAACCTCCAGAAATAGTATATGGGAAGAATAAAAACAGTTTTTTTTTTTTTTTTTTTTGGGGGGGGGGGGGGGGCGGTTACAGAGAGAGACAAGTTTGAAGGAGATGGGGGTGGAGACAGGATAGTGGAGGTTGACAAGGTGTCTTCCACTTTGTCCCCTGATGGTTTTGGCTCTCTCACTGTACTATTTTGACAAACTGGCCCATGCTTAAATATAGCAAAAATCTCCAATACATGCAGTTGCATACCTCATTAAGCTTTGTAGAAATATGTAAATATAAATATCTCCCCCCCCCCCCCAAAAAAAAAATAGTTACAAATAAAACCTAAAAACCAACCCAGGGAACATAGTTACAAATTAAATGTGAACCAACCAGATAACTAAAAAGATTGATGGATGAGAAGCATTACTGAATGCCCTGTTAGAAGAATTTGAACAACAAAAGGGATGGTGAGGAAGTGGGGGAGGGGGGAACAGTCTGAGCATGGGTTTAGGGCACATTTTCAAGAGTCTGGGGTAGTGGGAAGGGGCTGTAAGAAACCAAGCTCTCCTCACACGGCAACAAGAGATTTAATTGCTTTTTGGGATAAGAGGAGAAGAGTTGGGATGGGAGGATGACGGAGATTGGGTAAGTAGTGGGGAAGTAAGGTGAAGGGGGGTATATTAAGATTTGTAGAGTCACGGTATTTAGCATGAAAAAGATTTAGGATGGTTCACTGGAAACTCTGTTTAATGTTTGACAGTGTTCAAATATTTGTAGAGATTGTTCTGGATTTGTCATGCTAATAAAAGATTTAAACTAAAAACAAACAAACAAACAAACAAACAAACCTAAAGCCAGTTATTCAACACAAATCACCTGCGATGTGGACCATGCACATCTTGAACTAATGGTGTCTTCTTCCATACCTGGTGTTCCCACTCCAGATGGCCTCCTTGCTTACTGAAGGCCATGACCTTCCAGTCTGTCACCGAGACCTTGATAACAGAGTCTTTTGTCATAGCTTCCTGCTCATCCACCTCAGAAATTATTTTGGATTCATCTGTGCTGATGCTTGATTCAAAATTGCCTTCAATAAACCCAACTCTAGGTTCAATATCCGGGATGTAACGCAGCTCAAAGTGTCCAACGCTAAAATTCCACCTGAACACAGAAACACAAAAATTGATGAAAAGCCTAATAAAAAGCTCAATTTGTAACACATTTCTGACACTGTTTTACACGGATATCAATTCAATTTTCATTGCAGACTGTCAACAAGTAGCTGCCATTTATCTGGACAACCGCAGGAGCTTGCCATCAAGAAAGATACTAAAATTAGCCATGCACTTTGTATAATAAGTAGTATTTTCAGGTATACAAACAGTAATCATTTGTTGTTCTGTTGTGATTATTGGTATTCTTTGCTCCTTCACAAGTCTCAGAATTTTCCAAATTAAAAAGAGGAACACATTACTTGCACTCACTAATTGGAAATTTTTTCCTATCACGTCCCAAATGACATCACTTACAAGTCACAATATGTGAATCAAATCCTATTCCAGCTGAGGTAATTTCTGGTAGTATCACACTTCTGGAAAGATACAGAGAGATGCAACTGAGGCCTACCAAAACACTGCAACATCTGCACAATATAATCTGTGAGGCGACATTAGTATAAGGAGTAATTTGAGGATGTCTGCTCAGAAAAAACAGTTGCTAGATACATGAAGCAGCATCTTAGCGCTTTGACTGCTTTTTGCTGCCCCTTCATCCCCTTTGGCAACTGCCTCATCTTGACTAATGGTTAGGTTGGCCCTGCTTCTTCTACTGCTATTCCTGCCCGTGTTTTGTTGGGCCCTCCCCTGGCTCCACAATTCCAGTTTTTTCATCTACAAATTAAGCCCCAATAAGCAAACAGGATGCTCTCCTCTGGGAAACACAGTAAGTATAGCACCTGAGAGAGCAGGAGTTAGAGAAAATAGGCAGATGAGTTAAGTAGCCTTTCTGCCTCATGTAATAAAACTGTGTTAAAAATCAGCACTAGATTTTTAATGTGTTTTTTAAATTAACCTCTGCCCTATACATTTTTTCTACTTTTGATGTAATAATTTAATTATATGAAAAACCAACAAAATAAACATGTATGCTAAATCAGAAGTAAGGTAAACAAAAGAGGTAAACTAGAGTCCCCCGAACCCGCTGCCAGTGAAGGGGCGAGCGAAAGGGGGCCCACAGACTCCCCCTTGACATGGAGTCCAAGCGTCTGCGCTTTTAAGCCTGATCATCCAAGACCGGCAGTAAGCTCTGCCTTAACTCACCCAGGGACACCTCCCCCTCACCCTGGGGTCCCCAGACCTTGAACTGGCTGAGAGGGAGGAAGGGCCTGTTTCATTAAATAGGCCTGATGTAGGAGAAGTATAAAATCGGGTGACAAAAAAAAAACAACTCACCGAAGCAGCTGGTCCCACTGACATTGCCGGTCCCTGCCCTAGAAGTAGAGAGGGACCCCCCAGCAATACTGCAGGTCTCCCCCGCCACCAAATCTGCAGGTCTCCCCCACCACCAAATCCAAAGTTGCATGGGCCAACTTGGGAGGCACGAACTGCAGCAGCACAGAGACTGCCACCAAAGGAAAATCCAACATGGCATGCGCGTCAGCGATTACCAAATGGGAAACCGCCATGCCAGGGGACAAAGAAACACCATCCCCCACTAAAGCCTCTGAACATCCTGTGCTGCATTGCCCCGCCACATTCAGACGTTTCCTGCAACACGAGCATCTTTTTACAGTCTCCGCTGCCATAAATCTACAAAGAAACCGCTCGTCGGAGGAACAGAGGGAAACGAAGCAAGTTGCACTCACCATACAGTGCCGCTCAGCTGCGGAGCCTCCCAACTACAAGCTCACTGCCCAATATGGTCCAGTAAGCTCCTTCAACACAGTATTCAGTCAGACCAGATATCCCGCACTTTACAGGCCAAAAGCTAAAAATCTCTCTCTATGCCAGCTGAACTTTTTTTTTAATTTTTTTGTGAGGAAGTTTACAGAGCAGCCACAAGAAGCCTGAGAATCACTGGGAGAAGGGTGTTATCGAGGTGAGGCAGGGACCTGACAAGCAAGTATGTCCACAAAGGTGGTCCCAGTGACCAAACACCCCCTGTATCCCTAAAAAAAAAGCAAGTTCTGATGAGCACCTAGACTTACATCATCTACAGTCATTATAGAATTTCAGAAGGTGGAGCCCTTGATGATACCAGGGATGAGATGCTTTAATAGGTAGCAGAGGGACAGTATTTGCCAGGGCAGAAGATAATGTCGCATCCCATGTAGACAGCTGAGACTCCAGTGAGGAAAATGTGAATTCAAAAGGAAAGGGGTCACAAGAAGCAAAGAAGTGGTCATGAGTGAGGTCTTAACTTCCTGACCAGTTTAGGGGAGCTGCAAGTGGGTCAGACTAAGGTCGAAGGTAGAGAATAACAGAATGTAAAGACACAATAATCTGACCTGGGGACAGAAAGAGAATAAATAGAGATAGGTGCATCAGGTGAGGATGTAATAAGGTCTAAAATTTGACCAGAACAACATGTAGGAGTGGACATATGTTGTGCTAATTTATTTCACAGAGAAATGAAAGGAATCAGCATGAGTAGAAACGTGAATATTAAAGTCACCTGTGAGAAGAGGAGAGAAATCGATAAGATAGGGAGAAAGGACATCATAAAGTGCTTGCAGAGATGTATGAGAAACTGGGGGAAGTAGGTACACAACAAGAAGTGTTATAAAAGGGGATGAGTTCAGAGACAAAGCCATAGCCTCCAAGAAAGTAGAGGAATATTGGTGTAAAATAGTAAAATTAAGAGAAAAGAATAGCTAGTCCACCACCACGCTTATGGGAACGGCTAAAGAAAGTGAAAAACAGGTGGGCAAGATTGTTCCAGAAAGAAAAGATGAGAATCTGTCCCATGTTTCTGTAAGGCAAAGAAAGTCCAAGTTGAGGTCTGGAAGAAGATAAACTGCGATTTGTGACACGCTGAGCAAGTGTTCAAAAGGCCTGCATGAAATAGTAATAATGTTCTGGGGGGAAGGCAACTAGATAGTGGAACTGTATCTAAGAGGATTGATATTGTAGTCGGGGAGCAAAATAGCAATGCCAAATTATCAGAGTAGGTATAGAAGAAGCCGACATACTGGGGAGAAAGAAAATAAAGTTTAATTAAACATACCTAAAGTTGGTGCTATGCTCCTCTGTCACACATCTTCAGCTGTGCCATGAATTAAAAGCAACAAAACTTATACTGTGATTCTAACGTCTCACTTCTGCTGATGTGTGTGTGTGTGTGGGGGGGGGGGGGGGGGCGCTAATCTAGCGCGTTCGGGGCCTCTGGGACAGCAATACAAAAATGCATACAGCAACTTGTGTAAAACAAAGCACAGCAAAGATATACAATATAAGTGGTCAGCTAGAGTACGTGCTACTGTCTGCAGCAAAGTGGCCAAACTCTGCTCTCCAAGAGACCTTAATTGTTTCCACAATTAGAACTCATGAGACATTCCCATACCATGGCTCTACCAACATCCCTGGAGGTTCTGGTAATACTTACTTCTCATTGCCACTGCGTGGTCCCACTGCACGTACTGTCTTTTGTGTTCGATGCAGTAGGAGAACATCTTCCTGTTCAGTATCCTCCTCATTCCAGCGACGACAACCCATGGCTGAACAAATGTATTTCACCTGTGGAGCAGCAAGAAATGTTTTATTCACTCTGCACAGATAAACCAGTTTACTGTTTAAATGGTAAATTATTCATCTAACACGCATAATTCAGTGCCTATTTCAGGAGTAAAGGCCCTTGACAAGGTTAGGCATGAGTGGATGAGACACTACTGGGTTGCAGAGGGGGAGAGAGAGAGAGAGAGAGATGAAGAGAAAATCTGCATAGTGCTCTTTCTAACTCCTAAGAATTTTTCCTGGTGCAGTTTTCTAAAACATTTTTCATCCTAATCCTGTATTTTCCAGCCTGACACAAAAGGAACTTCAAAATGTGAATAGAGCTTTGAATTTGGTGCTTCTGAGGAGACAAGTTGATCACTATCCCCTGATACACAAAACCATTTAACTGGCCAGATATTCAGACTCTAGGAGGGAGCTCGGCTGCTTCCCACAGTCAGTCCGGATATTCAGTGTTGGGCCGTTTCTGGTGACCAGCATTATATATATATTTTAGATTGCGCTGCCATTGCTGAGTGAAAGTGCAATTTAAAGACGCTCATTCACTCATGGACTCCATAAGGGAACTTAGTAGGATTGCTCATTTATGCTCCCATTTACCCCCTTTATTCCATAACTTTAGTGCTTAAATGTAAGCCCCAAATGCGAACTACAATTATAGAATACTAGCACTTAGGGGCATGAAAATATACTCATGCATGTTAAATGATAATTGGATGCTAAGCGATGCACGCAACTTGCTTTGCACTAGGTTCAGTAAATCTGGGCACCAAAAGACATCCACACGGAGCACTATTCTATAAACGGCACTCCGAATTGCACATCATTTATACAATAACGTTTAGAGCCGATTTCCACACCAAATTTTGGAAACAAGGATTTACACCAACTGAAACCTGGTATAAATCTATAAAAGGACATAGAACGAAGTTAAGTTAGGCATGAATCCCCTGAATTCTATAATATTGTGCAAATCTTGACCCACCCATACCCCTCCAATAGCCATGCACCCTTTCGAGTTGCACGCTAAAAAGATTTGTGCGCGGATCTTTATAGAATAGTGCTTATCAAGATGCACGCTCAGATCCTAATTGGAGCCAATGGTTGTTAGTGCCCAATTATTGCTAGTTAGCTCATTACTCAAGATGTGTGCGCAACTTGGGTGCACAATTTTGAGCACCATTCACAGAATCAGTGGGTTAGTATGTAAATGCAAAGGTGGGTGTATACATGGGCAGAGCATAGGTAGGGCTTCCACTTACAGTATTCTGTAAGTAATGTGTGCAAGTTACACGCTAAAGTGACTCATTTAATTGCGTAGCATTTACGTCTGCTATAGATATGGTGTTAAGTAGGCATGCCTAAATATAGGCACGTTTCTGCCGACTTACACTAGTATTCTACATTTTACATAGACATCATATGAACAATACTAGTGCCAGCAGGGTTCCCACGCCTGTTGGTCAACATTTTACAGGACCAGGACACTGTACCAGTGACTTCACAGTGAGAATCCTGAAAGGTAACTTTAAAACCATACAAGAACGTAAGACCTTTGAAGTCAGAATGATTGAATATTTTAACACCCAACAGAAAGGACTTAACAAGGATCTGGGGTTCCTAGCCTATTATAAACCATAAAGCTGTATGTCTCTGTTGATCACCCTCCCCTCACCTATCCACACCCATCCTGTTAGAATATCAATGATATGCTTTGATGTCCCCATGCATACTTCCTACCCACCCCCCTCCTCCCACCCTGTCAGACTGTCATAGTAATGCTTGAATGTTTTCACTTATATACACTGTCAGCTAGCACATTTGCTTATTTCCGATCTGAGGAAGAAGGGCAACCTTTGAAAGCTAATCAAGAAATGTATTAAGTTATGTCCAATAAAAAAGGTATCATCTTATTTTCTTTTCCATGTTTTATTTTGTTTGATTTCTATTGATAACCTTAAGAGTGGACTAACACGGCTACCACACTCCTCTACTAGTATTCTATAATGAAATCCAAGTGCCCACATGGCATTATAGAACTACTGCCCAGTGTAAAGAATCTAACCTGTGGAACACAGTTACATAAACACCCCCTCAGTGTAATTTCATAAAACATTTTCCACAAATAAAGTATACTTGAAATGTAGGAAGGAGAAATTAGGTCTTACCTGATAATTTGCTTTCCATTAGTCCTTCTCACTATTGGAAAACCTGTGGGATAGTTGTGTCCATCAATCAGCAGGTGGAGGTAGAGAACTGAAAACTGAGCTGAGACATATCTCTTGGCATTCAGCCCAGCTTCTCAGTATATACTTAGACAAGTAGTAAGGAGAAACTCAGAATAAACACAGCAATGTGGGCAATGTGTATATTTTTGATACAGTTTCACGGTAGTCCTATTATTAGGCTTCAATTTGCTGTTTTCAAGTTTACCTAATTAATTTTATTTATGTTTATACTTGGTCATTTTACTATTGTTATGCTGTTAATGAAATTGTAAGTTTTATGTTAAACTGTACCTGCTGTACACCGCCTTGGGTGAATCTCCTCATAAAGGCAGTTAATAAATCCCAATAAACAAATAAATAAACAACCTTAAACAACTCGCTAACCTAACACTAACCAGACAAGCAAACATGTGTGGACCTCTCATCTCTGGACAACTTGTAGAGATCAAGAGATATGAAGAAAGAACTATGCAAGGTGACATCCATTATTTGACCCATTACTTTGCACCAACTGAACATCTCAGAAACAGAAGTTCATTTTTAAATAAATAAAGTTAAACCTAGAGGTCTGAATCAGGAGTCTTATCTTTCAGTCTTTTTGTAAGCTCCGAAATAGATACATTCTAATGGTATGACCAAATGGATTTTCATAATTTGTTTTCATATATTATTTTGGTATTGTACATGTTTTAAAGTTTATATGACTTTAAAATGTGTTTTGCGTCATATTTTTTACTTTTTCAAACATTGATTTATGTTTTAGCTTATTTACTTGTCAATTACAAACTGTTTAGATTTGATTACTTATATAAAGATTTTTTTAAAATCAATGTTTTAGTATATTAATTGAATTTTTATCACTTATGAAACATTATTTTGGTCCACTCCTCCTCAAAATCCTGAAGATGTCCTCCTACCGAAGAAAGAGAAGAGTAGACCAGCCTTGCATCACTGTGAAGCTCTGGGGGCACTGGGTGCCTTTGCTGACTGAGAAAAGGACTTCCTGCCCGCATAAAAGGAAGATTGGCATGCCTGAAAGTGGGACTTCTGACTATATTGCTGACGACCAGGCTGGTACTGTTTGCCGTCTCAAAATCAAGAGCCCCCTGAAAAAGGATGACCAGAGGCTTTCAACTTATCCTCCAGCAATTGCTGTGACTTAGTTTTCCCCCAGTTCTTTCACCAAGTTATTAAGATCTTCTCCAAATGGCCACTTACCCCAAAAGGGCAGTTTAGACGCTGCATCCCTTGCTCAATACCAATGCTGATGTGCATGACAGCCAAGGACATACTGTGGGCCGTAACGTCATAAATAGCATCCGTCCAAGTAGGCCAACCCTGCTTCCAGCTGGGTTTTTTATGCCCATCTTATGTTGCTGACTGCTGATGCCATTTCAGGCATGCTCTTGCCATGAATGAGCTGCACACTGTCGCTTGAAAGTCAAAAAAGGCCACTTCAAAAGCTTGTTTCAGTGAGTCTTCTAGCTTCCTATCCTGTAGGTCTTTTGGGCAATACACCCTTCCACCAGCAAGGTGGTTTTCTAAAGTCACTGCCGTAACCAGGGAATCCACTCTGGAAAGCTGCAATTTATTTTTCTCCTCCAGAATTAATGGGGTAGAGGCGAGCCATGGCTCTTCCCACTTTCAGCTCCTCGTCCGGTAAGACCCATTCTGCTATAAAATCAGGTCCTGAATGTCTGGATGCATTGGGAAGGCCTTAGAAGGACCTCTACGCACCTTATTTTCGATGAAGATAGAACTCCTGACACCAAAGCAGAAGGCTCCTCAATGGAAAGTACTGCCAGAGCCTCAGAAATGAGTACTGAGCTTCTCTTTATAAACAACCTCAGTACTTTCACATCATCCCCCTCCTTGGGAAGGAGCTCTCCCTCCATGATAGCTCCAATGAACAGACCAAAGACACATCAGGTAAGGAGGAGAAGCAGAGATAGCCTCATCTGCCCACTCCTGGAGGTCTAAACAAGATCTCTTATGACCCAGAGAGGCAGCAGGAAGAGAAACTAAAGCACCCTGCAACAATTCTGACTGTCCCTGCTTCAATAAATAGGACTGGTATAAGAGCAATATAAACTTTGGAAAAAACAAAGATCCCAATGCAGCTGAATGCTCTGCCAGGCCCTAAGGCTGTAAAATGGTGGCTGTGATCTGCACATGATCAGACAGAAATCTACTCCTCACTGAGAGCTGGCCTCGACAAACGGCCGCCCATTCCCAACGTATCTCCTGCACTGCGCACCAGCCCTACCCGAGAGCCCAAAGACCCCCGTCATTAGGATGCTGTGCAAAATCCAAAGATGTGCTGTCACAGACCGTTTCCTCTATGCCCGTGGATTCCTGGCTGCACACACTGCAACACCCCAATGCAGGCCAGGGGTCCCACAGAGAAAACACCTTTTAACTGCATCTGCGGGAGTCGCCATTCACCCCCGACTCTCACTAGCACAGCATGTGTCCCAAGCGGTTAGTCAGGATCCCTCCCCTGCCCCAAGTAGAACTTGCAGCCCTCCAAGTGGTTCCGAATCAAACTTTAGTTGGACTTAACCACTGCCGGCTGATCCCCCCCCCCCCAAGTGCCACAGTATCAACAAGTCTTACCACAGATGATAAGGCCTCAGGACTGATACTCTGTTCCACGCTTCTTCAGCAAACTTCTTTTCCTTTTATTTATTTGTTACATTTGTACCCCACATTTTCCCACCTATTTGCAGCATCAATGTGGCTTACATAGTGCCATGAGAGGTGTATGTAGCCTCCGGAGGGTAAACAAAATACAAGGTTATATTGTGGTAAGTAAGGCTCATGTGGAAGGACCACATAAAGGAATCGTACTTGGGTGTAGTTGTTTAATGGTCGTTACGAACTTTAGTGTTGTTTTGTCGCGTAGATCAGGCATTTAAGTTGGCTCGGAACGGTATGCCTTTTTAAACAGGTGAGTTTTTAGTGTTTTTCTGAAGTGTAGGTGGTCGTATGTGGTTTTCACGGCTTTTGCTAGTGCGTTCCACAGTTGTGTGCTGTAAGAAAAACAGGATGCTTAAGTTGTTTTGTATTTTAGTCCTTTGCAGCTAGGGTAGTGCAGATTTAGGTATGTTCGTGTTGATGCAGAAGTGTTCCTGGTGAGTAGGTTGATCAAGTCTGTCATGTATCCTGGTGCTTCTCGGTAGAAGATTTTATGAACCATAGTGCAGATTTTGAAGGCGATGCGTTCTTTGATAGGCAGCCAGTGTAGTTTTTCACGGAGGGGTGCAGTGCTTTCATATCGCGTTTTTTCCGAAGATAAGTCTTGCCGCCGTGTTTTGAGTGGCCTGAAGTTTCCTCAAGGTTTGTTCTTTGCATCCCGCATAAATTCCATGCAATATTCTACCTGGCTTAGTACTATTGATTGGATTTTTAGGTCATTGTGCTGGAAAAATTGTGTCTGATGATCTCAAGGTGGCCAAACAGGTAGAAAAGGTGACAGTCAAAGCCAGAAAGATGCTCGGATACATACGGAGAGGGATAGTCAGCAGGAAAAAAAAAGAAACAATAGTGCCTTGTGTAAGTCTCTGGTGAGGCCCCATTTAGAATATTGTGTGCAATTCTGGAATCCGCAACACCAAGGAAGGTATAAACAGGATGGAATCTATCCAGAGGGTGGCAACAAAATTGGTCAGTGGTCTCTTTCATAAAGCGTAAGGAGACAGACTTAAGACTCTCAATATGTATATTTTGGAAGAAAGGCGGGAGAGAAGGGATAGGATAGAACGTTTAAATACCTCTGTGACATTAATATACAGGAGGTGAGCCTTTTTCAAATAAAGGAAAACTCTGGAATAAGAGGGCACAGAATGAAGTTAAGAGGTTATAGGCTCAGGGGTAACCTAAGGAAATACTTTTGGTAGGCCTGTGGAATCGCCTCCCAGTGGAGGTGGTGGAGACACAGATTGTGCCTGAATTTAAGAAAGCATGAGACAGGCACATGGGATCTCTTAGGGAAAGGAGGCGATAGTGGTTGCTGTGGATGGCTCTTATCTGCCGTCATGTTTTTATGTTTCTAAAAGGAGATCTCCACAGGAAAAAGGGGAGAGGTGAAGAGAGGGAAGAAGTAACTTCATGGGGCACCAGGAACAGGGGGGGACCTGAAGGCCCTCCAGATATGACTCTGCACTCAAGCCACCCCGCAAGCTCAACTGGGGACCAGTTGACCAACTGAACCAGGAATAAAGCACTCCAGAACCAGAGGCTGAAAAGTGTATTCTTCCACCTGCTGGAAATAGAAAAAGTACTGAGGAGCTGGACAAGATGCCATGAGAGATACGTCTCAGCTCAGTTTTCAGTTCTCTACCTCCACCTGCTGGTTGATGGACAATTATCCCACAGAGTCTGTAATAGTGAGAAGCTATGTAATGGAAAAACCCGGATGTTCACTCCGAGGTTCACAATAACAACCTTTAAAGTCACAAATTTTCTGTACTTGACCTGTCTGATCCTAAGCTTTGCTAATAAGGCCCCAACTAATAGTTATCAATGGTGGAAAAAGACCAACCACATTAAGTCTAGGATAGAGAATGACACAGGGAACCGAAGTAACTGCAGGGATGGGGGCAGGGACAAACTTTGTCCCCGTGTCATTTTCTACTTTGAAGCCTGTTAATGAACTGGACTGTTATGTTTGAGTGATGCCTACAAAGATATTTTGATTTTGTAGAAAACAAGCAACATACTGGCCACAACTAGCAAAATTTGCATGGGGAATCCTATACAACCTGCTACCAGCACATCTTCTAAGAAGACAACTTCTATTCCAGGAAGAACTGTGGAAGAAGGAGAGCTAGATTGAATCCTGAGATTGTTGATGACTTCTTATTTATCCACAGATTTAAAAACCATAACAGTGCTTCATAGGGCATATGTTTCCCCTCTAGGGCATATAAAACGGGTTGCATTTTATGCCCCTGGATATTTTAACAGTGTGAATTAGGATTCCTTGGTGTAGTAGAAATCACCTATTGTTGGGGTTGGAAGGATAGAGGATGGTGGTGGGAAGGAGGGTTATTATAGCTGCTCATTGTTATTGTTTTCTATTTGTAATTTATACACAACAGTTGCACATCACATTGGTCCTTTTTATACTTTAACTAGCCGTTGAGCCCGTTAAAACGGGCTATTGGGTCGCAGCTGCCCCCTCCCCCCGAGTTCGCCGCTGCCGACGCCAGCCCGTCTCTTCGCTATTCAACTTACATCTCCGGAGCAGGCAGATCAGCTGAGCTCCTGTCGGCCTTCCTTCTCTGCCTGTGTCCCGCCCTCGTGTGACCTAACGTCGGCGAGGGCGGGACACAGGCAGGGAAGGAAGGCCAACAGCAGCTCAGCTGATCTGCCTGCTCCGGAGATGTAAGCAGGGGTGGCGGCGGCGGCGACTCCGGGGGGGGGGGGGGGGTGTACCAGTGGCGGGGACCTCGGGGGGGGGGGGGGGAGCGGTGGCGACCTCGGCGGTTCCCTCCCCTTCGTGCAGTTTCCCTCTCTGTCCCGCCCACCCGTCATCACGTATTGACGTGGGGGCGGGACAGAGAGGGAAGTCTACTGCGCATTTGCGAATGAGTACGGTCACTCGCCGTTTATATGTTTGAAATAAAAAGATTGAAATATAAAATCATAAGTGTTCAAGGCTTCTGCAGATAAGGACAGACCCCACGGGGACGGGGCAGGGACGGAGACAGAACCCACGGGGACGGGGCAGGGGCAAACTTTGTCCCCGCTCTAGTCTAGGAAGGACCTTGCAACTTCATTCCCAAATGTATAGGCTCCTATCCTGCTATTATACACCTACAAGAAGTACCAGGAGCACTTCAACATGACTCAACAGGAATAAAGCAGCAAGCTACTACCATAGGGCAACCATCAGATGCATACACCCTTCTCATCTCAAAGTCTGCATACTATTCTTCCATAGCATGTAGAGTTCTAATGAGAAGCACACTCTACATTCCATACTAAAATTAAAAACAAAAAATTGAATCTTGTGCTTCTTCAGCATAATAGCTGAAAAGCCAGTTTATCCACACAGCTTCTATGTATTGCTGAAAGAAATTATCAGAGCCTTAACCTTTTGGCTACTGCAGAATTACCTAGGCCCATGTTATCTTGAGCAGCAGCCTCTGATGGACAAGGTACTACCTATGGTTTTCAGTACAAATAAGTTTTGGCCCGAATAGAGAGTCTCTGGCATTACACAAGAGACTCACTTTGGCGCCTCCTAAATAATGCAATGTCATCCTATTTCTAATGCCACTCTGGGAAATTAGCTCCCTAAACAGACTACCCATTTGATCACAACACTGTATAATAATTTGTTTCATTTTATTATCACACCGTATTGAATATTTGTTTTAATATCTTTGTACTGCACTGCTTATATTGCACATTTTTGCTTCTATTAGATCACCGGTATTCTTCCTATAAATTGAGTTATTTTATAGCACTTTGCACTGTGTATAAATGCTACCATAAACAACCAGACCAATATTGATAAACATTTATGACATTGACACTGGGTGCCAACTGCATGAGCGCTTTTGATTTAAAATTCCTGACTAGCTGTTATCAATAGAAATCAAACAAAATAAAACATGGCTTTTGAAGGTTGCCCTTCTTCGTCAGATCGGAAATAAGCAAATGTCTTATTTGCTTATTTCCGATCTGACGAAGAAGGGCAACCTTCGAAAGCTAATCAAGAAATGTATTAAGTTATGTCCAATAAAAAAGGCATCTTGTTTTCTTTTCCATGTTTTATTTTGTTTGATTTCTATTGATAACCTTAAGAGTGGACTAACACGGCTACCACACTCCTCTACTTAAGATGGCTAGCTGTTGAAATTAAGCTTTGGCCAAACAATATGAAGGAGAATTTATCCATTTAAGATGAGGTCAGGACTCAGGGCCAAAACTTATCTGGACAGTACACATCCCTTAATACTTAAAATGAAACTGGTTATCTAAAATCTACCACCTATTAAATTAGTCTTTACTAGTAATCATTAAAGGAGATATGCATAAAATTCAACCAGGACTTTAGCTTCTTTTAATCACTAGGCTCCAGGCATCTCAAACCTGACCTGGGGACCCAACAGCTCATTGGATGTTCAGGATATCCACAATGAATACACAGAAGGTAAAGTATGTACATCAATTTCCAGTTTCTAAGACAGGTTTGTAAGTCCTGCACTAAACTGCACTAAACTGTTCCTCTACATGATGCTTACTACAGAATGCTCAAGTCACTCACCTTCCCACTGTGTGCACTCAGTCCATACGTTGTCAGAGATTTTCCTCCCACCAGGACCACATCATCTCCAAATTTGTGGGAAGACTCCAGCAGCGATTCGACAGTGAATGGAACAGCTTCCATACTCTCTCTATCCCGATCCCACTGGAAAAGGTCTCCATCCAAAGAGGGGATGATCATTTTATTCCCAAAAACCTGAAGACAATAGGAAATAAATACATCTGGTGAAAGATGACAGAAATTGAACATTTTAAGTGTTCTCCACCTGGATTTTAAACTAGCTTCTGTTTTTTGTCCATTTTTGGCTGAGCCACCAATTGGACACAGTATCATGTTCAGAAACTGTTCACATTGTACACATGTTCCTCAGATTGGGAACGTTTCCCTTGTCACCTAAAGGAGCTATTGCATTCATCACCCTAAAAACAAAACATTATTAGATCCCGAGGACTCAAATGTTCACTTTCTAGGTAAGATAAATAGAGAAATGTGTTTTGCATCAGCAGGTAGACTTTCTGAATGAACTTATTCAAGCACAAAATAGGATATATAATTACATAGTAACATAGAAGATGTGTGTGTGTATATATATATATAGGAAGTGCTGAGATAGATAGATAGATAGATAGATAGATAGATAGATAGATAGATAGATAGATAGATAGATAGATAGATAGATAGATAGATAGATAGATAGATATAGAAAGTGCCGAGCTAAATGTATGACACAGTGAGATCTCCAGAAGAAGCCTGAAGTGAAACAGGTCCCCGTCAGGACAGCACTGTCTAGTTTCTTTTGCTCGTGACTGTGTGATGTTATATTGCTGAGTTTAACTATCTTATCAGAGACTGTGGGACATTACACCATTGAGTTCATGACAAGATAAGTGTTACTATATAATGACAATTTGAATTGCATGTTTTGAAGGTTTTGGTTTTGGACACTTTTCACACTATGGAGGTTTTTTGATCTATGATTACTTTTTTTTTTTTTAAACTGTAAGCAAGATTTATCACTGATATAGAGGCATATTTTCAAAGCACTTAGACTTACAAAGTTCTATGGTAACCTATGGAACTTTGTAAGTCTAAATGCTTTGAAAATAAGCCCCATAGTGATTTACCACATCAACCAAGTTGCTTGCCACAGTTTTATGAGGTCTCTTCCTTATTCAATTTTTTTTTATATATAAAGTGTATGAGAGCTTTTCAAGAACTGTTTACTTTGAGACTTTCTAAATGAACATGCTTTGTGTGATAATTTTTCAGTGTAGCTTCAGAAGAGGCCATAGCACTGAAACCTTACTTATTTCTTTGCTCAGTTTGCTCTACAGTGGCATCGATATGAAGGGTTCACTACTTCTGTTGTTATTACTTAACTTCAGATCAGCTTCGGTCACCCTGGAACATTTTTAATGTGACAGCTGCAAGCAATACAGCTGCAGTGTTTTGGTTTGGCTTGAGTCTTATGTGGTAGATAAGAGTGCAGATGTTTTGGGGTTTTTTTTTTAGAAGGATCTGCACTGTCATATTTAATATCTATCTACAGTTGTTGGGGAAATCTGTTCTAATCTAGGGGCATTCGCTATCCAGTGTATGCAGATAGCATTCAACCGATTAGTCTTTACACAGGCAACAATGTAAAACTGGTGCCTCTTACCAGGGAAGCCATATGTTGTGTCAACTCTCCTGGTTACAAAACTGGTGCTTAACACTCATAAAACTAAATTTCTCTGGGAAGCTTTGATTCACATGTGTCAGAACTCCTGTCTATGCCAGTTCTTAATGAATCATCATTGCACATGTGTGTTAAAAGCTTAGGAGTCCTGTTTGACTCACAGGTTACCTTTAAAGAATAGTTAAACCCCTTATTTCCACTGCTTTTGTCAAACTGCAGCTCCTAAGACAATTAGGGGTCCTTTTACTAAGCTGCGGGGAAAAAGGGCCCTATGGTAGCAGCGGGGGGGGGGGGGGGGGGTCCTGTGCACCAGGGCCCTTTTTACCACAGCTGGTAAAAGCCCCCCCCCCCCTCCGGCCAAAAAAAATGGCCATGTGGTGAGATAACTCTTACCATGTACCATGTGGCCATATGGCAGGGAGCCTTTACCGCCACCCACTGAGATGGCAGTAAGGGCTCCTGTGGTAACCTGGCGATAACCGGGCAGCACGTGGCGATGCCCAATTACTGCTGGGTTACCGTCACACTAACAATTTCTGGGTGATTTTTCCTCCCGGAACTGGCATATGCTCAACTCAGAACTACTGCCGGCGGTAAGCCCGCATTGGGCTTACTGCCGCTCTGTAAAAGGGCCCCATAGGATATTATCTGCATCCTGATGATTTGTTTTACGTTCCAGCTTGGATGTTATCACTACTTGGCACTAAAGAACTAAGGATCCTCTTTTTATTTTTTTGTTACATTTGTACCCCTCGCTTTCCCACTCATGGCAGGCTCAATGCGGCTTAAATATTGTATACAGGTACTTATTTGTACCTGGGGCAATGGAGGGTTAAGTGACTTGCCCAGAGTCACAAGGAGCTGCCTGTGCCTGAAGTGGGAATCGAACTCAGTTCCTCAGTTCACATGCTTATCTTTATATCGATGGACTATTTCAACCTGTACTATGGATAGAAAGGCTCTCTTACTAGACATCTACAAATGATACAGATATCAAGATTTTCTATTAAAAAGAATAAATAAATAAAATTGTCCATGACACCCTTTTGCTCAAAGAGAAACACTGGTTACGTACATCTAATTAGGGCCTCTTTAAAATGTTAGCTCATTATGTACTAATTCAATGGTTCACCAACCTACATCCTGATTTTCAGATTATTTACTCTCTGGTTCACCCACCCTCCTGAGGTCTTTCCAAAACAGTTTTCTTACCATTCTTAAAATTACAGAGCACATCCGAGGACATGGATTACTGAGACCGAGTCAGCACGGCTTTTGTGTGGGGAAATCTTGCCTGACCAATTTACTTCAATTCTTTGAAGGAGTAAACAAACATGTGGACAAAGGGGAACCGGTTGATATTGTGTATCTGGATTTCCAAAAGGCGTTTGACAAGGTACCTCATGAAAGGCTACAGAGGAAATTGGAGGGTCATGGGATAGGAGGAAATGTCCTATTGTGGATTAAAAACTGGTTGAAGGATAGGAAACAGAGAGTGGGGTTAAATGGGCAGTATTCACAATGGAGAAGGGTAGTTAGTGGGGTTCCTCAGGGGTCTGTGCTAGGACCGCTGCTTTTTAATATATTTATAAATGATTTAGAGATGGGAGTAACTAGCGAGGTAATTACATTTGCTGATGACACAAAGTTATTCAAAGTTGTTAAATCGCGACAGGATTGTGAAAAATTACAAGAGGACCTTACGAGACTGGGAGACTGGGCGGCTAAATGGCAGATGACGTTTAATGTGAGCAAGTGCGAAAAAAGAACCCGAATTATAGCTACGTCATGCAAGGTTCCACGTTAGGAGTTACGGACCAAGAAAGGGATCTTGGTATCGTCGTCGATAATACACTGAAACCTTCTGCTCAGTGTGCTGCTGCGGCTAGGAAAGCGAACAGAATGTTGGGTTTTATTAGGAAAAGTATGGAAAACAGGTGTGAGGATGTTATAATGCCGTTGTATCGCTCTATGGTGCGACCGCACCTTGAGTATTGTGTTCAATTCTGGTCGCCGCATCTCAAGAAAGATATAGTAGAATTGGAAAAGGTGCAGAGAAGGGCGACTAAAATGATAGCGGGGATGGGACGACTTCCCTATGAAGAAAGATTAAGGAGGCTAGGGCTATTCAGCTTGGAGAAGAGACGGCTGAGGGGAGACATGATAGAGGTATATAAAATAATGAGTGGAGTGGAACAGGTGGATGTGAAGCGTCTGTTCACGCTTTCCAAAAATACTAGGACTAGGGGGCATGAGATGAAACTACAGTGTAGTAAATTTAAAACAAATCGGAGAAAAGGTTTCTTCACCCAACGCGTAATTAAACTCTGGAATTCGTTGCCGGAGAACTTGAAGGCGGTTAGCTTGGCAGAGTTTAAAAAGGGGTTAGATGGTTTCCTAAAGGACAAGTCCATAAACCGCTACTAAATGGACTTGGGAAAAATCCACAATTCCAGGAATAACATGTATAGAATGTTTGTACGTTTGGGAAGCTTGCCAGGTGCCCTTGGCCTAGATTGGCCGCTGTCGTGGACAGGATGCTGGGCTCGATGGACCCTTGGTCTTTTCCCAGTATGGCATTACTTATGTACTTAACACTACATGAAATAGATTAGAACAGACTTGTCGTACAACATGTTGCTACACAGCACCAACTCAATGCCTGCTGAACTAAGATCAGAGATGTTTAGTCCTACTTTGAAACTGGAATAAAACATGGCTTTTCACATGGGTTTAGGGAGGGGGTGCAAGAAGAGTATTTCTCCTCCTCCCCCCCCCCCCCCCCCCTCAGATTTCTTAGCCTCTTCACCCCCAGATTCAGCACCTCTATCCTTGCTGCAGCTCTTTCTGCTTACCAGGCAAACTGAAAAGACAAGAAATTGATACTGTCTACACAACAAACAGGAATGTGCATGGCCTGTCATAGAAACTCTTCCAGCCCTGAAAGCATTTAAACATTCTGATGTGTCCCAGCCACCAAAGGAAGGGTATGTCAGGTAGGGCAGAAAACATCAGAAAGTTCAATGGACTTTACGGCCTGAAGAAGTTCTGCAATGGGCTGTGCAGTGTGCACATTCCCTTTTGTTGTAGACTACCACTTTGTCTTCTCAGTTTGCCTGGTAAGCAGGGAGATCTGACTGAAGCTGGAGAGGAAGAGAGTAGGAATGATGGACCATGTTTGGAGGAGGGGCAGAACTAATAGAAGATACTGAATCATATGGGTAGGGAGAGGGACAGAAAGAGGAAAAGCTGAATGTGGAGGGGAACAGAGTGGGACTGACAAAAGAGGAAAATATGCTTGGGGGGGGGGAGAGAGAAAGAACTGTAGGGTGGGAGAATGGTCTGATGCTGGAGCTGGGAGATCAGGAGACAGACGGAGGAGGCACATGCTGGACCACAAAGGAGGTGGGGGAAGGGGCACAGGAGATACTGGACCACCTGGGCAGAAGGGACTAGGGGAAAAAACATGTCTGGGATCTGGGCATGGGGCGAGGGGACTAGCGAGAAAGAGAGGGGATGCTGAATGCATGCCACTGGATGGGGGGTGGGAGGGAGAGAAAGAAAGAAAGAAAGAAAGGGGGTGCTAGATCTGGAGAGGAAGAAAAAGGGGCAATGCTAGTATGGGGGAGAAGAAGGAAGAGAGAAAAGAGGGAGTTAGTGAGAGACTGGGTAAGTAGTGTAGTCTAAGTTGCTGGCCAGTTGATAGGAACTTTACCTGAGATATAGATTACTCTTCAGTGCTTGTGAACTATTCTATATATAAATGGCATTCTTGAATTTTTAGAACTACAGAAAACCATTTACACCTGCTGTGCAGTTAAAGCGGTATATCAAATCTAATAAACAACAATAATAAAGTGTGGGGTGAGGTTGAAGGAAACAGATGGAAAGCTGTAGGTAGCTGTAAGTAAAAAGAGGAAGACTTGAGGAATGAGATCAGGATTGTGAAATAGAATGGAAGAGATCAATGTTAGAGATGGACGTGGGAAGTAAGTGTTAGACTGGAGAGAAATGACCAATGAACAGGAGACCCTGAAAAGAAGAATTAGAAGACAACACAATTCAGCCATTTCCTAGGTATGGTTCTTGCTGTTTGAGTTTTGGAAATTAGTACTGTAATTGTAGATTTTCTGTAGGTACCAAGTGATTTTTTTTTCTTGTAGAGGTTTATATTATTTCACAATATACCTGGTACTGAAAGGGTTTATGTTTCTGTTACTAAGATGACACTAGAATCAAACTTTTTTTTTGTATTGTAAGTTTTATGGGACAATTAAAGCATGCTGATGCCCTTGAGAGTTTCTGACATCATAAGTACATAAGTACATAAGTAGTGCCATACTGGGAAAGACCAAAGGTCCATCTAGCCCAGCATCCTGTCACCGACAGTGGCCAATCCAGGTCAAGGGCACCTGGCACGCTCCCCAAACGTAAAAACATTCCAGACAAGTTATACCTAAAAATGAGGAATTTTTCCAGTCCATTTAATAGCGGTCTATGGACTTGTCCTTTAGGAATCTATCTAACCCCTTTTAAACTCCGTCAAGCTAACCGCCCGTACCACGTTCTCCGGCAATGAATTCCAGAGTCTAATTACACGTTGGGTGAAGAAAAATTTTCTCCGATTCGTTTTAAATTTACCACACTGTAGCTTCAACTCATGCCCTCTAGTCCTAGTATTTTTGGATAGCGTGAACAGTCGCTTCACATCCACCCGATCCATTCCACTCATTATTTTATACACTTCTATCATATCTCTACTCGAGCACTCTAAAAAACATTCTACCCACATATAAGGCAATTTTCATCAGAGTCACTCTGCCTTAGAGGCCAACTGAATTTTGGTTTTGGTTAGGACACCAAAACCGGCCCCAAATCCTCTCTCTGCCTAGTTTCGGCTGAAAGGTTATTTTAATTTTCAGTCATGTTTTCGGTTTTGGAGGAAATGATGTGTTTTCAGGGGAAGCCGACAATTTTTGCTTTGCCCCAATTGTCTCCCTTCTTTCCCCTGAACAGGAGTTGTCCCTCCTCTGACCCCCCCCCCCCCCATAGGCCCCCTTGGATCTGGTGGTCTAGAGGTGAAACTGGGCAGGAGTGATCCCCAGTTACTCCTACTCATTTCAGCTCTGCTCTCAAAATGGCTGCAGTGACTGGGACATCGCTCCTACCCTAACTACACCATTAGACCATCAGGGATTGTGGCGTAGTCCTAGGGGAGGCTATTCTTTGTACTCTTTTTTTTGTTGTTGTACTGTGATTGCAAGTAATGCAGTTATGATCTCGCACAATAGTTTATATAGTAAACAGAGTGCTCCAAATAAATGCTGTTGATACAAAATTTTAGCAGGGATTTAAGTCTGTAAATGTAGGATGATAAGCTCCTTAGGAATTAGCCTCTCTGTGGAGTTATGACATCAGCTGTCACAGAGTGTGGTGCACCATGGCTTTTAGTTTCAGTTTTCATTAGCTGCAGTCCATGTGTGTGGAGGCTATTTTGCTTGGACATAAGGTGCAAGCTTTGACAATCCCCAGTGGTCTTCACTGGTTCACATTCACACAACCAAACTGCAGTTTTCGGTTTTGATCGAAACTAGGTGATGAATTTCAGCTGCAGTTTTTCAGTTGACTTGACTCCCTATTCTGCCTCCCCTCCCCCCCCCCCCCCCCACCACACACCCTTCCCTGAACAAATTCCTCCTTATGTCCATGCTTTGGGCTAGGTTAATGAGGTCTGGAATCTGACAGGAAATGTTTACCCCCTTTGATTTTTTTGTCCACCTACTGAATGTGTCCTCTACCCCCTAACCAGTATTTAAATGTCTGAGGAAGGACTCAGGGACTGAAGTAGGATGAAAGAGTGGAGACTTAGGAATTAGGTGGCAGGATAGCGGGGACTAAGAAACTGAGCATGGAATAGGGAGAACAATGGGGACTAGGTGAGGGTATGAATAGGGCTGCAAGACTGAATGGGGAAAAATGAGGAGGAACAATGGTTTGAAGATTTGGAGGGAATGGCAGGGAGTTGAATAGGACAGATAAAGACAAAGGACTTATCTTTTAAAGAGGTGAGAAAGGATAGAAATGAGGGAGGTAAAAGTGGGGCAGTTGGAGATTGGAAGGTCATAAGACATGAAAGGAACTGCAGATAAGGAAGGACTGGAAGACACGAAAGAAGCTGAGGCTGGTAAAGTAATAAATACAGAGGGGGTGGAACTGGACTGGAAAGTGGATGAAAGGTGAAGGGGACAGAAAGATAGGGAAGGAATCAGAGAGGTGGGGAATGGGAGGACTAATGTAACACCAATTTGTATTCTTCTCACTCTGGAATGGCGAATGCCATAACGGAGCATTGTAAGCCACATTGAGCCTGCAAATAGGTGGGAAAATGTGGGATACAAATGCAACAAATAAATAAATAAACAAACAAACAAACAAGAGTAGGTAATGGAAAACTGGTAAGTAGGTGAACAGGGAAAAAGAAGAAAACTGCAGACTGTAGGGGGAACAAAGAGGAATGGAAAAAAAGATGAAACAAAAGGATCAACATCAGAAAGAGGAATGGGGAGGAAGAAAAGCAGGGGAAAAAATGGAAATGAGATCCTGGAAAGGAGTTAGGAGAAAATCAGCAAGAGCAAATGGTAGAGAGAGGCCAGGACTACCCCAACAGGAAAAATAAAACGAGCAGATAATACAGGTTCCTTCTAGTGTGAGGCCTTTCTTGCGGTAAAAATCTCCGGGTATCTGCATGGTTCATACCACAAGAACAGCTCCAAGATGAAGGCACAAAACAGAAGTTGGCTCACGGCACCACAATCCCTCGAGCCAGCTCAGCAACTGGCTCACTGTTGTCCACATTTTAGTCATGTCTTCCACTACTACAACTACTACTACTTAACATTTCTAGAGCGCTACTAGGGTTACGCAGCGCTGTACTGTTTAACAAAGAAGGACAGTCCCTGCTCAAAGGAGCTTACATTCTAAAGGACGAAATGTCAAGTTGGGGCAGTCTAGATTTCTTGAATAGAGTTAAAGTGGTTAGGTGCCGAAGGCGACATTGCAGAGGTGGGCTTTGAGTAAGGATTTGAAGATGGGCAGGGAGGGGGCCTGGTGTATGGGGTCAGGGAGTTTAATCCAAGCATGGGGTGAGGCGAGGCAGAAAGGGCGGAGCCTGGAGTTGGCGGTGGTGGAGAAGGGTACTGAAAGGAGGGATTTGTCTTGAGATTGGAGGTTACGGGTAGGAACGCAAGGGGAGATGAGGGTAGAGAGGTAAGGAGGGGCTTCAGATCGAGTGCATTTGTAGGTTAGTAGGAGAAGCTTGAACTGTATGCGGTACCTGATCGGAAGCTAGTGAAGTGACTTGAGGAGAGGGGTGATATGAGTATATCGGTCCAGGCGGAAGATAAGACGTGCAGCAGAGTTCTGAACGGACTGAAGGGGGGATAGATGGCTAAGTGGGAGGCCAGTGAGGAGTAGGTTGCAGTAGTCAAGGCGAGAGGTAATGAGAGAGTGGATGAGAGTTCGGGTGGTGTGCTCAGAGAGGAAAGGGCGAATTTTGCTAATGTTATAGAGGAAGAAGCGACAGGTCTTGGCTATCTGCTGGATATGCGCAGAGAAGGAGAGGGAGGAGTCAAAGATGACTCCAAGGTTGCAGGCAGATGAGATGGGGACGATGAGGGTGTTATCAACTGAGATGGAGAGTGGAGGGAGAGAAGAAGTGGGTTTGGGAGGGAAGACAATAAGCTCAGTCTTGGCCATGTTCAGTTTCAGGTGGCGGTTGGACATCCAGGCAGCAATGTCGGATAAGCAGGCCGATACTTTGGCCTGGGTTTCCGCAGTGATGTCTGGTGTGGAGAGATAAAGCTGGGTGTCGTCAGCATAAAGATGATATTGGAAACCATGAGATGAGATCAGGGAGCCCAGGGAAGAGGTGTAGATTGAGAAGAGAAGGGGTCCAAGGACAGATCCCTGAGGAACTCCAACAGAGAGCGGGATGGGGTGGAGGAAGAACTATGAGAATGTACTCTGAAGGTACGGTGGGAGAGATAAGACGAGAACCAGGAGAGATCAGAGCCCTGGAACCCAAATGAGGATAGTGGCAAGAAGTAAACTGTGATTGACAGTGTCAAAAGTGGCGGATAGGTCGAGGAGGATGGAGTGTAAATTAAAGCCTTATAATGTGAATTGTCGCAAGAGCTACTTGAAGAACATGTTGCAACAGTACCTGGACTACACAAAAAGAGACATGTGATTATGTCTTGATGGTATTTTGAAAATTGTTTCAGTGATTTGCCCCCAAATCTACCATCTATTCATGGATGCCACTATGCTAATTTGAAGTATGGTTTGTTGTTTTTGCATTTTATGTATATATGTTACCTTTTTTTATTTTTAATTCCTCACTTTCTAATAATCAAAGCTGTACTTTTCAGTGTAAAAAAGAAGAGGAACATGGAAAGTTTAATAGAATATACTGTGAAATGCACCTACATGACTCTACAAACAATCTGTGCTCATCTGGCAATTTCTCTAGAACCTCAAGAGTTCCACAGCAAATGCGTGTACTTAGTATTCTGTTTTTGCCAATTAAAAAAAAAAGGGAAGAGAAAAGCATCCACCAATGTAAAGGCTGAAAGAATGTCTTGACTTTGGGTTACATGCAGTGACAGGAGTCCAGTTTGTTCTGAGAAACTCTATCACTGTAAATAAAGTAGCTCCTCAGCAGTCTCTGGCAGGGCTGATCTCATCTACTTACAGATTTCTTCAATGGTTTATTCATATGCTAATCATCTGCCCCCCCCCCCCGTTTGTTAATAAACTCAATTATGTCATATGCCTTTTAAAATTAAGCCCCAAGTGTGCTAAGAGGCTCCCTCTCTGTAAATACTGCTGCATCGGATTGATCTGTAAACCCAAGTATGCTGGACGGCAGGGATGAAATGTGCAGGCACGTGGAGGCACTGCAGGTAAAGAAATGACATCAGCCTCCTCTCGGAGCATTACCTCATCGCCTAATCTCAGCACTGAGTCATCCATTAATAAGAGAGAGAATGTAGGTTACCAGACAATCACACATTCCTCTCCTTGTAATGAAAAGGGCTATTAGTGCAGCTTCACTGCTAGCCCAGACTAGTGAGTCGCTAATTAAGGGCAAATGGCAAGAACTGTGCTCACAAACAGGGTGCAAAGGCATAGGGAAGTAAGAGACTGGGCAGTAGCTGCTACAAGAATCTGCTGCCACACTGCTGAGAAAAAACAAACAAACACATATATAGCCAGAGGTTTGAGCAGACTCATAAAACATGATCTCGTTTTCTTGGAAAGCTTAAATACAACATAACAAATATTTTTTTCTTTGAAGCTTTCTTCTTCCAGTTTCAGCAGAGCAGTGTGAAAGATATGGAGCCCGATATTCCAAAAAAGATGAGCTCTAAAACTATGTTCCTAAAATGTGTGCCCTATTTTTAGTCAAACTTACAAAAGAACGTAAGTATTGCCACACTGGACAGACCAAAGACCCATCAAGGCTAGTATCCTGTTTCCAACAGTGGCCAATCCAGGTCACAAATACCTGGCAAGATCCAGCCTATGTTTTAAGCTGAAATTCATCTTAATTTAAGAGCTTAAAAACTTTGCTTATAAATTTAGGTCTGCCATTCATCTGCCTAGATTTATGAGCCTGGTGTTGTAAATGTATTCATTTTTATTTATTTTTAATTTCTAGACTGCTTGTACCCTAATGAGTTCAAAGTGGTTTACTTATTGGACATTGAGTAGAAAGAGTGGGCTGAACAATACCTCGGGACTTAACGAGATCAGACAGACATTGTAGAGAGATTAACATAGGAATTGTTTAAAGAGAGATGCTATTTATATGTTTTCTGAAAAGCCTACAGAGGTGTATTTTGAAAGCACTTAGACTTACAAAGTTACATAGAGGCATATTTTCAAAACACTTTGGGAGGCTAAGTTCCATAGGTTTCTATGGAACTTTGGGAGGCTAAGTGCTTTGAAAATAAGCCTCATAGTAACCTATGGAACTTTGTAAGTCTAAGTGCTTTGAAAATGAACCCTATAGTCTTTTAAATAGCCAAGGTTTAAGACCAAGACTTTCCAGACTCTGGGTGTTTGGTATGCTAATAGTTGCTCATAGATACTAATTTGTTTTATTGCTTTAGGGGAAGGCAGAGCAAAAGTGGAACAGTTATTATGTCTTCTCAACCTTTTGTTAACATTGAATTCTACATGTGTAGGCATGTAGCTTGGACATTCTCCCGTGAGGATTTTGAATAGTGTTCAGGCTAGTTTGAATCAAATCCATGCCTCCACTGGTAGCCAGTGTAGCTGTTTGTAAAGATGGGAAATGTGGTCATGTTTCTTCAGGGTATAAAAAATACAGAAGAAACCTGTCTTCGCACAAAACAACAATAATCAAAAACAGCGAAGATGACGCAAAAAAGGAAAGGAAAAGGAGAAAAAAAGAGAAAAAAAGAGAAAAAAGCAAAAACGAGAACAAAATTAAGGAATAAAAAATAGAAAAAATAGATAAGGAAAGAAAAAACTAAAAAGTGAAATGGTGGATAAAATATAAAAATCAGAAAAAAGACGACACAAGCAAAATGAAAAAGATAAAAAAATGATGCATTTATTAGGGTGATATGACTCGACACAGCTGTGTTTCGGCCCAACTGGCCTGCGTCAGGAGTCTAAATAAAACAAATTAATTTTAATTTAAACATGTAAATATACAATAATATATTTTTAAACAGTGAAGTAAAATAAACAACAAAATAAAAAATGTACTACACTCAATGGTACAGAATTTCTTATAGGACGTTTTTGTAAAAGAAGAAATCTAACTTAATACGATATAAAAATCACAAAGAGTGAACACAGAAAGTACATGTTATAAAGAAACTGATAAATGAGTACCAATGACTATACTTTAAATTTGTCTATCAATGAATTTCATATTATCAGCATGGATTTGTATCCTTAACAGAAAATTTTTATTTTAAAATTTATCTATCAATGAATTTCATATTATCAGCTTAAATTTTATCCTTAACAAAAAATTTTCTTAAAAAGAACAATTTTTGTATTTTGCATTTAAATTAACAAAATTTCTAAATATCTTACAAACCTAAACGTTCTGTACATATATATGTATTATAATGCAAATTGAGGGTCAAAATAGTATTTAAAAAAATATTATATAAAACCTTAATATAGGGTGCAAATTAAGAAAAAAGAGGATGATCTTAATCCGCTCGTTACATTATAAAAACATCGTGTCCCACCATTATTTCCACAAATGTTTTTTTAAAAACTAGAATCTCATTGAAGCGGGGAGACAACAGATATGTGACATATCATCTATAACAACGCACAACAATAAATTTAGCAAAATTGAAAATATTTTTTCTACATAGTTTCAATTTATTTTCATAGTTTACATATTGCTTTTACTGTATAGTTTACATATTGCTTTTTCTTTCGTTACACAGACTCTTTTTAAACTGTGCACACAGCCTTTTTAAAGGTAGAGTGTTACTGAATTTAAGCGTGCTTAATTGAATACTCCACAAGGACTTCCATTATCAGAGAATACATATATGGTGTAACAGGTAAAATTTAAAACTAGACATTAAGATCATCCTCTTTTTTCTTAATTTGCACCCTATATTAAGGTTTTATATAATATTTTTTTAAATACTATTTTGACCCTCAATTTGCATTATAATACATATATATGTACAGAACGTTTAGGTTTGTAAGATATTTAGAAATTTTGTTAATTTAAATGCAAAATACAAAAATTGTTCTTTTTAAGAAAATTTTTTGTTAAGGATAAAATTTAAGCTGATAATATGAAATTCATTGATAGATAAATTTTAAAATAAAAATTTTCTGTTAAGGATACAAATCCATGCTGATAATATGAAATTCATTGATAGACAAATTTAAAGTATAGTCATTGGTACTCATTTATCAGTTTCTTTATAACATGTACTTTCTGTGTTCACTCTTTGTGATTTTTATATCGTATTAAGTTAGATTTCTTCTTTTACAAAAACGTCCTATAAGAAATTCTGTACCATTGAGTGTAGTACATTTTTTATTTTGTTGTTTATTTTACTTCACTGTTTAAAAATATATTATTGTATATTTACATGTTTAAATTAAAATTAATTTGTTTTATTTAGACTCCTGACGCAGGCCAGTTGGGCCGAAACACAGCTGTGTCGAGTCATATCACCCTAATAAATGCATCATTTTTTTATCTTTTTCATTTTGCTTGTGTCGTCTTTTTTCTGATTTTTATATTTTATCCACCATTTCACTTTTTAGTTTTTTCTTTCCTTATCTATTTTTTCTATTTTTTATTCCTTAATTTTGTTCTCGTTTTTGCTTTTTTCTCTTTTTTTCTCTTTTTTTCTCCTTTTCCTTTCCTTTTTTGCGTCATCTTCGCTGTTTTTGATTATTCATGTTTCTTCAGGGAACAGATTAGACGGATTGCTGTATTTTGAAAGGATTGTAGTTTGCGTAGTTGTTTTTTTGGGGGGCTTCTAATAGTGAAAGGTATTAATGATTGTACCAGTAATCTGAATTGTACTGACTCGAATAACTTCTTTATTCGTCTTAATTTTCTCAGCACCGAGTATGAGCTTTTCACCATGTTCAAGATGTGTTGATTGAATGCTAAGCTCCTAACTTTTCCCCCTGCCCTAAATCCACCTGTTGCTACCCAGTTTTTGGGCTCCTAAATTTAGTTAAGTGAAATTTTGAGTATACACTTAGGCACTCACTCCTAAAAAGATTTTAGAATAGCCAATTTACGAGCATAAATCCTTTGACTATCAGGCCCATGGAGACTAAAGCAGCAAGGTTGAGAGATCCTGTAAAATGAAATGTGTGTGGAGGAGTGAGGGGGAGAGAAAAAGAGAGAGAGAGAGATGCCACATCATGTTACTCTGAATAAATACAAGTGTGTGACCTCTGGACCAGTCATGTTATCTTCCTATGCAACCAGACACCCCACTGGACACTAGTAAGGCTTAATTTTAGAGAATAGGATGTGGAACTATGGAACCCAGGGGAGGGGGACAGGTGTACCAAGGGCACGAGCAACAGAAACAAAACAGGGACTAGGGGGATGATGGTCAAAGCCCAGGTGCTAAAGCCCACAATGCAAATCTCTTTGCACAACAACAGTGCAGAAAACCACCTAACCAATGCTCTAAGCAAATGACATTCAAATTTTATGCATGGATAATCTGTGTTATTAAACCAAAAGTAAGTGGAGGAACATGCCTGGTGCATGTGCACAAACGTTTTGCGGTAAGCACGGCTCTTGTGCACGATAGACAAAACCAAAGTGCAAGCACACATTGGCACTGTTCTTCTGCTTCCCACAACAGGTTATTGTAACACTGTTAATTAATTTATTTATGTATTTAGATTTTGCTCACACCTTTTTCAGTAGTAGCTCAAGGTGAGTTACATTCAGGTGCACTAGGTATTTCTCTGTCCCTGGTGGGTTAGGTGACTTGCCCAAGATCACAAGGAGTAGCAGGGGGATTTGAACTGGCCACCTCTGGATGTCTACTGGTGCTCTAACCACTAGGCCACATCCTCCCTTCTCCTGTCCCCCCCCCCCCCCAACCAGCATCCCATCCCACTCCCATGGATTACCATCATTACTGTCAGGAGACTGGTTTCTTATATCCCCTAACAATAAGCCAGCAAATGAACCTAGTGAAGTCCTGACATTCAGTTAAAATACAGTCTGTTAAGGACAAAACTCCATGCTCTGGGATGTAACCCTTGGATGTAATCCATCTACACATAAAAATATTTTCCTCCTCTTAAAGGTTTGATTGGCACCTTGCAATTCTAACAGCAGTAAATTATGGAGCTGCACCCTCCACTGTCAATAAGGAGGAACAGCCTGACCCACTCTTCTGCACCTTTAAATATGAGCTTTTCAAAAACTTTGAAAGGCTCATATTTAAGCACAGAAAAACAGACACAGATGTGTGTTTTCATTTTTGCTTGGACTCAAACAAATGTTTGTTTCTCACTTTCAGCACTTAGAAGCTGCATGGGCTTCCTTCCGCTTCCAAAAGATGGCAAAACCAGAACTTTAATTTGAGAAATTGACAAGAAATCCTCTCTCCAAACCCCTCTATGCTGCCTCTGAGCTGGCGGTAAGTTTTCAGCATTATAATCCATCATTTGCTTTGGGCATTGCAGCGCTGTCATCTGAGCATTGTGAAGAATACTAACTGACCTCATTTGCATCCATTTCAATACAATTTGCGACAATCTTTAGCATACATGTTAACACTCACGCTCTAGCCCTTTGGGCATGCTGCACACAATGATGTGCACGCAAATCAAGCACTAACTGCTTCTTAGCGCTAGCATTAATTTTGAGCATCAGCCCCTAGATTAAGGAGTAAAGTAGCTGTTCTCTGTTATCCTTCAGGCTCCTCTCCTTTTCTCTGCGGGCTGCCTAGAAAGGAGAAGCTGGAGTGGAATGTCCTGCTGCCTCTGGACTCCTGTAATTAACCTAGCTGTTGCACTTCTGAATTAGTTTCAGTAGTAAACCAAAATAAAATGAACTGCAGTAATCATGAGTGCTAAGCACTAACAACTGTACAACAGTCTGCAAAACACCTTTAAATAAGGATGGAACTGCCTTGTAAGACACAGCTTAAAATAAACAGACCTCATAACATGTGCATACTCAACTCCACCTCTAGCCAAATTCACCTCCACAGACCTTAACTCTTCCTACCAAGAGATATCTAAATCATCAATCACCGTGCTTACCCACAAGGACTGTTTTTCTAGGTCCCCAAAACACAAACACAGGGTCTTCTCCACATTCAACACTGACCCATGCGACCCATTCTTTACCAACAAGACAATGCAACTGTTCAATGATCACATCAACTAGACCCGCTAATGCAACTACAAGTTGTACATCATCCGCATATGAATAGAAAGTCACCCTAAAAAGATGGAACCAGCTCCCCTAGTAGCTTCAAATAAATATTGAATAAAAGGAACGACAATGAAAAACCCTCTTCCTCTGCCCCCCCCCCCCCCCCCCCCGGGCCAGGTATGCTCCTCCAACCACACACCCTTAAGTCCTCATTCTAAAGTTCCTCTCAACCAATAATGATTTAATCCAAGCTATAACACTTCCACCAATCCCAACCTCCTACACCCATCTACCAACAGCCTAGGCTCCACCAAATTAAGAGGCAAGAAATGTCTTTAGACTTAACAGAAGTGCAAATTTTGCCATTAAATCTAAAGATATATATATATATATAAATCCCCTGGTACTCCCTTATTAAAATGCACATAAATCTGATCTAAGGTAGCCACTAACAATGTCTGTGCCACTTCCTATTCTAAACTTCACTGCCTAACATCAAACAGTGAATAAATGGAAGTGGTGGAACTTTGTTCCAGGCCATTCCCCAGAAATTAAGCCCTGGACAACAGCTTCCCCAAAACAGGAATTCTTAACCCTTTCTTTTGTAGAGCTTAGTGCCCGGTATGGATGAGCATATGGGGGCCGATATTCAAAGCAATTTAAACAGCCAGAAATGGCTCCTGACTGTTTAAATCAATTCTTCGGCGTTAACCGAGCATATTCAGCAACTAGGGACAGAGCAAGTACCTGTATATAATAAATGTAAATCACTTTGGTTGTACCACAGAAAGATGGTATATCAAATCTATGGCCCTTTACCCCTGGGCTTTAAGCAGCTAAGATAACTGAATAACTGATATTGCATAAAACAGTCTTATCTTTATGCGGTTTATCATAGACAGGTAAGTGCTGAAAGTCACACTTATTAACCGGCTGTGTTTTAGCTGGCTGCGTATATCCGGATATTCAACGCCAGTGCCCGGACATGGCCCCAGTATTGAATATCTGGGAATAAAAGCAAACCACCGACTGCCGCCGGCTAAATAAATCGACTCCATGGCCTTTATCTGCAATCGGTTTCTATATTTCTCTGGCCACATGTACCCAATCAAGTTGAGGAGCAGCCTAGTGATTAGTGCAGTGAGCTTTGATCCTGGTGAACTGGGTTCGACTCCCACTGCAGCTCCTAGCGACTCTGGGCAAGTCACTTAGTCCTCCAATGCCCCGGGTACAAAATAAGTACCTGTATATAATATGTAAACTGCTTTGATTGTAAACACAGAAAGGAGGTATATCAAGTACCATCCTCATCCCCAAGTTTTCAGGATACTTGCACTAAGAAAGAACTGGGTGGATGTGTCTCTAAGGCTGAGCCGAGAACCACTGCCCTGAGCTAAAAAATTAAAGAAAACCTGTTCAAAAAGACTTAAGACACTGCAATATATCACAATATAATCACTCCGAAAACATACATAAAAAAAGCAAAATTTCAGCAATAAACTACAGTAAAATGGCATAAAACTACAACACAGTAACAACATCCTGCTTCTTAATTAGCTTTCCCATTATGTCAACCCTGAGGGTGTCTCTTTCAATACTGCCCCCCTGATAAGCATGATTTCCATCTCTCTGCCGACAACTCAAAGAGGCATAGGAATGCATTAGTTACATGTCCAAAAAGCGTGACCTACTACAGGCGTACAGCAAAGGGAAAAGAATCAATCATATCTATCATCTCTGATGCATCACTGTTTGGTGATATCATTCCTAAGGTATGTGAGTCAATAAATATACTGTGATAGACAACAGGAGAGCCAGTGAGATGGGGGCAATGCTGTCATGCATTCATTACAGGGGACAATAGGTCAGAAGTCTGTAGCTCTAAGACCAAGCTCCTTAAACACACAGTTTCCTATTGCAAGTCACTAAGCATGCAGTTGTTCAAAATATGACTAACAATCCAACTCCATTTTCTCACAAAAATCACAATGTATTATGACAGCAAGGCTATTAGTACAGCTAAGAACCTCTCAACAGTTTCATTGTAGACTTTGCAGGTCAGGGGTTTGTAATATCCTACAGCTCACTAGTCAAAGACAGATTTGAGCATGGAAAAAACTGTCTCTCCTAGTTTTTGTTTAGTCAATTTAATGTAAAAACTATGCTTTTTTAGCATGTGCACTGTTAAAAAATTAATAAGTATAATAATATTTTTTAATAAAATATATTTTAAGAGGCATATTTTCAAATGTTCTGTATGAAATGTATTGTTATCAATCTTCCTGCTTTCAGATGCTGAAGGAAATTCTGTTTTTGAGTTTCTATCTAATTAGGTTATGAATATCTAATCATTTTACCAAACGTTAGCCTGCTTATTATCTTGATACAGAAATTAGAGAATTCCTTCCATATTTGTCTGCATGTTTTATATATAGTCTCTCAGCATCTATAATATTTTGCACATTAATTCTTTGAAAAGACAGCAGCTTACATTTCTTATCGCAGTTCCACCACCAAAAATACTGATCATCAAATTGAAGCAAGAGCTCACAATGCAAACACGATTGGGAATACAACAGCTGGGGACAACACCAAGGAGACAAGAGAGAGCGAAAGCAAGCGAGAACAGGAGAGGAAAGGAAGGGAGGGAGGAAAATGCTTTAAACAGACAGATTCAAGGATGGCAGAAGCAGTTGGTGCTTGAAGCCTAAACAATAACAGCATCTAAACCATGTTAGATATCCAATCTAAAACTTAGTAGCTAGCTTTTTCCTTTCATATTTTCAGTCATTATAATAACGAGGACCTCCAAGTTCAAAAATGCCCTTTGGGTCTCAAATCTTTTGCAGTAATATGAAAAAAGGAAAGTCTATCCTACTGGTCATTATTCAAGTCAAACTAATTCTGCTAAATTATTCCAGCAGTAATAGATTGTATTTGAATATGATAGTATTTGCTAAATTATTTTTGATACTGGACACCACAAACTCGTTTTATCACAGCTGTGACCTGATCTCTCCTTTTTTTTTTGAAAACCATTTTCTTAAAAACGACATGGCCTAGCTGCCCTCTGAAGTTTCATTTTCTTTACGTAAATTTCCTCTCTGCAATTGCAGTTACCTTAACTGAGAGGAAGGGGACAACCAGTGGTCAGCCGCCGATGGCCATCGTTTTGTCCCCTGAGCAGCAAGTGCGGGACCGCTGCAGAACAAACTGCCCACAGATGAAAGGGTTGGCGAGTCCTTTGATTAGCGCCGGCGAAGGAGCGTCGACACTCTTGGACCTGGAAAAACAACTCCATCGCTCCCGAATTATTCAACCACCATGTCCAAAGGAGTGGAGGAGTGAGTTAGAAGCATATGCTGAAACGGAGGACGTTTACAGCAGAACCCGAATCGGCGGAATCACTCCTAAACACCTAAGAGAAATCAACTTGGAGTTTTTGGCTCCTGTGGAGGTTACATTGAATATCATCTGGAAGGCGTTTCGGGACCTAACGGTGGCAGTAAATAATTTTGTTTCAGATATAATTTTATTAGAGAGTTACATGGACAATTTAACAACCCTTTGAGAGTGAAAAATTGAAATAACAAATGATTCTACACGAGCAAGAAGTGGTTATGATTTTGAAAATGATAATAGACCAGAAACTTTGAATAATAAAATGAATATTATTATAGGTGATTAATATCGAGATTATTATTTTTCCCAGAGTTCCGGGTATGACTCCTAAAGTTTTCCTCAGAAATATTTCCTCAATTATTACTTTAAAAGGAGTGAAGCCTGTGAAAACTGGGATTACTTTAATCAGTGAGATTTGAAATAGAGACTTAAGTATATGTATTGTTAAATAACTTCTGTTTTTTTAAAAGAGAGAGAATGTAATCAGTGTATTATTTCTAACTAATATTGGACAATAAGTATGTTTTAAATGAAATGATTTGACTTTACACCGTATTGGCCTTGAAGAAGCCAACCAGATGATCAATGTGGAATAATGAATTACACGAGTAATATCTGGGGATAATCAGGTTAATACCATGTTTTTTTTTCTGTTTATTGTTTAATTGATCTCCTTGTCTTGTTTCACTCTCCCTATTTAGTGGTCTAAGGAAGAGAATAGAATTACCTGACTGAAATAATTCCTATATATTACTTTCTCTGTATTTCCAACAAGTTGTTTTATCGCTTGTAAAAATTTAAATGGCTAATAAATTACAAAATTAAAACAAACAAACAAAAAAAAAAAAAACGACATGGCCTATGGCACTTTAACTAGTAACTTTTAATGTTAGATCAGCTCCCTTAAATTCCGACTGGTGAACATGTACAAATGAAGTAGAATAACTTCACTGAGTGACTCTCTCGCCTACCCACATATGAAATATAAAGAAATCCCTAGTGGGAATGTAAGGAAAATGGTACATAATGAAGGCTCGCTCTCTCTTTTTGTCTCTATATGTTGTCAGGATTTGTCACAAGATCACAACCCTCTGGACACCCATTACAATAGCAAAGTGGTTCTCAACCTCTTTTCAGTCAGGACAAAGACAGACGATGCTCGCTTATGTGACTGCATATATGACCTTTTGGTTTGGCACAGTATGGCAGTTCTTATGAATTCTCTGTAATCACAAAAACTCTGTCTCTCCCTAACAAAGGAAGATCAGAACTAGCATAATTCTCCATGGAAGTTACCCTACAAAAAAAATAATAAATTCTGATTCTTATGTTATCTGAGAAACAGCAACATAAGATTTTTTTTTCAGGTCTTGTATTTCACAAATTGATTTAACTCAATATATATATGTAACAAACCAACCATACAACAGTAGCACTAATTCCTATGATTCAAACAGCATGAACCCTAAAGCCATGAATAGGCAGCACTACAAATATCACACGGGGCCCTAGAACACCAGCACACTTACTACTGGCAAAACAGAACAAGTGAGCCTGGTACAAAGTTCTACACAGCAACCACATGCAAACAGAATACCACATCTCAGTTACATGCAAAACAAGAGGCAGACCATCACCAACTACAGAACAAGGGATCACAAATTAGAAATAGAAATAAGAAGACAAAAAAAAAAAAAAAAAAGAATCGAGAACCCCAGGAAGTCAAACTAGGCTTGTACCACAACATGGGAGATATAAAAACAGAAATGCATTTCCTATAAAAACACCTGCAATGCACATTCCCCAAAACTAACATTTTTTAATTAATAAACTCAAAATAGAGGAAAAGGAGGTTCCAAGATGGCCGCCAGCACTTAGACACTTAGGGGACCTCACAATCTACAATACACATTATGCCGAAAAGACAAGGAAGGGCTGCAGCAGGAGCTTCCCTGCCGCCTTCCCCATTGCCTGTTGGTCCAATGGACCATTTTGTGAGGACCCCAGGACAGAGCTGTGAGATCGGGAGTGGACCCCTGATAGGCGCCGGCGTTATGGAGGAATTGTCGGCATCCTCGTGGCGGGAAGTTACACTGAGCCCTGATCAGAGAACTCCGCCCCCGCAGCCGCAGTTGACTAGCTCTCCCTCTGAAGGATCGATGGGGCCTCCGCCACGAAGCGGAGAGGAGATGCCCACAAGTGAAGCTCAAGGACAACTTGAGAGTGAGACAGGGGGACAGTTGGAGGAATATATCTAAAGCAATATTGGAAACCTCAGCGGTGCAACTTGCTAGCAACTTCACACTATTGCAAGACTTATCTGAACCCACCTCGTCATTGGTTTCCAAAAACTTATGCAATCTGAATTCACTTATTATCTTCAACTATTTAATACTCATCTTAAAATTTTATGTAGAAAAATGTCAGACGGGGGGACACAACGCTTGACAGGCATGTTTTGCCTCCATGGGTTATTTCAAGGACTGTCCCCTACAATCTGGAAGCAGTGCAAAGAAAAGCTACAAAAATGGTATGGGATTTGTGTTGCAAACTGTACAAGGAGAGACTTGCCGACCTGAACATGTATACCTTGGAGGAAAGATGAAACAGGGGTGACATGATACAGTCATTCAAATATTTGAAAGGTATTAACCTACAAACAAAACTTTTCCGGAGACGGGAAGGTGGTAGAACTAGAGGACATGAATTGTGGTTGAAGGGGGGCACACTCAGGAGTAATGTCAGGAAGTATTTTTTCAGAATACTCTCCCGTGGGAGGTGATGGAGATGAAAACGGTAATGGAATTCAAACATGCATGGGATAAACACAAAGGAATCCTATTTAGAAAGAATGGAGCCACAGAACCTTAGCGGAGATTAGGTGGCAACACCGGTAATTGGGAAGCAAAACCAGTGCTGGGCAAACTTCTATGGTCTGTGCCTTGATCGTGACTGAATAGATAAGGATGGGCTGGAGTGTAAATTTTAAGGGGCTTTGACGTTAACTTCAGAAATTTTAGTACAAGGACAGTGCTGGGCAGACTTCTATGGTCTGTGCCCTGAAAATGGCAAGGACAAATCAAACTCAGGTATGCATATAAAGTATCGCATATCATGAATAATGAGTTTATCTTGTTGGGCAGACTGGATGGACCTTACAGGTCTTTATCTGCCGTCATTTACTATGTTACTATGTAATCGACTCAAGCACCAGCTTAGCTCCAGTTTGAGGATGTTGTGTGCATAAACCTTGTTTTCTTTTGTGTCCTAAAGACTTCTGTTCCCTAAGTCATTCGTTAGTCCTTAATGGAATGGACTATCAATTTCTTATACCTGGGATTATCTAAATCCTACCTTCAACCAATTTCGCAGCTGCCCTCTGGACCGACTCCATCCTGTTTATATTCTTCAGTAGGTGCGGTCTCCAGATTTACACACATACTCTAAATGGGGCCTTACCAAAGACTTATACAAGGGCACTATCACCTCTTTGTTCCTGCTGGTCATCCCTCTCCTTATGCTCCCAAGCATCCTTCTGGCTAAGACCGTCATTTTTTCTACCTGTTTGGAAACTTTAAGGTCATCAGACACAATAACCACGAAGTCCCGCTCTTCCGTTGTACACAGAAGCACTTCACCACAAGTGCTGGACCCTGCAATTTCTTAGCATCAAATCTTAGTTGCCAAATATTAGACCATTCCTCAAGCTTCGCTAGGTCCTTCTTCATGTCATCCAAACCTTCCAGGATGTCCACCCTGTTGCAGAGTTCGGTATCATCCGCAAAAGACAAACCTTACCAGACAGCCTTTCCACAATATCACTGACAAGGATGTTAAAAAGAACCAGCCCTAGGATTGATCCGTGTGGTACTCCACTGATAACATCCCTATATTCTGAGAAAGCTCCATTACCACTACCCTCTGTCTCCTTCTATTCAACCAATTTTTAACCCCAATTTTTAATGGTTTAGTGGGAGACCTGTGAGGAGAATGTTACAGTAATCTAACCAGAAGATGACAGAAATGTGGATAAGGGTTTTGGTAGTTTGTTCATAAAGGAAGGGATCAAATTTGGTGATGTTACAGAGAAAGAAGAAACAAGTTTTAGCAGTCAGTAGGATAGGTGCAGAGAAAGAGAGAAATCAAAGATGACCCCAAGATTATAAGCTGAGGAGACAGGAAGGATGACAGTGTTATCCACTGAAATAGTGAATGGGGGGAGGGAAGAGGAGAGGTGGGTTTAGTGGGAAAGACAAGAAGCTCAACCTTGGCTATGTTCAGTTTCAGATAGTGGTGGGACATTCAGACAGCAATGCCAGACAAGCAACCTTGGACCTGGATTCCCAGTGGTAGATTTTTTTTTTGTTACATTTGTACCCCGCGCTTTCCCACTCATGGCAGGCTCAATGCGGCTTACATGGAGCAATGGAGGGTTAAGTGACTTGCCCAGAGTCACAAGGAGCTGCCTGTGCCTGAAGTGGGAATCAAACTAATTTCCTCAGCTCCCCAGGACCAAAGTCCACCACCCTAACCACTAGGCCACTCCTCCACTCCTGGGAATCATCAGTGAAAAGATGGAGGAGATCAGAGCACCAAGGGAACAAGTATATAGAGATAATAGAAGAGGTTCCAAGACAGAGCCCTGAGGTACACAGACAGATAGTATGATAGCAGTGAAGGATGATCCACCATAGCATACAGCCATACGCTAAAAGTGCAACGTGAGAGATCAGAAAGTAGACAAAGCCATGGGACCGGATGACATCCAACCCAGAATATTGAGGAAGCTCATGTTCTGATGAGTCCTCAAAGATTTGTTTAATAAATCCTTGGAAACAGGAGAGGTTCCACAGGATTGGAGAAGAGTAGATGTGATCCCTCTTCTAAATGGTAACAGAGAAGTAGGAAACTAAGGTCTGATAAGCCTCACGTCATCAAAACATGTATTTCATATAGAAAGCTGTAACCATATTCCTTAGATAAGTAGGACACCCCTAAAATGAAAAGGCAAAAGCTGAAAAAGGAAAAGTATATTACTTAGCTGGACTCGTATGGCCTATGAGGATTAAAAAAGAAAAAGTCTGACCTCAGGTTTGCTAAGGCTGGAAGACACCAGTGATCCAGATCCCACATCCAGGTCCCACTGCTTCCTGCCAAGGTTCTCTGGGTCCAGCGCTGCTATCCGCCCATCCAATGTGCTGATTATCACCAAACACCTAAACGCAAAGCAAGATATCCATGTCAAAAAACAAACTGGAGTTTTATCCATGAAGTCTGTTATGTGATGTTAAAAATGTGTGAATAATGCATAGTGCATAAAGTCTTAAAGAGCCCTTTTACTGAAGTGACCTAAGCAATTAGGGCTAGATTCTATATATCATGCCTAAAAAAATCAGCACAAAAAAAAAAAAATGTCTAGGTGTACTTTATAGAATACTCCTAAATTTCGGCATGGTTTATAGAATACACCGAGCACCTGACCACACGACTAAATTTAGTCGCAGGCAGTTGCGTCAAGTACAACTTGGTGTAAATTCCAACGACTAAATTAGGCACAGACTGGGTGTATTCTAATACAACGCACATAGATTTCAGAAACACCCATGACTCCCCCATTCCATGCCCCCTTTTCAGCTATGCGACTTAGAATTTATACATATCCATTACAGGATACACTTAAACAGTTGTGTGTGTAAATTCTAATTAATGCCAATTAGTGCCAATAATTACTTGATAATTGGCAATTATCAGCGCTGAATGGCTTAACTGAGTGTGCAAATCCAAAATACGAACAGATTTGTACGTGCATCTTAACTTGTGCTATATAGAATCTGGGGGGTTAATGTGAAAATCAGCATGCTCTTACTGTTAATACACGGCTATGCTACAAGTATCACAATGGCTTGACACCTAGGGCATAAAATGGAAAGGGCTGGGATTGCGCCTTGCAGTTAGTTAACAGGTGGTACCTTACCATTTCTTAACTGTTACCACAGCAAATACAGATGATTTCATGCCACCTCAATATACGTTGTGCCTGGCATTTAAAAATAAACACTTGCCAGAAGATCTGTATGTTGAAACTACATGTGTGTGTGTGTGTACATGCCCAGGGCAATTTTATAAGAGTCTGAGCATGTAAAATGCTGTTCCTACACACTCTAGTCCTTTATAAAATTATCAGCCTTTTAGACTAGTTTTCTTTGTTTATAATTTCTGTTGTCTCCTCACTTGCTCTATGCAGTTTTCCTTTTCTCATTGTAATGGCTATAGCTCAAAGCAGTAAATGTTGTAATCAGAAATCTACTGCATCTACAACAGATCTGGTTTTCTCTCATCTGTCTTCTTTCTGAATTCTGATTTGTGGAGGAAGGTTTGCAATAACATGCTGGTTTAGAAACATATGAAGTAATAACTTTACTTAATAAACTGCAATACAACAACAATTTTTATCAAAGCGGTTTACAATTTATATTAAAATAAGCACGGGGTGATGGGACACAAAACAAAGTGGAAATAGACAGAAAAGGAAGTCTAAAACAACAGTTATAAACTTACATCTAATACATATCAGGTAACAGTAATGGGTGCCACAAGCAATGGCAGGTTTTTACAGCACATAAAGTAATCAATCACTTTACTTACGATATTCAAAGCCAATGAGTCAGAGAAATTGAATGAAATCACTAAAAACCTGGATGATGTAATGGCACAATTTGACAAATTGAAGAGTAGCAAATCATCTGGACCACATGGTATTCATCCCAGAGTAAAAAAAGAATTTATAAATGAACTTGCAGAAATATTGCTAGTAATATGTAACTTATCTTTAAAATCAAGCATGGTACCAGAAGATTGGACAGTGGCCAATGTAATGCCAATTTTTAAAAAACGTTCCAGAGGCGATCCAGGAAATTACAGACCGGTGAGCCTGACATCGGTGCTGGGCAAAACGATAGAAACTATTATAAAGAACAAAATTACAGAGCATATTCAAAAGTATGGATTAATTAGACAAAGCCAACATGGATTCAGTGAAGGGAAATCTTGTCTCACCAATCTATTACATTTCTTTAAAAGGGTGAACAAACATGTGGATAAAGGTGAGCCAGTCAATATTGTGTATCTGGATTTTCAAGGGGCATTTGACAAAGTACCTCATGAAAGACTCCAGAGGAAAATGGCAAGTCACGGAATAGAAGATAGTGTCTTATTGTGGATTAAAAACTGGTTAAAAATTAGAAAACACAGAGTAGGGTTAAATGGTTAGTATTCTCAATGGAGAGGGATAGATAGTGGGGTTCCCTAGGGGTCTGTACTGGGACCGCTGCTTTTCAACATATTTATAAATGACCTAGAGATGGGAGTAACTAGTGAGGTAATTACATTTGCTGATTACACAAAGTTATTCAGTTGTTACATTGCAAGAGGATTGTGAAAAATTACTAGAAGACCTATTACTAGACTGGGAGACTGGGCATCCACATGGCAGTTAACATTTAATGTGAGCAAGTGCAAAGTGATGCAGGTAGAAAAGAAGAACCCGAATTACAGCTATGTAATGCACAGTTCCATTAGGAGTCACCGACAAGGAAAGGGATCTAGGCGTCATCGTTGACGATACGTTGAAACCCTCTGCTCAGTGTGCGGAGGCAGCTAAGAAAGCAACAGAAACAAAAATGAAGATGAAATAAGGAGAAATTAGGACTTACCTGATAATTTTCTTTCCATTAGTTGTTCACACTATTCCAGGATGAGTTATGTCCATCGATCAGCAGGTGGAGATAGAAAATACAGAACTGAACACCACTACATAGCTCCCTGCTAGCAGCCCAGTTCCTCAGTATCAGTCCTCAAGCAAGGAAGAAAGAACCCCCAATCAGGAGCATGGTCAGCAACCAACACATCCAGCCAGGAATAACATGTGTAGAATGTTTGTACGTTTGGGAAGCTTGCCAGGTGCCCTTTTGGAAAGCTCACCAGGTGCCCTTGGCCTGGATTGGCCGCTGTCGTGGACAGGATGCTGGGCTCGATGGACCCTTGGTCTTTTCCCAGTATGGCATTACTTATGTACTTATGTACTAAGAACCATCCAAAGACAAGGTCCCTGGAAAACAGGATACAAAGACCGTGCATAGAGCCACCAATCAGGGCGTCGAACCACGGGAGGGCTCCTGGAATAGGAGAGTTCCTGGAATAGTGTGAAGAACTAATGGAAAGAAAATTATCAGATAAGTCCTAATTTCTCCTTCCATTAAGTTCATTCCCACCATTCCAGGATGAGTGGGATGTTCAAAAGCTAACCCTACGAGGGTGGGCGAACCTGCCACAAGCAGAACTGATACCCCAAATGCAGCCGCTGCCTGCGTGGCCCCCGCTATACTATCATGCTACTGAAGGAAAGCAGAGAAGCCTTTGCCCGAGACGTAGTCACCTGTCCAGCAGTGTGCCTTCCAACTCGAGGAGAACAGCCTCCCAGAATATAGGCCGAGACCACGGCCACCTTCGCCCACCGGGCAAAGGAAGCCCTAGATGCCATGAGACCCAACTGCTGTTTACCAAACTGCACAAAAAGTCCATACAAAAGGCGGAAGACATCGGGAACCTCGAAAAAACACAGGAGAGCCCTGTGAAAGTCCAGAAGCCTGCAAGAGGTATAGAGACAACTAAATAAAAAGAAAACAACAAGCACTCGGGCAAGAAGGCTGATACTGCCCGAAACGAGACCCCCGCCACCAAAACAAAGACGGAGAAAGGGCCTAAGAAGGAGCCTGAAGTTGCAAGAAGCACCCCAATAACAACGCGTTCTACATGAGAACTATCAGGATCACCTAGCAACGGGGCACAAATGGGGAGTGCTGCAGCAAGGACCAGCATAAAACCCCATTCGGAAAAGGCACGCAAAGGGCAGCATAAGCGACCCATACCTCTCTGAAAACGAATCACAACTGGAAGAGCCGCTAAAGAAGAGGTCTGCCAACGACCCTGAAAGCAAGCCAGGGCTGCCAGTGGAACGCACAAGGAACCCAGTGCTAGCCCTTGATACTCCCTCCCGCAAAATTGTTAGGAAATGGCCTAGGGAGGAAGCAAAGTACTGGCAGGCACCAAGGAAGAACAGCACTTCCTAGCTTGCAACAGGAAAGCCAGGACTGAATCCAACAATCCTTCCTCCTCAGCCGAGCCCTCTCAAGGGCCAGGCCATAAGAACAAAGGGAGAAGAATCCTCCATGACCACCAGGCCCTACCAGAAGAACCTCGAACCTGAGGGAATCGCAGTAGCTCCCCAACTAGGAGCTTCACGACATCTGCATAGCACTGGAGCCGTGTCCAGGCTGGAGAACAGGAGCACTGTATCCTGAAGGTCTGCCACTATCCCTCACTCCCCACATAACTTCAGCACGAGGGAAGGCCTACAGGAGTCCCTCACTCAGACACAAATGGAGCAGGGTGTCCAGACCCAGAGAGTTCTCTTCCAGCCAAAGAAACTGTCAACTGTAGACCCCACTTCCCAAGGCAGGAGAGGGGAGGGCCTCCCTAGGGCCAATGACTGGTGAAGCCGCAACCACCTCAGGTCTGTCTGACCGCCAGGGGCAAAGAAGCCAGAGGCTGTAACCCTCTGAAATCGAAGACCAGGAGCTGAACAGGGCCCTATAAATTGGCCGAATCAGAGGATAGGGTACCACTTCCAGGGCCGCTGTCACAGAACCAAGGAGCTGCACAAAAATCCCAGGCTGGAAGCTGGGAATGAAGCAGAAGCGAAGAATCCAGTGCGCTAAGTTAAAGCGTTGTCCCTCTGTGAGAAACATTCAAGCTCACAGAGAATCAAAAAGAACACCTAGATGCTCAAAGTTGGTGTGCTGGCGCCATGTGCCCCACTGAAATTGAACATCCAAAGCAGAAAAAAAACAAAACAAAACAGGAGGCAAACTATTTAGAAGGAGCCTCTATACAGGCTTGGGAAGAGGAGGCTCTGATTAGCCAGCTGTCCAAGTACAGGAGGAAAATAAACCTTCATCCCCGCAGGAAGACCGCTACATGCACGACCTAGGAAAAGGTCCCCGGGCCCGTGAGGAGACCAAATGGTCGGGACCGGAATTGGAAAAGAACTGCAGAAGCAGCCCGCAGAGGGGAAAGTAATTACGTCTCTCTGGTCTCAAGAGCAGAGACAACTCTCTCTCTGAATGGACGGGCGCACAGACCTCAGGGTCATCATCCGAAAACGGACACCGGTGGACCCCTAGAGATCCCGATTGGGTTGCACTGCTCCCATCTTCCCGGGAACCCCAAAATAGGAGGAGAACCGACCAGACCGCTCTCGGCGGGAGGGATGGGAACAATGGCCCAAAGGGCCAGCAGAACCTCAACTGAGCTTCTGCTCTGAGCTGCCAGAGGCCCCCCGACAAGGAGACTGTACCGGAGGGGAGAACTCCAACTGGAAGCCATCAGCCAGAATAACCAGCAGCAGAGCTGAGGAAAAAGATACACCAAACGTCCTGAAGGCCTGAAGCGGCCCCCTGTAGGCCCGGAGGGACCATCCGGCCTGGCTACATTGGGATTGCCAGGAGACAGCAGCCACTCACTCTCAGTGCCCTGCCGGCTCTCCGTTCGCCAGAAACAAGATAGCCGGGCCCGAAACTGAGCCCTCTGGCCAAAGGTCTAACGACCAGACCTACACATGAAGCTGTCATGAAACAGGGTATCTGCTGAGCCTGCAAGGCAAGCAGAACAAGGAACATCTTCTGGAGAATGCTGGGGTACCCTTACCCAGCTCCTGAACCAAATTTCTGAGGTCATTCCCAAACTGAAATGTCTCAAAAGGGTAACCTGACCACGCAGGCCTTTGAAGTGGCAACGGCCACCCATGCCCGCAGCCAGAACTGACACCTCGCAGACAGCGTCAATGACACGCCTGTGGTTGAAAAACTAAGAATGACATACAGAGTGGCCATTAGACAGGCTAAGCCCGCCTCCATCCAGGCAGCCCGGGACTGCCCTGGGAAAAGGACTGCTGATGCCACTGCAAACAGGCCTGTGCCACCAAGAGGCTACAAATAGAAGCCTGCAGCTCCAAAGCAGTCACCTCAAGGTGTGCTGCAAAGCCTGTTTCGGCTTCCTATCTAGCAGATCCCTCAAGGCAAGGCCGCCAACCACCGGGAAGGTAGTACTCTAGGTGACTGCAGACACCGAGTCCAACTTAGGTAAGGGAACATCTCCTCCTTCTAGCACTAGAGAAAAAGGACGGGCCACGGTCCTCCCAACCAGTAGGCCTGTGTCAGACGCACTCCACATTGCAGCAAGCAGGACCTGAATGTCCAGGTGAATGGGAAAATACCCTGGACGGGCCCCTGAGGCTCTTCATAAGGCTAGCCGCCTGACTATATTCCGGAAACTCCCCAAGGGAGCGCTGCAAGTGCCTCTGAAATCAGGGGGCTGCCTCCTAGCAGCCCAACTGCAGCAAAATCTGAGACTAAGTCTCCACGGGGCAGCAGTTGTGATCCCCTGGGAACAAGCATGGAGATCCCCATCTCCTCTCTCTCCCCGGAGCTGCTAGGCCTGCTGGAGAAGAGGCTCCTAGCACCAGCCCAAGGCCCGGCAGAGCAGACAAAGGGCTGGCCCTGACCCAGGGCCCCCCCCGAAGGGCCCCCCACCTACACAGCTGCCTAGGCAGGGGCTTCGCTTCTGTCGAAAAAGACAAAATAGCCACCATTCCCGTCTCCTTCTGAGGCGAAGTGCCAAGGCCCTGCACCAGGGACCGGAGCCGAAACGCGACGCTATGACAGAGCGCGCCCTGTATGTGCGAGCCCCGAATCAGCTCCTCCACTTGGGAAACGGACGGACTGCACACCGTGCAGCGGCCCAAGGAGGAACACCGCTCACTGCAAGACGGGCAGCAGGTCGCACACTAAGTGGGGGTTACCATGGCCAGAGACTGCCGCTGCGTAGGAAAACATGTGGCGCAGCGTGCTACACACCCGCTTTTTTTAAAAAACAAGAGCACAGTACAAACAAGCAAAAAAATATGTTTTGGTTTTTTTTTTAAACATTCAGGTAGATTAGGCAGTTTTCTGTCTTCGGAGGAAACACAGTCTGTTTGTATCTGCCAAAGACCTCAAGGAGCAGTTGTGAGATTTCAACCAGGCTCTCCTGGTTCTCACTCCACTGATCATTAAACTGCTCCACTTCCTCCATGTTTTTTTCTTCTTCTTTTTTTCATAGCACCGACACACAGTGTTCCCATTGATGTCCCACAGCCTGAAGCACTACTACTACTACTACTAACAGCATTTATATAGCGCTACCAGATGCACACAGCGCTGAACATTTGACATAAAGAGACAGTCCCTGCTCAAAGAGCTTACAATCTAGGTAAAACAGACAGACAAGACATTACGGGCAAGGGAATTACATGGTAAAGAGGCACAAGGGAGAAGGAGGGCAATGAGTAGCAGCTAGGAGCCAAAGGCAGCAGCAAAAAGGTGAGCCTTCAGCATAGATTTAAAAACAGGTAGAGATGGAGCTAGACGTATGGGCTCGGGAAGACGGTTCCAGGCATAAGGTGCAGCAAGATAAAAGGAACGAAGTCTGGAGTTAGCACAGCAGAAAGGACCCACCACCCTGGGTTCACAGTACCCGGGGACAAAGACAACCCCCCCCCTTTCAGAGCAGGGCACGGCAGCAGCACCAGCCTGCCAGACTCACTGTGTTGCATGCGATTCCTCATCTTCTGAGTAGACTGGTTGCTGAGCAGGCTCTCACACAGAGGACAAACAGGGAAAGGGTGCAGAACACCCCAGGAGGAAGGCACGACAGGGACCCAGCACCACCAGGTATGTCTGCTCACTCTGCTCAACTGGGAACCAGCTGATCAACTGGACCAGGAGCAAGGTCTCAGAACTAGAGACAGAGGAAGTCTGTCTATCCACCTGCTGGAGATAGAAGATACTGAGGAGCTGAGCTGCTAGCAGGGAGCTATGTAGTGGTGTTCAGTTCTGTATTTTCTATCTCCACCTGCTGGTCGATGGACATACCCACCCACTCGTCCTGTAATAGTGGGAGTGAACGTAATGGACAGCCTTTGTATCGTTCCATGGTGCAACTGCACCTTGAACATTGTGTGCAATTCTGGTTACCGCATCTCAAAATAGAGTGGAATTAGAAAAGGTACAGAGAAGGGTGATGAAAATGATAAAGGGGATGGGACGACTTCCCTATGAGGAAAGGATAAAGTGGCTAGGGCTCTTCAGCTTGGAGAAAAGATGGCTGAGGGGAGATATGACTGAGGTTTATAAAATAATGAGTGGAGTGGAATGGGTAGACGTGAATCACTTGTTTACGGTTTCCAAAAATACTAGGACTAGGGGGCATGCAATCAAGATACAAAGTAATACATTTAAAATGAATTGGAGAAAATATTTCTTCACTCAACGTGTAATTAAACACTGGAATTCGTTGCCAGAGATTGTAGTAAAAGCATTTAGCTTAGCGGGGTTTTAAAAAAGGTTTGGATAACTTCTTAAAAGAAAAGTCCATAAGCCATTATTAAAATGGATTTGGGGAAAATCCACTACTTATTTCTAGGATAAGCAGCATAAAGTATATTGTACTGTTTCGGGATCTTGTCGGGTACTTGTAACCTGGATTGGCCACTGCTGGAAACAGGATGCTGGGTTTGATGGACCTTCGGTCTGTCCCAGTATGGCAATACTTATGTACTTATGGCTGATGAAATACTAGTCTAAAAGAGGGCTGACCAGAATAATAAACTTGATGGATATATTTACAGTAATGTTATGCACTGCTAAAGTTCTTCAAATTATGTGTTTTTTCATTTACAGAATTTTAAAATTATCAATAGAAATCAAACAAAATAAAACATGGAAAAGAAAATAAGATGATACCTTTTTTATTGGACATAACTTAATACATTTCTTGATTAGCTTTCGAAGGTTGCCCTTCTTCCTCAGATCGGAAATGTGCTAGCACATTTGCTTATTTCCGATCTGAGGAAGAAGGGCAACCTTCGAAAGCTAATCAAGAAATGTATTAAGTTATGTCCAATAAAAAAGGTATCATCTTATTTTCTTTTCCATGTTTTATTTTGTTTGATTTCTATTGATAACCTTAAGAGTAGACTAACACGGCTATCACACTCCTCTACTTCAGAATTTAAAAAAAAAGTGCTGCAGTAATCTAAGCCCTAACAATAGTCTCATGGTACTACCACTGGTGGATAAATTTGTTATATAAGGGCAATTGTGCCTTACATGGCAGATTGACCACCTAGCCTAAGTACTGTGAGACCACCACTAGTGGGTCAAATCTGCCATTTTGAACCCAGAGCAGTACTAGGATGGGAACAGAGGAAGACTGCTTCCATCTTGGTCCACTTAATTACCAGGAAGACCCTCGGGTAAGTCCAAGGGGTGGGAGAAGGATCAGTGATTTGGGGGGGGGGGGGTTCTGCTCTGGGGTAGGGGGGGATCTTTGTGGATGGAGGGATGGCTGCCATGTACAGCGGAGGGTGGAGAAGGATCAGGGAGCCTTGAGAGGGAGAGGGTAATCAGACTGGATGATACAAATATCACGGCCATGCTACCAGACTGACAGTAGCACATGACACCTCTTATAAAATACAACCTGGTGCAAAAGTACACTGTTTAAAATGACACATACTATGATTGGAATGTACAGGGGTAAAGTATGCATATATATGCACATATTATAAAATACTACAATTTATGTATTTACTTGGCAAGCTTTGGTGCTGACACTCTCCCTGCTCTAAGGCTAGGGTAAACATCTGTACCTACCACTCATACTAACACTTTACAATAACAAGTAGGTATCAACTTGCCTTTATGGCTCAACACAAGTGCCTTAACTAAATAAGCATCCCCTTATAAAATTACACTCAACACAAGAGAAAACATCTTCCAGGTAGAGGATGTAAGGTTTGTGTGACTGTTAAAAGCAGTTAAAAAGGTGAACAATTGTGCGTTCTCTGAAGACAAAGCAGCTTCATCATGCCACCTAAGTGGATTCAGTAGCAAAGGGCCGCATCAACAAACATTTTTTTTAAAAAGGGGAGGTGGAGGGACATGAAAAACTGCCAATCAGCAGTAATATATTTGTCACTTAAAATAATCCTTCTGGATTTTGGAGGTTTTTCATTATTAATATCCAAGAACAAACTCTATAAAGAAAAGCAAACAAAAATGTTAGCCCCAGGAGAGAAGGAGCTGGGCTCTAGCCTTCTAAAAGGGCCATAGAGGGTAAATCTACTATCCTAATATAAAGTCATATCCAGACAAAAATGATATATAAATATATGGACTAACTCCTTGGCAGTCTTATAAATCTCCTCAATGGAGTTGACCTTAAGATGGGCAACAGACAGACCCTAAGCTCTAAAGTCAATCCCACCCAGGCATAGAAAAGAAGATGTGGTCTACTACCCAGTTAGAAACTGCATTTTCTCACAGATTATGGAGTTAACAGAAAACAACATTTCTGAAGGCCAGAAGGGAAAGCTATACTGCTTGGAGGCACACTTCTAATTGGATAAGCCAGAAAAACAAAAAGAAAATCAAACAAACAGGAAACAGGAACTTTTTCCTGTTGATGCACTATAGCAGGGAAAACATAAGCAGAAAAAAAAAAAGACTTCTAGTCTTTTCCAGAAAACTGATTTTCCTTTCACTCAAACACACAAGGCCACATGACTCACTTGTATCACTTGGTTGAACCTATTTCTTCAGAGCAATGCACATGACTACACACCAGGGCTGAAAAACTTAGATACGTAAATAAAAGCAGGATGCGAAATCCAAGATTGCTAGCTAGCAAATATCAAGTGAAGGCTAGTGAGTGACATGCAAGTGCAAGAGATGTGGGCAAGATGAAGCACTATGTTCAGGTGTGCAGCAGCTGCTCCAGCTGTCACACAGTGCCTAAAACAAGACCATTAGATTTCTCTAACAAAAATCACAGATGTATGGACCTTGAATCCAGGTATTTTTCATGACCAAAAATGACTACACAAGAAGAGTTTTCACTCTCCTCAAGATTAAAAAAAAAAAAAAAAGACAAACCGTGGCCTACTGGTTAGGGTGGTGAGCTTTGGTCCTGGGGAACTGAGCTCGATTCCTGGCACAGGCAGCTCCTTGTGACTCTGGGCAAGTCACTTAACCCTCCATTGCCCCATGTAAGCCGCATTGAGCCTGCCATGAGTGGGAAAGCGTGGGGTACAAATGTAACAAAAACAAACAGTGCTACTCAAGTATATTAAACTTCTTGGCAGCTCTGTTGCTTTAAGGCACACTCATATCAAGTTCACTGAAAGATCCATAGGAGTGGTTATAAATGGCAAGTAAATGTCACACTTAATCCCTGCTGTGACACTGACTTGACTTCACAGACCTCACCTACTAAACAAATATCTTCTTCCAATGCCATGGTAACTAACTGTAGAATGTTCATAAAAGAGTATCCATTTTAATTAACCAAGGTAAAGAAGATTAAGACACATACCTTGGTGTCAAATGGATCCCGGAGCCAAAGAAAGGTAAACAATGTTCTCCAAGGTCAGACACTGGAGTCTTGAAAAGCATTTATAGAACTTCAAAAGCCAGTCCAGTGCTCTAAATCAGAAGTTCCTACCCATTTAGACAGATCCCTCATAAAAATTTCCAGTCAGCCCCCCCCCCCCAACTCCACACACACAAGCAAGTCCATCCCCAACTGTTTGTCTTCCCCAACACAACCAGTCCCTATTGCTCTCTCCTATGCTGCTACTCCCCCAGCGTCACTAATCAGTGTTTCACTATGCACCAAGGAAAACCACCATCTGTTCCATTCACCCATCCCTCCTCTATTCCACTCTCAAGATTCTCTCTCTATTTTCCCCAATCCTACTGAATCAATGTCTCTCATCACTAGCATTCCTTATCATTTCCTTTATCTATTACCAGTACACTGCTCTTCCTGAACTTATAGGCACTTCTGCATTAGGCCTACACGCTTGCTGCTGATCCTGGCCCCTACTATATCTGCTCCTTCAATCCAGCAAGTTACAACTTCATTCAGAAGCTGGGGATTGTTGCCCTTTTCGGCTTCTTATAGACCCTTCTACAACATAAGCGTTGCCCTACTGGGACAGATCGAAGGGCCACGAAGCCCAGCATCCTGTTTCCAACAGTGGCCAATTCAAGTCACAAAGTACCTGGCAAGATCCCAAAACAGTACAACATATTTTTATGCTGCTTATCCTAGAAATAAGCAGTGGATTTTCCCCAAGTCCATTTTAATAATGGTCTATGGACTTTTCCTTTAGGAAGCAATCCAAACCTTTTTTTCTCTTTTTCTTTCAGCATCTTCTATTTTGTTTTCTTTTTTAAAATTCAAATCTATTTTACCAGATACATTGCATAGTTGTGGGTACTTGGTTAACTATTCCTAAGATGCAGGGTTGTTCACAACAAATGTAATTTCTTCTTATATAACTTCTAGTTATCATTGTTCAATTCTATGCATGATGATTTAAACATCGTTATTATTTAATGATTATGTATCTGGTCACTATATATTTTTTCTTGTTATATGCAAATAATTCAATAAAAATACTTGAAACTGAAAGAAATTATGTGTGATGCGGAAGAATGCAGCAGTGAGGGTACACCACTACCCAACTTTCCAAAAAGAGAAAACAGTGAAATGCTAAAGGAAATTAGGTCTATGTCACTTCAGAAAAGAGTGGTGGAAGTTTCTTTGCTGCCTGTCTTAGATGCAGCCACTATGGCGGTGCCTCTGGAGTCCAATTCAGTGGCCCGTGGAAATGAAATTTTTGAACAGGGGCACAAGGACACATCTATGGGCACTAGTGGTTCAGGGACGAGTAACATATATCCACCTGAGTCAGTTTTAAGCTTTTCTGTGCCTGTTAGCAGCCTGTTTAGTAATGCCTCCACTGGTCACACTGGATATATTATGGGCAGCTTGGATCTGAATGGAAGCTTCAATTACCCAGTGCTCCATCAGCTAGCTCAAGTCCTAAGGAGCAGAGCAACAATAAAAGCTGGGTACTCTGATTAGGAGGACTGGTGCTTTGGAGCAGTCTACAGAAACAAGCACCAGTTACTGGAATGGTAGCCAAGAAGAGGCCGGTTTTCCCAACAGAAATTTGAGACACTTGAGAACTAACAAAGCTTAAATTTAGATTCCTTTGACAACTCCTCATGAGTGCCCATAATGTCTCCAATTGATGTTTTGAAGACATATTTTGTTGAGACTGAATATTCCAAAAGTTCTGCTAACACAAAACACATAAAATATAACCCCAATTAACGTAAAAAGAAATTATAAAACAAAAAAGTTCAACTGATTATCCCAAAAATGTTTTGAAATAAAAAAAGGTTTTAAGAGTTTTCTGAAATACTTGATAATTCCTTAGCAGGCAGATCTCTGAAGGCATGGAATAATTCCACAAGGAAACAATCCAATACTACAAAGAAGAGTCAAATAACTTCCTTAATGTAACAGAATGGACCAAAAGAAATTTTAACAGCATTTGATCATGAGTTTTCATGGTATTAACAGAATTATGATGCAGAAGTCACATAAATAAGGTAGTGCAATGCCATAAATAATCTGAAACACCGTGATACACAGTTTGACCTGTGCCCTGGCCTCAACCAGCAGCCAATGCAGCTTCAACAGCAGCAAAGTGGCTGATGCAAATATGCCAACTCAAAAAAATCAATCACGTTGCTGTGCTCTGAAGAAGCTGGAGTCGTCCAATGAGCGTCTTTGTCCAACCACTGAAAATATTATTATTACAATAGTCCAGTCTGGACAGGGTCAAAGTTTAAACCAACAGTCTGTATTTTCGGATTCAAAATAGTTCCAGATCATTCTCAATTTTCTCAATGTGTGGAAGGATTTCTTAATTAAGATTTTACATAGTAGAGTAAGTTAGTAAACTATCCACTTCCACCCCCAGAACAAAAATCAAAAGTAAAGGTGTTCCCTCCAATAGAAAAATGTAAGGGAAATTTTGAAGAGTGAAACAGACCCAGCCAGAGAAACCTAGTTTTCTCCAGGTATAATTTAAGTCTGTGGGTTAAAATCTAATTCCCAATAACTTGTACATAATTCCCAATGTCTTACAATGTGCTACTCCGGTACCCAGTTGTCAGGAGTGATGCCATCTGCGTAAATTTAAAAAAAAAAGATATTCTAAATCTCTCAAACACTAAGACCAGGTTGAAGCAGCACATTGAACAATGATGAGGACAATGGGGAGTCCTGTGGGACACCACAACCCGGAGTCCAATTTACAGATTAAACTGCCTGCTTTATGCACTTTATAACTTCAAGCAGTAAGAAAGCCATTAAACCAACTCAATACATTCTTGCTCGGTCCTTTAATACTTAACCTAGACAGTAGTAGATTATGATCTACTAGATCAAATGCAGCAGATAAGTCAAACTGAACTAAAACAGCATTTTGAACTCTACTCAATAATGCTTTTCCATGTGCAATGATAGCAGTTATCACTGTTTCGGTGCTATAATTTTTAAGAAAGCTCAACTGGGCTAGATGAAAGATGTTACATCTATCCAGGTAAGTGTCTAAATTTAGACACATAATCCTGCATGAGTTTAATAATCTAAGGTATCAAGGCAATTGGAAGACAGGATACCAAACTGCCTATAGATCTTCACTAGGGTTCTTCGGGGTTGTTCTGAGGGTAATTTCCCCCCACTGAGATGGAAATTTCCCATTGGTTAAACAGTCATTAACCTAATATGTCAAAGCTGACAAACATATCGTTTGTAGAACTCATCAAATACGTTGGACATGGGTTTGTTTAACCTTATCTACAGTCATAATCTCAAAATTATTCCACATATGATCCACATGAATATTATCTTGCCGATCAGTTACCTCAGAATCCCAAACAGAGTCTAAATTCAACTGTCCACACAACATTGGAACTTTATCCCTAAAATAGCTGACAAACATATCAGCTGACAAAATACCACTTGTTTTGTCTGATCATAAATTATCAGTATTTAGAAGATTTTCTACTAAATTAAAAAGTCTGTGTGTATCGAGGATATCATTTCCTATCAATTTTGAATAAAATACCTTCTTCTTTCCGATTACCAGCTGCTTATGCAAAGATATCAAAGAGTGCCAGACCCTCTTATGCTCTTTCACTTTTTCTATAATCTCAATTAAAAGCCACTAGTTCAGTATCAAACCATTTGTCTGATTTGCGAACAGCTTTAAATTTAGTTTTAAGTGGTGCTTTGATTTGAGAGGTCACTCTGTTTTCCATCAATTTAATTAGCAAGGGAATGGAGGCAACAGGACGGTAGTTGGTGACATCACTCGCTGGTTTCTTGGGGTTTTTAGGTATTGGTGTAAGTAAAATGTTGCCATGTTTATTTATTTATTTTTTGCATTTGTATCCCACATTTTCCCACCTATTTGCAGGCTCATCCCCGCTATCATTTGTCGCCCTTCGCTGCACCTTTTCCAATTCCACTATATCTTTCTTGAGATGCGGCGACCAGAATTGAACACAATACTCAAGGTGCGGTCGCACCATGGAGCGATACAACGGCATTATAACATCCTCACACCTGTTTTCCATACCTTTCCTAATGATACCCAACATTCTATTCGCTTTCCGAGCCGCAGCAGCACTCTTTTTTTTTTTGTTGCTGGAACGTATCTGCACATATGCTGGATTACTATTCTGTGCATAAATATTGGTATCACAAAAATGTCTGTTCATGAAAATGTATATGCACAGAATAACGTTCCAGCACATGTGAAAATACAATTGTTTTCTATTCAGATCTGCGAGTAGAACCATCGCCACCCCATTCAGATGCTGCTGCTGCTGCAGAAGAATGAGCTAACCCTTCTACCTATCTCCTCAGACCTGGCCTTCAAGTTCCTGCATTGTGCTCAGCTTAAAATTGTCTCTGTAATGGGTCAGAATAGCCTATAGCCTCATTACCACTTGACTTTAATATACTGTGCACTAGTGTCTAAATGCGAAGTTTTGTGCAAAACCCTTTTCTGCATCATGTACCCAGAAAATTGTGTGTGGATGTCATGCTAATCACATGCTTCCATCTGAGCAAGCATTCGGCATCGGTTCCAGAGTGCTGTAAAGAGCACCCTAGAGCAGTAGTTCCCAAACCTGGTCCTGGAGGCACGCCAGCTAGTCAGGTTTTCAGGATATCCACAATGAATATTCATGAGAGAGATTTGCATGCATTGCCTCCACTGAATGCAAATCTGTCTCATGAATATTCATTGTGGATATACCAAAAACCTGACAGGATGGGATGCCTCCATGACCAGGTTTTGGAACCACTGCCCTAGGGGCAATGCCAGTATAGGCCAGAGAGGAAACTGGAAGCTGCTAGAAACTAGTCCCAACAGGGACTGCAAGGAGAAAGCTGCTGAGAGATACAGTTCTAGCAAGTCTTAAGTAAAGCTAATCAGCAGAAAGGTACCTACCACAGAGGAATGTGAGAGTAACTGGAGAATACAGGTGAAGCTAATTAAGAATTTACCTGGAGAGAATGGAGTCTGCACTGTTTAGCAGAACACTAGCAGAGAATGAGAGGCCAGTCACAGCACACTCCAAAAGGAGCTCTCTCAGTCAAAGGACTGAATAACCCGCTGCTAACAGCCAGCCACATGTCAAGAGTTAGCCAAGAAGGATGTTTCCAGCGCAAGTTTATATCAACATGGGATTAAATGTTTCTGTAGATACCTGAATTGAGCATGATGCCTCAGGCGTTGTGAAACTGCAGTGCTCTGTAAAGGAATAGATGTTAAAAGGAAGAGAAAGCAGCCGTTTGCTGAAAGAACTTGGCTTGGCTGTTTCAGGCCTTGCCGTAGGTGTTTACAACTGGCCACAGGCAGCACCTCATGATACTAAGAGCCCAAGTTATTAAACTCTTTCTCCCTTAGAAGGTAAACCAGACTCTAGGTAAACATCAGAAGGGGATCAAATGTTTCACAAGGCCTGCATGAAAGTGTACTTATATATGACAGAGACAAATGCTGTATTTATTATGGGGGACGGGGCCAGTGATTAAGGGCACCAAAATACTCAGCCTCTGATCTCACCTGGTCTACAAGTTAAGCATTTTTTCCCACCCCACCCCCAATCTGGTCTCTCCACTTCTTTCTTCCCCTCTCCACTGGTCTGGCATTGCTCTCTCACTCCCCCACAGTTGCCACAGTTGCGCAGGGTAGTGGGAAGCTCTGGTTGGAGCGTGTCACTGGATACAGGCGCTATGCTGGTGTTTCTGGTGCGCCCTGGGACAGGCTAGGTGCTGAGGGGTCAGCTTGTGTCTTGCAGAGTGGACGGAACATTCTCAGGCCCGGGGTCACTCAGGGCCCCTTGTGGGGGAGCTTTGGTCCTCTGGGTGGGGACCCCTTTTCAGTGTTCCTGACAGTTGGCCTGGGTACACAAGAAACCAACTGGAAGAGGTGAGGTGCTACGCTTTGGTGGCTGTTTTGGGGGCAAGCGAGGTGTTGGACCTCATTCCTTCTGCCTATGGCTGCTCCGGGGTGGATTGGGAGTGGGAAAGGGGGGCTGTTGAGGGTTCTTTTTGGGGACCCAGGTCGGGTATGCTGCTTCTATGCTGGTGCTGCTCAGGCCTCTTTTCCGGATAGGGTTCCTGTCACATCTGGTTTGGATGCTAGGGCAAGCACTGGGCAGGTCATGGGGTACTGAGTGGGCTTTGAGGGAGTTTGCTTCAAAATGACTCATGGACAGCTGTGGCTTTCCTGGTTGAGCACGGAGGGCATGTGTGGGCGCTGGGAGGCTGCCGCTTCTTCGTAAGTGGGATCCGTGCTGTGCTGCACCACCCGGGTGTACTTGTACGTCTTAGCAGGGTTGCGGTGGATATGCTTCCTGGGCAGTGGCTGATTACTTCAGTTCAAAGGCTCCAAGACTGGTCCTTTGGTTGGTTTCCCTGCCATGCAGAGTGTCTGGGCAGCTCTTTTCGCAGGGCCCCACTGTGTTGATCTCCAGGAGTGGACCAGCGAGCTGACACAGGTCAGGTGGCAGATTGGTAACTGACTTGTAGCCCAGTGTGGCTATCTGTTGTTGGGCAGCTGGGGGGGGGGGAGGGGTCCCGGAGATGTGGGATGGTTTGGCCAGGGTCAGTTTCTCCTTTTGCTATGGGGAGGAGGCTGGATGTTATTGGCACGCAGTCTGGATAGCAATTGCTTGTTCTTCTTTGGGTGTAGGTATGTACAAAGCCGCAGCTTCTGGTGGTTGGGGGGGGGGGGGGGATAGCAAGAGGTCCCAGCTGGCCCCTGTGGCAGTAACCCGAGCTACAGGGTCTCAGGCTAATGGGGGATGAGCTGGATTTGTAACTAATGGGTCAGATGACCTGGTTTAAAATTTGGCATGGAGGTAAATCCCGACTTGAAGGGCCCTTGCTCGGCTAAATCGGGGCTATGTTAATTCACACCACTTTGCTGAGAGAGCAAGTGGTTGGAGGGTGCAAAATGTTGATTCTTGCACATTGTTGGTGTAGCTCGAGGTTAAGCTGTTTGTCATTTGGTTGACATCTAAACTGTTGCCAATAAAGAAGCTGCGGCCTTTGTTTTCCCATACTGGTATAGAATCTCTTCATTGGTAAGAATGGGGCTAAGCAGGATTGAGTGAGGAATTGAAGGACTAAGAGGGAAGGAGGGATTCCCATCTCTGAAGTTAAAGAAACCCCCATCAAGCTTCCCCTGTTGTTTCTTCACACCAGAGCAGACAATTTCTGCCCTAACACACAGTCTAGAGCTTACAAGATAAATCTGTAACAGGAATTTAACCAAATAATGCACAGACGTAAGAGCACAACTAATTCTCAATGAGTGCAAAGAGCACAAAGCTCACCTGCCCCACTGTAGGACTTGAGACCATAAAAGTGTCGGTCCCCCTTCCACAATGCATGGGCCAAGAAGCCACCCCTTACCAGAGGTTCTCTCCTGAGGGGCAATATCTCCCAATGAGTTAGTTTTGCACATACCATGACAGTAATGAACCTCCTTCGTAAGCTGGAGTGCATGCTGTCTCAAGAGGAGGTCACACACCATCCACTGAAGAGGAGAGTAGCAATGCTTTCTCAGTGGCCCATGAGTGGGGAGGTAACCAGAGCTCGCTAACAGTGGAAGCCTAGTTGATTTCTAAGACTTATTTTGCTTATACTTTCCCTCCTAAATATCTCTTCAGTTTATTCCAGTGGTTACCAAACCTGGTCCTGGAGGCACCCCAGATAGGTTTTCATGAGAGAGAACTGCATGCACTGCCTCCTTGGTATGCACATTTCACTAATGAATATTCATTGTGGATATCACAAAAACCTGACTGGCTGGGGTACATCCAGGACCAGGTTTGGGAACCACTTGTTTATTCCTTTTAACAATTACTTTTACAGGTTTAAAATGTCAATGCTTTTGATCTACTTGGACGCCCACACCTCCCTTCATTTCCCATTTTTTTCTTATACAGATTATTAGAGGCCTTATTTCTTGCAGTTTTACTCTATAAAACAGAGGTCCCTGTCCTCGGTTAATCCACTCATACTAGAACTCTTAAATCCCGATTCTCCTCTAACACTTGACTAGTCTGGAAGCTCTACAGAAAACAGGCTGTGTCTCTGTAAAGTGCCGATATGTCTGCTGGTTCAATATAAATACTGTAGTTAGAAGAGAAGCAATAAAGAAATGGCACTTCATCTCTCAAACCTGTTAGCTCACTAACAGCAGAAGCATATATTTGTGCAGATCTCTGACATCCAAGTTCACTCAGCTACTGCTGAAAAATAAAAATAATAGAGGGCACGGGTCTTACCAAAACGTGTATTCCTCATCTCCAGTTGCTTAGAGGATTAGCAGTGCCTGTAAATTGTGCAGATGCAAAATCTGAACATGCTTTGAGTGAATAAATTAGAGGGTATGAAAAACCACTCAACTTTTTTGTAGAGCAAGTCAGGGCCTGTACGTGGTTAAGATTGCAGTGGTTGTACGAGTGAATTTTATATAAATATAAAAGAAGCTACCCAAATGTTTTCCACCACTCATTCAACAAGATCTCAAAAATGTTTAAAGTTTATAATAGGGACAATGGTAGTGGTGGGAGAAATTTCCTGGACAGCAAAGGGTTCATATTAAACAATTTCATCAGCAATTGTGTGGCAAATCATAGGCCTAAATAACCCACAGCTGTGATAGTACCATCTGTTTTACTAAGAACTGTACATATTTCTGGTATATACGCTGAATTTATTTCAGTTTTTTGCTTCAATCTCTTTCTTCTGGGACCTAGTTGAACTTATTTTCAAGTTTGACTCTCTTACTCAAATGTTTTAAATAAAAACAGGTTTGAAAATGTGTACTCCTCAGAATCTGTTTGAAGTTTTCAGACATTTTAGTAAGAAAGCTTGCTACCATTCCAGATAAATGCAGCACAGCATGCACACCTTGTTCTAATCTCATAGAGACACTAATGCACTGTGAAAACTTCTGCAAAAAGGGATTCATGCGCTAAACACCCTGAAAACTGGGGAAAAGGTTTCACAGGAAGCTCCATTTCAAAAGTTTTCATCTTCCCAGGAGTAAAACAGTTTAGAAACTCTATAAACAAAACTTTAAATTCAAAATGTGTAATCAGAGGGGAATGGGAAAGAGTGCTGCGAGGGAGAGCGTTCAGAGGGGGAATGGTAACAAGAACAAGGGCAGTGAGATAAAGCCCATATTCCCTACCCTCCTCCTCCTGCTTACTCCAAAGTTCCACTATCCCCAGGCATCCTTCACTCATGAGTAATCTATGACAATAAGGAGAAGGAAGAGATTTAGGTGTGTGTGTTAGATTTTTCAGAGCAAGACAGTTCACATCTACCTCCTGCCCACCCTCCATTCTGAAGTCCACTTCCTTTTTGTCTAAAATTTAAGCCAAAGCACAGTAAATATACATGTGTTAAACCACTGGCTAATTCATGTGCACATCACAAATCAAAACAGAGAAAAACAGCCCTGGAACTTTCACCATACTCTAGCAATATCACCAACACCAGCACTACAATGAAGTACAAATGTGTTTGTTTAATGGACACGACTGTTTATATTTGCTTTGATAGTCAGCAAAGGCGGTATATCAAGTCAAAAATAGTTAAAAAAAATATCTTGGTATAAAAAGGAATGCCAAATTATCAAAATAGAAGACAGGCATTCACACAGTTCCACTGTAGTTTATACACTTGTTAAAAACAAGCACCAGATCAGAACAGCTGATTTAACAGTCACTCTCCAAACGACATGCTAAAAAAAACATGCATCTTAAGTAAGCTTTTGAACTCCTTGGGGGACTGCTCAGCACAAATATGTCCAAGAAAGTCATTCCATAATTTGGGAGCTAAAAATAAAAGGCAGAATGGTGTGTGTTGTTTCATAACAGGCTTGCTTAGAACCAGCTAAAACCAGCCAATTAGCATCTTCTAATGGAAGAAGAACATAAGAATAGTCATACTGGGTCAGACCAATGGTCCATCTAGTCCAGTATCCTTCTTCCAACAGTGGCCAATCCAGGTCACAAGTACCTGGCAGAAACCAAATTAGTAGCAATATTCCATGCTACCAATCCCAGGCCAACCAGCGGCCCCATGTCCATCTCAATAACAGACTATGGACTTTTCCTCCAGGAACTTGTCCAAACTTTTTTAAAACCCAGATATGCTAAATCGCTGTTACCACATCCTCTGGCAACGAGTTCCAGAGCTTAACTATTCTTTGAATTAAAAAAATATTTCCTCCTATTTGTTTTGAAAGTAATTCCATGTAATTTCACTGAGTGTCTCCTGGTCTTTGCCCTCTTCTACACCACTCAGGATGTTGCAGCGCTCAATCATATCCCCCCCCCCCCCTCAGCCATCTCTTTTCCAAGCTGAAGAGCCCTGAACTCTTTAGCTTTTCCTAATATGAGACGAGTTCAATCTCCTTAATCATTTTGGTCCTCTTCTTTGAACCTTTTCTAATTCCACTATATCTTTTTTGAGATACGGCGACCGGAATTGAACACAATACTCAAGGCAAGGTTGCATAGGCATTATAATATTCTTGGTCTTATTTTGCATCCCTTTCCTAATAATTCCTAGCATCCTGTTTACTTTTTTGGGACCCCATCCTACTTATCTTCTCTAAGCATTATGACTTGTGTGCAAGGCATAAGGTTTTACACCAAACACGAAAATGAACAGGAAGCCAAGGAAGTCACTAGAATAAAGGTGCAAGTTGATCATGTTTACGGGCCCTACATAAGAGTCTCACTGCAGTATTTTGGGAGTGTTGAAAACGTTTGCTATGATGATTAGAGATAATTGCATACACTGAATTGCAGTAATCTAGACGAGACATCAGAAATGCATGGATAAGAGAGTATGAAGAGTGGCAAAGTCCAGATAACTATGCAAATAAAGTTTGTGTAGTGGGAAAAAACAAACAAACAAACACTCTTACCACGGCACCAACGTGATCTACAAAAGTCAGCTCCGAATTAATAAGAATCCCCAGCGAAGTGGCTCAATAGAAGAGACAGTTTAATCTGTGATGGGGATGATAACCCTGTAATCCAGAAAGCTACCGTTTGGGTTTGGATTCAAGACCAGTTTATGATGGTAAAGCCAGTACGCCAGGGATTTCAGGCAGTCTTGTAATGGTTGCAGATTAATATTGAGAGAAATCAGGAAAATTAACAAGATGTCAGCAGCACAGAGAAAAAATATTAATATCATAGGACTGAATGAGTGAAGGTAGAGAAACTCAGATAAATATTGAAAAGTAGAGGAGAAAGAATCAAATCCTGGGGAACTGCAAGAGGTGAAGTGGTGCCAGAGAATTTTACCATACAGGTCTGCCCATCCAAGAATGATTTAAACTAGTGTTTACCAAGTCCAGTCTTGGAGTACCCCTTGAGAGCCAGGTTTTCACAATGAACTTGGTTTGCATATTCTATCTCATTATGTGCAAACCTCTTTCATACATATTCATTGTGAATATCTTGAAAACCTGACTGGCAAGGGGGTACTCCAGGACTGGACTTGGGAAACACTGATTTAAACCACCTATAAACAGTTCCAGATAAACCTATATCAGAAAGACGCTTTAATAAGAGTGCATCGTCTACTAAAAACTGAAGGTGGCACAAAGATCTAATGAAACTACCAAAGCAATATTCCCATTTCTCCAGGTCTAGAACTGAATGCAGATCACTGAGAAGAGATGTAACTATGGCTTCAGTACTGTGATGAAGGCAGAAATCTCCTTGCCGTGTTCTACATAAGAAGAGAATTGCTCATTGGCAGTCCAGTCTTCCCAGGACAGATAACAAATTCACAGCTTTAAAACTGTGAATTCTGCAAAAATTAGGACAAGTTATGTTTGGGCCCTCACTAATAGATCTCCCAGATTTTATTGACTATCTATATGTACCAGTTTGAATTCCAGGACCTTGCCACCAAAGGAAAAGAAGGCAGTATAATCAGCCCAGCCCCCCCCCCCCCCCCCAACAGAGGAGAACCAGCTGATTCTTGCATCAAGAGCGGACCTGGGCTAATGAGGGACAGGAGGACAGTTGAATCAGAGGTGCCAAGTTACCCAGATCCAGGCTGGAGATTTTGGGACAGTTCTGGATTTCCTGCGCTTTGAGATGTAAGTTCAAAACTAGAACTGTCCAAAAAGTCTCCATCCTGGAACTGGGTAACTTGGCATCTCTGTTGAATTTAAGTGGTATTCCTGGCCCTCCCTACATCCCTGGGTAAACAGCTTTTCAATAATATGGTGCAGTAACAGCCAGACAATAATTGCTGAGGAGAAGCATGTTAGTGTACCAGAAAAATCTGCCGTAAGGCATTAGTAGGCTCAGTCTAAGCAGGCTTCAGAGGTCAGGTTTACACAGGTGAACACAAGTACAAAGAGGTAGCCTTGGACAGTAGTAGTAGTATAAAAAAAACAAGTTTACATTCACAGATAAGAGAACTGAAGAACTGCTAATTTGAGAGAAAGCTGAGCTAAGTGCAGGTGCTAAAAATGACTAAGCCTTCCCGATAATAAAATACATGCTTTACAAGCTTGATTTACACAATTTTAATTGAAAACATCTTCATGCTATCAGCAAATTATAGCCAATATATGTCTACAATATAAACAAACAAAAAAAAGAGGCTCCAACTACTGATCTCATTCAAACTCCTAAAGTGACTGACTTTACATCTACTGATTCCTAGCACTGGTCATCTGGCCCCTATATGAAAGGCTATCAGTACATATACATCTTCAGGCCTGAGAAAACTGGTCTATACACGAGTCCTACATACGTGACTGAGCATTTACTTTAGCAAATCTGTTCAAGGGTTAAATATATAGAGACAAAGTACCTCATGAAAGACTCCAGAAGAAATTGGAGAGTCATGAGTCATGGGATAGGAGGTAGTGTCCTATTGAGGATTAAAAACTGGTTAAAATATAGAAAACAGACAGTAGGCTTAAATGGTCAGTATTCTCAATGGAGAGGGTAGATAGTGGGGTTCCCCAGGGGTCTGTGCTGGGACTGTTGCTTTTTAACGTATTTATAAATGATCTAGAAATGGAAGTAACTAGTTAGGTAATTAAATTTGCTGACGACACAAAGTTATTCAAAGTTCTTAAACCGTAAGAGGATTGTGAAAAATTACAGGAGGACCTTACGAGACTGGGCATCCAAATGGCAGACATTTAATGTGAGCAAGTGGCAAAGTGGAACCCGAATTATAGCAACGTAATGCAAGGTTCCACGTTAGGAGTCACCAACCAGGAAAGGGATCTAGGCATCATCGTTGATGATATGTTGAAACCCTCTGATCAGTGTGTGGTTGCTGCTAAGAAAGCAAATAGAATAGTAGGTATTATTAGGAAAGGAATGGAAAGCAAAACTGAGGACGTTATAATGCCTTTGCATCGCTCCATGGTGCGACCGCACCGCGAACATTATATTCAATTCTGGTTACCGCAGAATAGTGAAATTAGAAAAGGTAAAGAAAAGGGCCTGAAAAATGATAAAGGGGATGGGACGACTTCCCTATGAGGAAAGGCTCAAGCATCTAGGGCTCTTCAGCTTGGAGAAAAGACAGCTGAAGGGAGATATGATAGAGTACATAAGTAATGCCACACTGGGAAAAGACCAGCATCCTGTCCACGACAGCGGCCAATTCAGGTCAAGGGCACCTGGCAAGCTTCCCAAACGTACAAACATTTTATACATGTTATTCCCGGAATTGTGGATTTTTCCCAAGTCCATTTAGTAGCGGTTTATGGACTTGTCCTTTAGGAAACCGTCTAACCCCTTTTTAAACTCTGCCAAGCTAACCGCCTTCACCACGTTCTCCGGCAACGAATTCCAGAGTTTAATTACGCGTTGGGTGAAGAAAAATTTTCTCTGATTTGTTTTAAATTTACTGCACTGTAGTTTCATCGCATGCCCCCTAGTCCTAGTATTTTTGGAAAGCGTAAACAGACGTTTCACATTCACCTGTTCCACTCCACTCATTATTTTATATACCTCTATCATGTCTCCCCTCAGCCGTCTCTTCTCCAAGCTGAAAAGCCCTAGCCTCCTTAGTCTTTCTTCATAGGGAAGTTGTCCCATCCCCGCTATCATTTTAGTCGCCCTTCGCTGCACCTTTTCCAATTCCATTATATCTTTCTTGAGATGCGGCGACCAGAATTGAACACAATACTCAAGGTGCAGTCACACCATGGAGCGATATAACAGCATTATAACATCCTCACACCTGTTTTCCATACCTTTCCTAATATTACCCAACATTCTATTCGCTTTCCGAGCCGCAGCAGCACACTGAGCAGAAGTTTTCAGCGTATTATAGACGACGACACCCAGTGGAGTGGAATGAGTAGACATGAATCACTTGTTTACTCTTTCCTAAGGCCTAAGGGGCACACAATGAAGCTAGAAAGTAGTAAATTTAAAACAAATCAGAGAAAATATTTCCTCACTCAATGTGTAATTAAACTCTGGAATTCGCTGCCAGAGAATGCAGTAAAAGCAGTTAGCTTAGCGGGGTTTAAAAAAAGGTTTGGCTGGCTTCCTAAAGGAAAAGTCCATAGACCATTATTAAAACGGGCTTGGGGAAAATCCACTACTTATTTCTGGGATAAGCTGCACAAAATGTTTTGTACTTTTTTGGAATGTTGCCTGGTACTTGTGACCTGGATTGGCCACTGTTGGAAATAGGATGCAGGGCTTGATGAACCTTTGGTTTGTCCCAATATGGCAACACTTATGTACCTATGTCTCAAACCTAATAAAATAAAAATACACACAAAAAAGGCAACCTTCCCAGGACAGCAAAGGTAAACCCTAACCAGAATTTTCACAAGTAGTCAATCTAGCTTCATAGATGAATCCAGGAGATTAATTACTATACTGAGTATTGCAACCAGCTCAGTACACAACTGGGAAAGATATTTTTCTTTTTCCTGCAAAAAGGTATAGACTGGTCCAGCAACTCAGAACCCCAGTTACATTTGACAGAACAAAAGAGTAGAAGTTTCACAGAACAAGAGTATAAAACAAACTCTGGCGATGCTTCTCTCATTATCAAAAGAAACCTGAAAATTAATAATAAAAAAAAGACAATCTGGGAAAAAAAACCCTAAAGTAAACATTCAGCAATACACATCTCCGAGTGATTACGCCATGACAGACTATGGTGTTTCCATCCAGCGCAGAGTGAAGAAAATATATTAGTTTGCTGCTGCAGCTACCACCACCACACAATAGATTCCGCTGCATTATCGCGCACAGCTGGAAAGCAGCAAACACATCATAAGTTTGCAATAGGCCAAGGTAGCGCACTCGGGATTTAAAACAAACAAACAAAAACAGAAAGAAGGCTCAGTATTGCTGTCGCTACTGTCCACAGTAAAGGGCTCAGCGAGGCCGGCACAGCAGTTAAACAAGCGGGGCTGAACACGGGAATATATATAGTATTCGTACGTATAAAGATAGGTGTAACAGAAACAATACAAGTCAAATGAAACTGTATAATAGCCACATCTACAAACACATATGCAACCTCTCCCAGCCTCTCACCGGGGCTTCATCTCCTCGTTGCCACCGCTATCGTAGAACTCCTGTTCGGCGGCTGGCCCGGGCTCATCGTCCTCCACCGTCACGTCCCCTGCCGGGAAAGCGGAGCCGGCGGCGCCGAACCCCAGACTGCTCCCGGACACGCCCTCCTGCTCTCCCCGGCCACCACCGATCACACTGGGGATATGCCCGGCCGCAGGAGACAGATCCGCCATCGCCGCCTGCAGCACGAGCACCGCGAACATGGAGAGCCCGAGAGCCCCGCGCCACGCGCCGCTTTCCATCGGCGATCCCGCATGGACAGGCGGGCGCGACCCCCGCCGTGCAGCCGCCGCACTCTGTACTCCGGAGTCGCCTTTGTAGTTACTGAGACAGCAGCATCTCTGCCGCAACCGCCAACTTCATCACCTCCACCATCGCCATTCCGACTTCATACGAGCACATACAGCCCACAAGCCTTCCGCTTGCAATGCAGACTGACCGAACCACAGCTGTCACCTGTCACCCGCCTGAGCCACACTGAGACTACCACGATTGGTCCTCCTACACGTCACTCTTCGAGACCTCTCTTGTCCATTGGCGAATTCCCTCCCGGTTGTCAAAAGTTCGAAGGGCCCAATGGGATAGGGCGTGCGTGTCCTCATCGACTGTCAACATTTGTTTGTATGGTTGTTTAGCTAAGGGTTTGGTGGGTGGCCGAACCGGATCTCCACCAATCAGCTAGCAGGATCATGCTTAAGCGCCGCCTTTTCAATGCGCAAAAATTCGTCGCCTCAGTTCTTTCCATCTGATTGGTTAAATCGTTTGTTATCATGTGACCTTAGAGCAATATTTTGATTGGAGCAATGAAAGGACGAGGAAGTTGTTGTAAAAGGTTGTTCTGGTCTCGCGAGTCCGTAGATGTTACTGATTGGATGTCTCTGGCATTTAATACGTGGCCGATTTTGAGTGTCTCGATCTCGAGCCTAGGGGTGAGGTAATCCTCGGAGTAAAGTGAAAGGAAAGCGTTGCTCATGCGCATGGTCTGTACGTGTACTTGTTTCCTGGATTATGTAATTAAAATTATAGCTTTGGAATAGCAAAAGATAGACGACGGATACTGTGGGATCCGCCCGAACTGGGACATAAGGCTTTTTTGTGCCAGTACGGCGTACCAGCACCTCTCCCTCCCCCCCCCCCCCCACCCCACCGATTCCTGCACCCTTCCTCTCACCTACTACGAACGCGGCTGCGCGAACGGTGCAGGCAGCGATTGTAAGCGCCTTCGAGCAGGGACTGGCCTTCTTTGTTAAACTGTACAGCGCTGCGTAACCTTAGTAGCGCTCCAGAAATGTTAAGTAGTAATAGATGCTGGCAGCGTGGCTGCTTCCCTCTGCGAGTCCCGCCTACGTTGTTTCAACTTTCTGTTTCCGCATAGGTGGGACTCGCAGAGGGAAGTTCCCACGCTGTCAGCCTCTCTCAATCGCTGTCTACTCTGCACCGTTCGCGCTGCTGGTGTTTTGTCATAGGACTGCATTAAGGGCTTATAGCCCATTTAGTTATGCTTAAATGACAGATCTACATGAAACAAAATATTTATTTTTATTTTGACTTATAAAACTACTTGTCCCCGAAATGTGCTCAAAACTTGAATAATCCATTTGTGTATCTAAAATGTAAACTTCTACAAAACAGATGCAGATGTGATTCCATGTGCCCCAGTGAAAGGAGAGTTTAATTTGACTTCCATTTAATTTCAGTATATTCCAACTTTATAACACCAGGCTTCCCAAGGTAGATTAAAACAACTGTTAAGAAGAAACCATCAAGAAACAGGTTATCCTCACTGAAATCTCACCGTCTGTATTGTATAGAACAGTGTAGAAAAATGAGCACAAAATATAATGGTTATAACTGCTGTTTCTACCAGCTATAATAATTTTTAATGCTATTTTAGTGATTATTTTTTTATTTTGTGATATTTATATCTAGATATGTGAAGCTTTCAAATAAAAACTGTTGAATAAAAAAAAAGAAAACCTAAATCTTTTGTCCTCCACTTTTTAAGGCACTGCGTATCCAACTGGAACAGCTTTAGACGTTTTACAGATGAGCCACGCATTTATTTTTAATAATCTTTTGCTATTGCTTTCAATAGCATTTGCTATTTTGGGTGAACTAAAGCTCCGTCTACTGCCGGAAAGCTCCACCTACTGGCTTCAACCCATATAATGAACTAGATAGGAGCACCTGGTCTCCTGTTTTCTTCAACCTTCTTGGTGTTTTCTAATGATCCTCGTCCTAACATTACATGGAATCTTGCTACTCTTTGGGATTCTGTTAGGTATTTGGCCACTGTTGGAAGCAGGATATGGCAAGTAGAAGCTGCTTGACCCAGTATGGTTATGTTCTTACACTTGATCCAAAATCTGTTCTGGTGAACCTTTAGCCAGTATTTTCATTATATGTTATTTTAAGCAGCTTTTAACGATTTCATAAAATAGGTGGAATTTAGCCATAGTCTTTCACGTTGCAGATCTTTTTGAAACTTAATCTTGTCCTGTTTGTGCCTGAACACAGGGTAAACAGTAGTAAGGACAACAGAGCCAAGTAGTGCATGATCCAGCGTAGGCTGCTTAGCAGTGTTGGCGGCAGGATGATTGAAGAAGCAAAGAAGCTGGCTGGTTATGCGGCTGTGAATAACCATGTAAAGGTAGGTTCTCATTTACTGTATGGGCAATCTTCTTGTTATGTTGTAACCAGAATACTAACTACTGGGTAGACGTTCGGTTTATTCACTGTGCACTCTCAATGCAGCATTTCAGCATAGCTGACATTGAACTGAACAGTACTTTGCAGAAATGCTGTGTGCTGAAATGTGGTCCCGATGCACAAAGGCAGTGGTAAAATACAGCTGCCTCGGTAAAACTTAGCGACTTGCTAACAGCAAGCGATTCACAAAGAGGATCGCATGCAAATGAGCTGCACGGATCTATCTCCCTTTGTGCATCGCTCATAGTTTGCAAGTCTGAGCTGTCAAATTTGACATCTCTGAATCACTGGACCTTCCTGACCCGTCACAGTTTTTTTTTTTTTTTTAAATTTATTTTTTAATTTTCTTGGGTGGTCCAGTGGACCCTGACCCTCCCCCCCTTCCCTGGGTGTTACCATTGTGTTCCGGGTAGGCCTGAGGGAGGAGCTGTTGCTCCTGCCCTCCTGCCTCCATCTTGTAAAGGTACAGGGAGGGGTGAGGTTGGGATGGGGAGGGAAGGGTGTGCATGCATTGGGGAAAGGGGTCCAGTTCACTGGACCACCAGGGAAATTTTTTTTTTTAAATTTGCCAGAAGTCTTTATTGACAGTTCAAACAAGTGGGCAAAAAAAAAAAATCAGCTCTTTCACGGAGGTCGATGGGAAGGCAGAGAGGCAGGAGCCTCTTTCCCGTCAACTGCCTGTCCTGCATAATGAAAGTTTCTGGGTCCAGCCTCTGATTTCCTGTGGGAGCTCAGTTAACACAGTTCCATTGGAGGTGGGCCGAGATTACCTCAGATCAGTGGGTACTAGAGACGGGTACGCCTTAGAATTCATGCAGCATCTACCAGACGCTTTCTTGCAGTCTCCCTGTCATTCTCACCTCAAGGTGGGCGCAGTCAGGAATACTCTGAAAAGGCTTGTAGAGCTTCAGGCTATTTGTCCAGTTCCCTCTTCAGAGCTCAGACAGGGAAGTTATTCCATTTACTTTATCGTCCCAAAGAAAGAAGGATTTTTTCGGCTGATTCAGGATCTCAAGGATGTTAATCGGGCTCTCCGAGTATCCAATTTTCGCATGGAGACTCTGCGTTTGTTCATTATGGCATTGCAGTCTGGGGATTTCTTGACTGTGCTGGACTTGACGGAGGCCTATCTGCCTATCCTGATTCGACCCATGCACCAGCGTTTTCTTCGCTTCGCAGTGTTAGGCAAGTATTACCAGTTTCAGGCATTGCCATTCAGTCTCGCTACAGCTCCCTCGCAGGTTCACGAAAGTTATGGTGGTCGTCACAGCAACTCTTAGGAGAGACGGCATTCTCGTTCATCCTTACCTGGACGATTGGCTAATCAGGGAGAAGTTGTATCATTGAGAGTCTGGAAATCACAGCTTGAGTGGTTCACTTCCTTCAGTCCCTCGGTTGGGTGGTGTGAGCACTCTGGAGTGCTGGTGCGAGGAAAGAGGGATAGTGGTTCTTTTAGCCGTCAGCATCCCCAGTCTTTCAGCCCAGCTAGGAGAGCAGTGCGCCCTCTATGGGCCAAACTGGTGAAGAAAGCTTTAGTTAAGGAGGAAAATTACTCTCCCCAGAAGCCAATGCAGGGTCAGCTGGACTCCCAGGAGAGGGAGGGGGGAATAACTGATTGGGAGATGAGGTCTGATCCTGGAAATGAGGAACAGCTGGGGGAGCTTAGGGAGGAGGAGGATATGGTTTGTGATAAAGAGGAGGTGGGAAAAGAAGGGGAGGAGGAGTGCATGGAAGTGGCTGGTTTTGCTCTAACCCGGGCAGACACGGTGAAAGCTTTTGTGGCCTCAGCATTGCCCCGACTGTGGAGTTGGGGAAAGCTGGGAGTAAAGCAGTGAAGAAGAGACTGGAGAGCACAACTTGCTACAGTACTGTCTGCTCACAGAAGGTAGTGCTGTTGGAAGTTAGATTGTTTCTGAGCAGGATTGTGCACTGGAAAATTCAGACTGTATTGTGTAAAAGATGATGTGGCATCACCTAATCACCAAAACTGTCTGCTGATAAGATAGTGCTGCTGGAGGTTTGGTGGGATTTGAAGCAGAAAACTGCAATTGTCAAGGGGAAAATGAGTCTGCAATATGTAAAGATGGGAGGACGACCCAATGTCTACTGATTGAAGGAGGTGTTTAAGCCAGATTAATCTGGTATTAAGAGAGCTGGAACAATAAAGAACTTTGATTGTTTTCTAACGGCTGTGAGTGTGCAAGAGTTTCTTAAAATCTACAAGAAGGAGCGAGAGAGGAAAAGTGGGGTGTCTGGCTAGCAAAGCTCACGGAAGGCGCTGGAAGCTAAGCAAGCTCACGGAAGGCGCTGGAAGCTAAGCATGGATGACGTTGGTCCCATCTGGAAGGGTGAGCTGGTTACAGTGGTCAGCTTTCAGAAGAGCCGCCTAGTGCTGTCTCAGTCGCTGGACTATCTGGGGGTGACCATCAACACTCTGCAGAGTTGAGTATTTCTCCCCCAGCCCAGAATTCTCAAGTTACAGACTTAAATTCAAATGTTTCTTCGTAAGTCGGTGCTGTGTTCAACACCATCTTCAAATTTTGGACTCCGTGGCGGCAACGATAGAGGCGGTGCCTTCGGCCAGGGCACACATGAGATCTTTGCAGAAGTCCCTCCTGGCCAGATGGTCGCCTCAGAAGGACTCCCTACAGGTAAGATTGCCTCTGCGAGCTCAGGAGCGCTGGTGGCTTTGCACAGCCAATCTGTCCAAGGGCATACCTTTGGATTCATCACGGTGGATCACAACAGATGCCAGCCTCAAGGCCTGGGGAGCTCACTGTCAGGGATGGTATACGCAGGGGCTTTGGTCTCTACAGGGGACTTCCTGCTCAATCAACCTCTTGGAAACTAGAGCAATTCGGCTGGCGCTTGAAGTGTTCCGTCCGCTGTTGATAAGTGAGTCGTTTTGTATCCTTTCAGACAATGCCACAGCAGTAGCTTATGTCAATCGGCAAGGGGAGATGAGGAGTTGGCAGCTGGAACTGGAGAAGGTGCAGCTCATGTCTTGGGTGGAACTTCATCTAGTCGCCCTCTCAGCGTCTCATGTAGCGGGAGTGGCAAATGTTCGGCGTCTCATGTAGCAGGAGTGGCAAATGTTCAGGTGGACTCTCAGTTGCAACGCTGTAGACTCGGGGCGGAATGGGCTTTCGGCGAGACTGCATTTCAGGAGATTATAGCTCACTGGGGGCTTCCAGTCAGGGATCTCTTAGCCTCGAGTCTCCGTGCGAAAGTGCCTTTTCAGTCAAGGAAGAGATCTTAAAGTGAATGGCGTGGACGCTCTTCTCCAGCCTTGGCCGTCCAGACTTCTCTATGCATTTCATCTATGGGCTATGATGGGGCGTGTGATTCAGAGGATCGAGGCGCACAGGGGTTGAGTAATCCTGGTGGCGCTGGATTGGCTCCTCAGGCCTTGGTATGCCAATCTCCAGTGCCGTCTTATTGGCTCTCTGCTCAAACTTCCAGAGTCTGAAGATCTTCTGGTTCAGGGTCTGGTGGTTCAGCTAGACCCAGCTCGATTTTTGTCTTACAGCCTGGCTCTTGAGTGGGTTCGGATGATGAAGAGGGGTTACTCCGCTGCGGCGGTGACCACAATGCTTCTGTCTTTCGAGGCTTTGTGTGTGTGGATCAGAACATCTCTCCGTTTCGCACTTCGGTGGCACAGGTTTTGGATTTTTTTACAACGGGGGTATGATAAAGGTCTGGCTCTGGCTTCTCTTAAAGTGCAAATTGGTGCTCTGTCTTGTTTTGGGGGGCACATTCAAGGGAGGTCATTAGCTAGCCATCCAGATATTTCTCTTAGTCACCCTTTGAACCCTTGGCGTCCTGTACTCTGAAAGAATTGACACTCAAGACTTTATTTTTGGTAGGCATTGCCTTGACCAGGAGAATGTCGGAGCTGCAGGCTCTTTCCTATCTGTCTCCGTTTTTAGAATTTTCTAAGGAGCGGGTGGTCTTACGCCCCATTCCTTCCTTTCTCCCTAAGGTCGTGTCGAGGTTTCATTTGTCCCAATTGGTGGTAACATAGTAACATGGTGGTGTTACCTGTGCTAGGTTCTTCCTCCAGGTCGAAGGATCAGCAGCGTCTGAGGTATCTAGATGTCAGGAAGATTTGAAGCACTATTTGAGAACTACGGAGAAATTCCAACAGACGGCTTGTCTATTCATGCTGCTTGGAGGTTCCTGTAAAGGGTTAGCGGCATCTAAGTCGACCATTTCTCAGTGGCTTAAGGAGATGATTGCTTCCGCATACCTTCTTTCATGGAAAGCTGTACCAGGGGTGAAAGCACATTCTACCAGGGGGCAGGCTGCATTGTGGGCGGAGTACTTTCTGGTTCCTCCTGTTGAAATTTGTAAGGCAGCAACTTAGTCCTCCTTGCATTCCTTTTCAAAAACATTACAGATTGGATGTTCAGTGTTGTCAGGAAGCCGTGTTTGGTACGAATGTGCTCACTGCAGGCTTGCTAGGGTCCCTCCCATGAAGACACTGCTTTGTTACTTCCTATCAGTTACGTTCTGGGCCAGTCCGGAGGGACGCTAAGAAAGGAGAAATTAGACCTTACCTGCTAATTTGCTTTCCTTTAGTCCCTCTGGACTGGCCCAGATCCCTCCCTCTTACAGTTTGATCAAATGTAGTATAGTTCTCCTTGTTTTTTTTAAGTTTGTGTTTTCCTAAAGAGCTGCTTTGTGTGTTTGCAATTTCTTTGTTTGAGGTGAAAAAAAGAAACCCAAAGATAAGAGGGGCAGCCAGTTTGGTACATTGCACAAGACGAAATGCTCATGTTTATTAAGTCTTGGTGATTGCTCGAGTTACCCGGGTTCACAGAAGGTGCTTTTTCCTTTTCCTTTTTTTTCTTCTGCTTTGGGACACTAATACTGAATCTTATCTCTAGCTGGCCGGGGCTCTTATTGGCTCTCTCTCTAGAGTCAGAGGTCTCAGTCTCCACCTACTGGGAGTCGTACACAACCCATCAGTCACATTCTGGGCCAGTCTGGAGGGACTAAAGGAAAGCAAATTATCAGGAAAGAACTAATTTCTCCTCACTCAACGTGCAATTGAAATCTGGAACTCATTGCCAGAGAATGTCGTAAAAGCAGTTAGCTTAGCAGGGTTTAAACAAGGTTTGGATAACTTGTTAAAAGAAAAGTCCATAAGCCATTATTACAGTGGACTTGGGGAAGATCTATTGCTTATTTCTAGAGTAAGCAGTATAAAATGTATTGTACTGTTTTGGGACCTTGCCAGGTACTTGTATCCTGGATTGGCCACTGTTGGAAACAGGATACTGGGCTTGATGGACCTTCGGTCTGTCACAATATGACACTTATGTTCTTATGTACACATGTCTCTTATGCATATACCTTGTGGATATTATATAGCTAGACTGGCTGAAGGTAATCAAAAATAGACTTGAGACATGCTGGTTTCAACCATAGGGTATCCCGTTCCCATTCTCCCACCATTGCCATTAGGGCTTCTGGGGAGTTGCAGGTCACAGTACCCACTTTGGTGTTATTTGTTATGGTGTGGTATTGCTGGTCGTTTTGTTTTTTGTCCATTTTTGGAAAAAAAGATCAGTTCAAGTCCAGAACGCACAAAATCAAGCCATTGGGATGCAGGAGGAGCCAGCATTTTTAGTAGACCGGTCCCCCAGACATCCCAGGAAAACAATAGAGCATTCTAGGGGGCACTGCAGTGGACCTCATAAAATGCTCCCAGGTACACATCTCACCATTTGCTCCCTTATCTTGCCTGCTGAGCCCCCCCCCCCCCCCCCCCCCCAAAAAAAAATAAATAAATAAAAACCCACTATCTCCAACTGTACACCACTACCATAGCCCTTACAAGTAATGGGGGCACCTATATGTGGGTACATTGGGTTTCCGGTGAGTTTGGAGGGCTCACAGTTTCCTCTACAAGTGTAACAGGTAGGGGGAGGTATGTGCCTGGGTCCATCTGTCTGCAGTGCACTTCATCCACTACTAGACTACGCCAGGGACCTTCATGCTGTTCTAATGGACCTGAGTATTATAACATCTGAGGCTGGCAAGTAATGTTTTAAATCACATTTTTGGGAGGTGGGAGATTTTAGTGATCACTGGGGGAGTAAGGAGAGGTTATCCCTGGTTCCCTCCAGTGGGTATCTGATCATTTAGGGCACCTTTTTGTGCCTTATTTGTTATAAAAACAGGTTTGGCTCGGAACTTCTTAGTTTTAGTCCTGGACTGTTTTGTTTTGTTCCTTTATGGCTGAAATCGCCCAAATCCCGCCGTTAACATGCCCCTGGCACTCCCCCTTATGATTTGAATGCACTTCTGATGGATTTCATAGAAAAACGTCCACAAATTGGATGTTTTTGTGAGAAAAAAACGTTCAAATGCAGATTTATGCCACTTTTTGGACGTTTTTCTCTTTTGAAATGAGCTCCCTAATATCTTATGGAACTTTGTAAGTCTAAGTGCTTTCAAAATGAGCCCCAATATCACCTCTTGATCCTTCTTAGTTTTGTGCACAGAAAGTGGTGGGTGTATTTTTTATTTATTTTATTTTTGTTACATTTGTACCCCGCGCTTTCCCACTCATGGCAGGCTCAATGCGGCTTACATATACAGGTACTTATTTGTACCTGGGGCAATGGAGGGTTAAGTGCAGAGTCACAAGGAGCTGCCTGTGCCTCAAGTGGGAATTGAACTCAGTTCACCAGTTCCCCAGGACCAGAGTCCACCACCCTAACCACTAGGCCATTCCTTTATTTGAGAGGAGGGCACCTTGCACGTGCTATGAGCAACCCTTTTAAGTTGCAGACTTTGTAGAAAAACATCTAAAAATTGGTTTTAAAAATACCAATTTGGATGTTTTTGTGAGAAAAGCGTCCAAATGCAAATTTATGCCACTTTATGGATATTTTTCTCTTTTGAAAGTGAGGTCCATAGTAGCTTTAAAAAAATATGTCATCCATCATCTTTCCAGTCTTGGCTCTAAGTGAGTTACAGCTTTCTCCGGCAGGAATTCATTATACTTCAGATTCTTATTGAAAAATATAAAGGAGACCAAGATTAATAATATAAGAACATAAGAATAGCCATACTGGGTCCGACCAATTGTCCATCTAGCCCAATATCCTGTTACCAACAGTGGCCAATCCAGGTCACATGTACTTGGTAGAAACCATGCTACCAATCCCAGGGCAAGCAGTGGCTTTCCCATGTCTTTCTCAATAGCAAACTATGGACTTTTCCTCCAGGAACTTGTCCAAACCTTTTTTAAACCCAGATACGCTAACTGCTGTTACCTCATCCTCTGGCAAAGAGTTCCACAGCTTAACTATTCGTTGAGTGAAAAAATATTTCCTCCTATTTGTTTTAAATGTGTTTCCATGTAACTTCATTAAGTGTCCCCTAGTCTTTGTACTTTTTGAAAATTTAAAAAAATCTGTTCACTTCTACTTACTTGTTCTACACCACTCTAGATTTTGTAGACTTCAATCATATCTCCCCTCAGCTATTTCTTTTCCAAGCTGAAAAAGCCTTAACCTCTTTAGCCTTTCCTTATATGGGAGGAGTTCCATCCCCTTTTCATTTTGGTCGCTCTTCTTTGAACTTTTTCTAATTCTTCTATATCTTTTTTTTTTTTTTGAGATACGGTGACCAGAACTGAACGCAATACTCAAGGTAAGGTCACACCATGGCATGATACAGAGACATTATAGTATTCTTGGTCTTATTTACCATCCCTTTCCTAATGATTCAGCATATTGTCTACATTGACAGCTAGATCTTGGGTACTGACTCCCAAGGTGGATCCTAGCATCAATTAACTATGATTTGGATTATTCTTCCCAATGTTACTCACTTTCATCTGTCCACATTAAATTTCATCTGCCATTTGATACCCAGTCTTCCAGTTTCCTAAGGTCTTCCTGCAATTTTTTCACAATCCGCATGTTTTTTGACAACTTTGAATATTATGGGGCTCATTTTCAAAGCACTTAGCCTTCCAAAGTTCCAAAGGTTTCTATGGAACTTTGGAAGGCTAAGTGCTTTGAAAATATGCCTCTTTGTGTCATCTGCAAATGTAGTCACTTCACTTGTCGTTCCGATTTCCAGATCATTTATAAATACATTAAATAACACCAGTCCCAGTACAGATTCCTGTGGCACTCCGCTATTCGCTCTCCTCCATGGAAAGGAGTGGCCATTTAACCCTACCCTCTATTTTCTGTCCAATAACTAATTCTTAATCCACAACAGAACATTGCCTCCTGTCCCATGACTCATTATTTTTCTCAGAAGTCGGTCATGAGAACATTGCAAACTTTCTAGAAAACCCTTCCAACCCCCACTCCCCAAGCATCCAAATATCCTTGAAATAAAATATTAAGAAGAATGAAAACTATGTATCCTGTTCCTCTTGAGGGGTGTAAGTTTCTTCATCATAAACTTCAGTGTTTGTCGCCATCTGGTGGTGGGTAATGGAGTTAAGGGTTTTTTTAGTTTGCAGCTATAACTAATCAAGCTGTGTATATGCAGCATTTTAATATCAATCAGATATGTAAATCCAAATGATGTGGGTAATAATTCAATAGTCACAGTCTTTAGTAAGTTCAGTATTGAAACCCAGGATGATGTTAAGTTCGGATTGAATAGGTGTCCGGAAAAGCTGAGTGGTCTGACAGTTCCATCACACACGTATTAGGGTACCTGTTTTTTTTTTTGCATTGCCTCCAACACAGTGGCTCATCTTTCAAACTTCTCTTATGCATCGCTTGAGGAGTAATTTGCCAGTGAAGTAACGGTTTCAAACCATTCTTGAGACGAGCTGAAATAGAATAAGTATTAGTGCATTGTAATATCTCCACTCATGTAATCTGAAAGGTCAATACATAACTCTCTTGCCGATGAAAGCATATATTTAAGCTTTGTAAATTCAAATTGTCTGATTATTTTATAGAGACTAGATATTAAGCCTGTAGAGGTTTAAGACCATAGTTCCTTCACATAATACATTGTCTTTTGCATTATCCTTTGAAACAGCTCTGAAGATAAACCATGTTAAATACAAGGAAAGATATAGAAGTCTGAACACCGTAATTGATAAATCTGCTTGTAGGGACGTGTAAGTTTTCCAATGTCCATCTGAGAAGAGTTGGTAAACAAATTTTACACTTTACTAAAATGGTCAGAGGTCTTTGTCGTAAAGCATATAGAGACAGACTTAAATGTCTCAATATGTATACATTGGAAGAAAGGCGAGAGGGGAGATATGATAGAGACATTTAAATACCTCTGTGGCATAAATGCACAGGAGGCAAGTTTCTTTCATTGAAAATAAGTTCTGGAATGAGGGGGCATAGGATGAAGGTGAAAGGGGACAGACTCAGAAGTAACCTGAGGAAATACTTCTTCACGGAAAGGGTGGTGAATTTGTGGAACAGCCTCCCAGTGGAAGTGGTGGAGATGAAAACATTATCTGAATTCAAGAGAGCTTGGGACAAGTACATAGGGTCTCTAAGGGAGAGTAGGTGGCATGGTTGAGCAGACTGGATAGACTATATGGAGGCTTATTTTCAAAGTTACATGTTACCCAGCTGTTCATAAAACATCATTGGTTGCCACTGGAACAAAGAATTACATACAAAGTTCTGATTCTCACTTTCAAAGCCCTTAGAGTAGGCCTACCAGATAATTTGTCAGCACTCACCATTCCCTACTCTACATTCTCTAAACGACTATTGTCTGGTACTTTCTGGCCCTTAAGTCTGCACAACTAGAAATTACAAGACATTGTGCCTTCTACTTTTTAACCCCTTAATAACCTTCCTCTATCCATCTGTTGTGACCTTGCCTTTAAAAAGTTTAAAACGGGCATAAAGACATGGTTATTCCATCAAGCTTTTAATAGAGGATAGCTATGGTATTTTTTTACTTGGTGGTTATGATAAAACTGTTACTTCTTGTAGCTATTATCAATTTTATCATCATGTTGGTATGCTAAGACTTTCTCCCTCTTGTCCCTTCCTTCCCTCTCTGTGTAGTGTTTTTGTATGAATGGTCTTCTTTTCTGTCATATTGGATGGAGTTCCTTTACAGTTTCTATTTTTAGCCTGTACACCACTTAGCTCTGCAAGACATTTTCGAGCAGCACAGTACATTTTTAATAAAACTATAAACCAGATGCAGATACCCCACTATACATGCTAAACCTGTTGGACCTGCCTCCCAGAAACGCCAAAAGAACAGCTCGCAAATTCCTTAACTTGCATTTCCCCAGCTGCAAAGGAATTAAATACAAACATGAGTACACAGCTATGAAACGCACTACCCACGGCCCTGAAAACCATTGACGAACTAATTAATTTTCGCAAATCTCTGAAGACACATCTCTTCAACAAAGCCTACAAAGAGAACCCTTAATTACACAAGACTACCACACTAACCCACCCAGATATCAAAATCCAGCTCTTATACTAATCTATCTAACACCTTCTTCTCCAAGTCCTCATCCAACTTCTGCTTATTACTGATTGTATCTAAGATCCTGTCATGACTATGTCATAACAAAACTCTGTAAGCCACATTGAGCCTGCAAATAGGTGGGAAAATGTGGGGTACAAATGCAATAAATAAATACCAAAGATGGCGGAGAGGCACTGCACCATTGCAGTTATTTCTTTTGACCAGGAAAAGTATATTGATGGTATAGCAATTGTTTTTAGAGGCATTAGTAGAATGTCAAATGTGGAAGATTTTTTTATTTTCCTTTTTTTGCAACTTAAAGAAGATAACATGCAATATCAAAGTTCTGCCTTTATACGTACTGGATAGTTTAAATATACACCGGACTGGAGCATGATCAGCCTAAGTAGGGGACTCAGTTCTGACATCATGAAGATGTTCTATCCAATATGAATCTCTTAGAAACAAATGGAGCCTAGCGTAGCTGTCATGTACAGCTGACTAGTAAGAGAACTGCTTCTCTTTAGGTTACTTTGTACACCATAAGTCTGTAATACCATGGTCTTTCAAAAGTTTCAGATATACTCGTGAGGGGGGGGGGGGGGGGGATTTAAGCTGATCCTTATTTCTGCCTGGTAGCCTATCCAGCCAAGGATTAGTTACAAAATTAGAACCTCCCCCTAATAGTATATGGCCCTGGGCTTTAACTCTCAACAGGTCATACATCCTTTCCAAAAGATGTTTTGGTGGTCACTAGGTACCACATAAATGTTAGCTAGTGTTATACTCTCCCCATTTTAAATCACCAATCACTATTAAAGTTCTAACCTCATCTTGTATTTCGTCTAGTAGGGGAAAGGATAAATTCTTAGGAATTAGTATTGATGATCCACAATTTTTTTTTCTTCCATCTCATGTAGTGTAGTGATAAACCTAGGAATCATATTTATGGTGCAAAATGTTATGACCTCTTTTATTAAAGTGTCTCTCCTGTATAAGAGCTGCATCTAACTGAAATCTAGTTTAGTTCCTTGTACAGTCTGTGCTTGCGAGGAGATTTGAGATCTCTAACATTGTGTGTCCCAACTTGTATAAACTACCCACTATTCAGAAATTAATGTTGCTAAATAACATGTACAGACACTCATAAATTAGTCATTCCTCACCTGACCCCCCCCCCCCATCCTTTCTGCTCTTTAAATGCGACTACCAAAGGTGATGCAAAGCCCATGAGGTAGTACCCGCCAGTATCCCAGTTATATAATTACTAAAAATGATTAAGGTCTTGACCGTACATATATAAAATGATAAATAGATAAGAGTGTTTATCAATTAGAGTCATGCTGCTGGAAGCAGCTAGCACAGAGAGACAGAGCTAGCTCAGAAAGGACAGAAGAAACAGAAGCCAGCTAAGAAGCTGACCACCAGAAATAAGGTGGTCCATATGTTTTGCCCATGCGTTTATCTACGTAGCTCTCTATGGTACGCTGTAAAATAACACAGAATAAGAAAGACATGGTTAGTGTCATTGTGGCGGATCTGGCTTACAGTCGGGCTCAGCCGAAACATCACGCTGATAGCTGATTCCGGGCTACATCGGGTCACCGCTTGCACATCGTGCTTCCCTTCACTTGTACATTGCGCTTCCTTTCCGGGGCTGCTGGACTGTTTCTTGTTGTCTTTCCCTGCATGCCTCCCTGCCTGAGAGTGGTTCCGGCGCTGCATCCTTCAGTTTCCATTTCTGAGTTGCGGAGGAGGAGCCCCATCTCGACGCTAATCAGCTGTTCCCTTGGAGTTGCAGTGATGGAGGTCCCTGGCTGGAGTGCCCCGGCGGTTGAGGTTGCGGAGAACGACCGTTGGTCCGCCATCTTAATTCCTGCTCTGATGGCTGTGTCGCTGTGGATGTTTGTCTCCAACTTCATTTGTTCCATCTGGGCCCTGCTGCAGTCCCGAATTGGGGTTCATCTTGCTGGTCTTCTCTGTGTCAGCCTGGTTTTTCATCTCTCTCCTTGGCCCACCAGGACTTTTGCCGGTCTTCTTTGTCTTTTTTCCCTTCCTTTCCTGTTCTCCCACTCTAATTACTAAATATAACTGGAATGTATTTATTTTAATTAGTTCATTGTAAGCCGCTTTGGGGCTGTAACGCTATGGCAAAAGGTGGGGTATAAATGTACTAAAATAAATAAGTGCTCTCACTTAACTATAGTACTTGTTACTAATATTCTGTTGTAACGCACAGAATTGTTTTGTAATGCACAGAATTGTTTCTAACTTATAATCAGAGCAAAACATTAGTTAATATTCACAAATATTGCACAGTTAGTGTGTACAAAATTAATGTAAGTATGAATGAACCTCAACTACTTGTTTCATAGCATGCTAGAATCTGAAAGTCTGCATAAACGTTACATTTGTAAAATCGGTGAAATCAGTATAATGAGGCGCTGTTTTTGAGAAGCCATGTATCCTTATTTTTGACAGTAGCATCCAATAGTCAGGAAAGCCTGCTGCCCTTGTCCAGCTGTTGCCATTTAGAGGGTGCAGCAGTCCGTTTAGGGTCCTCTTTGGCTGATTGGATGTCCTCTGGGACATTGGCTACTTGAACATCCATAAGATGTTTCTGTGCTTCTGCAGGATCCTTTGCCCTACGAGTATTCTCTTGCACAGTGAGCATTAATCCAGATGGTAAGCACCTCTTACATCGAATTTGCTTGCATCTTAAAGCAGTGATTCCTCTGAATTCTCAGCTTTTTCTGAAGTGTCACTTGGGAGAGATCAGGATATAATTCAGTTGACATCTCTTTCTATTTGAGATTACCTTCATAGTGGATGGATAAGGTTTGCTTCTTCAGAGAAAAATCTACCTTGCTGTTCTCTGCATGGGACTAAAGCTCTATGTGCCTGATTAATTTTTAATAGCATGCTCACCTTTATCAGCGCCATCCAAACTTAATGTATTTTACCAATTCCTGGACCACAGACATGCTGTTTCCTCTGGTACACCTCTGATACTGATATTATTACGATGGGACCTATTTCCTAGGTCCTCTGCCTTATCCTACAGTGCCTGTAAGTCTTTAATGTTAGTATTGCTTGAAGTTTTTAGCGCATGTACCTGGTCCTCACCTACCACGGGTTCCTCCATTTTGTAGAGACCTGATCTCCTGTTTAATATCAAGTGCAGTTTTGATGTGTTGCTTCACCTTTATGAATTCTTTAAGCTCTGACATCCATCTGTCGAGATTGCGTAAGTTACGAGGCAGCTCAGGATGCTCTGCGTCAGTACTGTAATTGCCCTCTGATTCTTCATAGAATTGGCGCCATCTTGGTTACACGCAGTCAGTTTGATAAGAAGAACGCCAAATTCCAAAGGGCAAGTAAGTCTGTTTTCTATAAGAAACACTGTCAACGTCTTTCCTTCTGCTCTAGAGTCAGACTGCTACAATATATTGATTTAGTGTTGGCAAATGAGTTGAGAGCCAGTACTGATTGTGCTGGGACAGAGCTCAGTCTTAGGCTGCTATCCTAGATGCTGACATCACTTCCTCCCCTGGGATCAGAAACAACTTATACCTGAAACAAAGAGCTTGCAATCAAAGTGGGTGCCCAATGCAGTGCTTGCTCATGGTCACAAGAACTGTTAGTGGGATTTAAAACTTGGTCTCCCAGGTTTGCAGCTCATTTTTTTATCTACTATGGTAGTCCTTTCCAATTTGTGATCAGTTTCACAACAGAGCATAGGGCAAGCTGAATCTTCCTCTCAACCTGCAGATACTGGAGACTTCTCTATGCTTCCAGAAGCTTTTTGTGAAATTGCTGCTTGTTTATTTTAAAGGAATGCTACTATACTTCAAAGTGCACTTAATTTAGAAAGTGTGATAGTTCCGTTTCAGACTCTTCTCAGTTGTAGTGAAGAACTGGAGCTGGTGTACAGTAGACTGGGGCTGTATTGTTCCTCCTCTTTTCCAAATACCCAGGAAAGCTGAGGTTAGGAAGAAAGTTTAATCACATTAGTATGTCTGGTAACATGCTATTAAAAAATGGTATTTTTCTGTTTGCAGAATAATCAAGCCCTTGGTATTGGAAGTGGCTCCACAATTGTCCATGCAGTACATCGACTAGGTATGTTGCTGAATTGATTCACAGGCATTTTTATTTGCCAGATACAAAGCCTACTGCTATCGAAAAGAAATGATTAATGCTGAACATTTGCCGTGCACCAGCCAGAGGGACTGCTGTGTGGTACAGAGTAGCTGCTCAGCCTCTCCAAAAATATCATAGGTCAGATACAGTCCATTCTGTAAGGGAATTTGCACTCGGATTCTAAGCCTGTCGCTTTTATCCTTTCTTTTCCTGTGGGGTATACAGAGTCTTGTCCTGTACTATCTGTTGCATTGTTTTATAATTTTATTACATAGTAACATAGTAGATGATGGCAGAGAGAGAGCTGTACGGTCCATCCAGTCTGCCCAACAAGATAAACTCATATGTGCTACTTTATGTGTGACTTTGATTTGTATCTGCCATTTTTAGGGCACAGACCGTATAAGTCTGCCCCGCCTCCCCCCACCGGCTCTGCCACCCAATCTCCGCTAAGCTTCTGAGGATGCATTCCTTCTGAGCAGGATTCCTTTATGTTTATCCCACTCATTTTTGAATTCCATTACCGTTTTCATCTCCACCACCTCCTGCGGGAGGGCATTCCAAGCATCCACCACTCTTTCTGTGAAAAAATACTTCCTGACATTTTTCTTGAGTCTGCCCCCCTTCAATCTCATTTCATGTCCTCTAGTTCTACCGCCTTCCCATCTCCGGAACAGGTTCATTTGCGGATTAATACCTTTCAAATATTTGAACGACTGTATCATATCACCCCTGTTTCTCCTTTCCTCCATGTTCAGGTCAGCAAGTCTCTCCTCATATGTCTTGTAACGCAGATCCCATACCTTTTTTGTAGCTTTTCTTTGCACCGCTTCTATTCTTTTTGCATCCTTAGCCAGATAATGCCTCCAGAACTGAACACTATACTCCATGCGGGGCCTCACCAACGACCTATACAGGGGCATCAACACCTCCCTTCTCCTGCTGGTCACACCTCTCTCTATACAGCCCAGCAACCTTCTAGCTATGGCCACCGCCTTGTCACACTGTTTCGTCGCCTTCAGATCCTCAGATACTATCACCCCAAGATCCCTCTCCCAGTCCGTACATATCAGACTCTCACCGCCTAATACATACGTCTCCCGTGGATTTCTACTCCCTAAGTGCATCACTTTGCATTTCTTTGCATTGAATTTTAATTGACAAACCTTAGACCATTCTTCTAGTTTCCACAGATCCTTTTTCATGTTTTCCACTCCCTCCCGGGTGTCCACTCTGTTGCAAATCTTAGTATCGTCCGCAAAAAGGCAAACTTTACCTTCTAACCCTTCGGCAATGTCACTCACAAATATATTGAACAGAATCAGCCCCAGCACTGATCCCTGAGGCACTCCACTGCTCACCTTTCCCTCATCCGATCAAATTCCATTTACCACCACCCTCTGGCGTCTGTCCGTCAACCAGTTCCTAATCCAGTTCACCACTTCGGGTCCTATCTTCAGCCTGTCTAGTTTAGTCAAGAGCCTCCTGTGGGGAACCGTGTAAAAAAGCATTGCTGAAATCTAAGTAGATTACATCTACAGCACGTCTATGATTCAATTCTCCGGTCACCCAATCAAAGAATTCAATGAGATTCGTTTGGCATGATTTACCTTTGGTAAAAACCATGTTGACTCGGATCTTGCAACTTATTGGCTTCCAGGAAATTCACTATTCTTTCCTTTCAGCATTGCTTCCATTACTTTTCCAGTAACCGAAGTGAGGCTTGCTGGCCTGTATTTTCCAGCTTCTTCCCTGGGGTGGATCCCGTCCGGTCCCATGGCTTTGTCCACCTTTAGATTTTTTAATTCTTCATACACACACTCTTCCATGAACGGTGCTATATCCACTCCATTCTCATATGTACTTTTGTCAGTCAATCGCGGTCCTTCTCCAGGATTTTCTTCTGTGGAAACAGAACAAAAGTATCTGTTTAGCAAATTTGCTTTTTCTTCATCATTTTCTAAATAGCGGTTCGCAGCATCAGTCTCACAATTCCCTTTTTAGTCTTCCTCCTTTCACTAATATACCTGAAGAAATTTATGTCACCCCTCCTTACCTTTCTAGCCATTTGTTCTTCTGCTTGTGCTTTCGCCAGACATATCTCTCTCTTGGCGTCTTTCAGTTTCATCCGGTATTCCTCTCCGTGTTTTTTCTTTTTGAGTTTTTCTGTATTTCAGGAACGCCAACTCTTTAGCCTTTATTTTCTTAGCCACTTGCTTGGAGAACCATATCTGTTTCCTTTTATTTACTCTCCTTACATAAAGGTTTGTGGCCCTATTTATAGCTCCTTTCAGCCTGGACCACTGTCCTTCCACATCTCGTGGATTTTGTTCTTTGTGCGCCGCCTTGAATTCTGCTGAAGATGAAGGAACAAATATATTAAAAGCTTTGAACAGTTCCGATAACCCCACACTGCCGTATGATAGGACTTGTAGGACTGCTTCTGAAGAATTTCCAGCAACTTGGTTTTCAAGATTTCCATGATGAAGTATCTATATTTTTATAGTGTTAGAATTGGGTACATTTTGCTTGTCTCTGATCTCTGTAAAACCCAGACCTGCTGGAGGTTTTCAAAGACTAAATTGGAATACTCTCCCTGAATTTTGTTTCAGAACCCATTGCTATTAAAAATGTATTTCCATGCTGTCAGTGTCCCTAGCCTTTGATGAATTCTGAGTGAAATTTGAAAAAGCTGTATTGTTTTCCATATTCTGTGTGGTGGTTTCCATGAAGTACTGCATACATTAAGGTCCTAATACTGTGAGCTAAACTTGTCAATTGGTCTATGGGAAATGCAAAAGCCATAAAGCAACATTTTGAGATTGTTTCAGCACATTCTTTGAACAGAAATATTTGCGAGCACTGTGTTGTATTATTCTTTGTTAGATGTGCTTTTGTGGGGTGTATATTTCTTTTACAGCTGAACGAGTAAAGCAGGAAAATCTGAATGTGGTGTGTGTTCCTACATCGTTTCAGGTATGAGTTCCCCTGTCCCCCTTATGACCCCAGCTACTTTCTGCCCTTGGAGGCACACTTGCAGTAGTTGGGTGCAAAGCTTTGAACCCTTTTATGTGGTGGGATCAAAAAACATATTGTAATTGAAGAAAATATGAGTCTATGTACAGATGCTTAAGTGTGGAGGAGTGAGGTTAGAGTTTGAGATCAAGTAGAATGTGCAGTGTTGCTATCTGCCCAGTCCTCGGCTATATTGTACCCCTTTTTTTGTTGTTCAGTCTACTCTTTTCTCCCCCACTTTTTTTTTTCCTTTTCCATTCTCAAACTTGTATTTTTCCTCATTCTATGGGGCCCAGCAGACATGTGCCAGTCAGGAAAGACAGAGCCATGTGTAATATAATTAACTTCTAGATTGTGCCACTATAAGAATATAAGATGTGCCATATTAGTTTGTGCTAAATGTTCATTGGGCTTAGTATTGTGCCTTTGATAGTGATCAGTCCAGGACACAAGTATCTGTTAGGATTCCAAGGAGTAGACTCATTCTAATTTCACATATTCAGAGATGAGCCTACACAGCTGATAACGGTTTATGGATATTTGCTCCAGGAACTTGTCTAAATTTCTTTTTAAACACGTATGCTGACCACATCTTCCAGCAACAAATTCCATAATGTAATTTTGTAGTGAGTGAAAAATTACTTTTTCCAGTTTGGACCGGACTGCCAAATGTAGAAACCTGCTACTGTTGTAAAATCCTGCATACAGTAAAGGGGAGTTTAAATTATAATGGTGCTATTTCTAATTTTTGTCTTAAACATTGTTTTGTAGGCACGTCAGCTAATCTTGCAGAATGGATTGACTCTCACTGACTTAGACAGACATCCTGAGGTTAGAAGAATTACTTTTTTTTTTCTTGTTGCAGAGTAGATAACCAAAACAATGACCTTCCCAAAATTATACTTCAGTTTTCTGTTCTTACCAAAGAATAGTGTTTTGCTGGGATCCAGTACCAAGAGTCTTCCTTTGCAGTACATGAGCGCTTTTCCATGTTTTGCATTGTCTTTGAGCTCACCTAGTTCAGTCATTACAGTGATACTTTCTGCTGTGGCATCCCTAGACAAAGGTATCGGGGAGTGGGGGGGGGGGGGGGGTGCTGGACAGGAGTGTGCAACAAGGAAGCAAATTAGGTATAGAGTAGATAAGCCAAAGTGACGTTTTCACAGAGGGTAGTGGATGCCTGGAATGCCTATCTGTAAAGGTGAGGAATTCCAAAATGCATGGGATAAACAGGGTTGCATAAATAGAAGATGGAAACAAAACACAGCTTTGTGCCAGAAGTATTTCATCCCCCCAATACTATATGACTTCTGTAGGTTTTTGTAGCCCAAATGTATGACCTGTGATTTTTAGCATTAAATCTTAAATGCTGCATTCTATTCTAGACCATTCTTAATGCTTCTAGATTCCTCCTCATGTTATCCACATTTTTCTAGGGTATCTATTGATTGTATGCTCTGTCGAGCAGGGACTGTCTCTTCATGTTCAGGTGTACAGTGCTGCGTACGTCTAGTAGCGCTATAGAAATGATGAGTAGTAGTATTCTATTGCAGGCTTTGGTATCATCCACAAAAAGGCAAGACACTGTAAGTCAGTGATTCCCAAGCCTAGCCTGAGGGAACCGCAGCTAGTCAGGTTTTCAGGTTATCCATAATGAATATTCATGAGATTGATTTCCATGCATTGCCTCCTTGGTATGCAACTCTCTCATATGCATGGGGTACCCCCAGGCCAGGTTTGGGAATCGCTGCTATAAGTGGTAAATGCTTGCAGAGCATATCTCATGCAAATCTTTCCAATCCCTCTGCCTGTGTATGTGCATAGCTGTTCTGTCTCTGCATGTGACTTTGACTTGAGAGAAGGGAGATGGCTGCAGTTTTGTTAATTGGGAAGGTGGCTGGCTGGCTGTTTCTGGATGAAAGGGTAGGTTTTGGAGAGCGGGGGTGGGTAAATGGTTGAGGGTGGATTTAGTTGCTGGGGGAATCACTTTAGGAGTTTTGAGGGAGCTTGGTGTGAGGAAAAGTGGTAATGGGGGGGGAGGGTTGGAATAGTTGGTGTAGATTTGAAAGATAAGGGCAGCTTGGGAGTGGTGGAACAGTTGCAGTGGGTAATTTTGGGGGGTGTTGGACAGTTATGTGGGAGTGGTTTGGGGTGGTGGGAACATTGTGAGGAGTTATTTTGGGGAGGCAGTAACTCAGGGTAGTTTTTGGAGTTAGGGCATTTTGAGGATTGATGGATTGGGGGCAGTTTTTTTTTGGGGGGGGGGAGGGAGAGGAGGAGTAGAGAACAGAGGCAGTTTGAAAGGAGCAGTTGCCTAACTGCTGTTCTGAACTCTGTGCAGTTTTCTAGGCTGCAGAAACTGGAACTGCTTCTCGTACAGAAATGCATTGGGGAGGGGGTATTTCCCTGGAACCCCTGATTTGATCAGTCTTATTTTTGAAATTTGGGCCTTTACCAGTGTTTATCCATTCCAAGTTTCATACCATTTTTGTTAAATTTTCAGTTATTATGCCCTCAGACAGACGGACATAACCCCTTTTTGTATTCTTTTCATATTTGGAAAGAAAAAATTAAGTTGTAACAAGCAGAATACTTGAGAATCAAGAGGTATGGAGCAGCTTCATATAGATAGATTTGAAAAGATGTTTAGCAATGAGAGGATGGTGGGCATTCACAATTTGAACAACTTGCCTGAGCAGATTCCTGTGTATTAGTAGATGTGGAGCTGTTTTTCAGGACCAATCAGCAAGAACCAGGCGGCATTGTAAGCATGACTTTATAAAGTCAGGTATGTGCTGCTTCAGAAAATATTAGTGTAGGTGTGAAAGAACATGTACATGTATGCACTAGCACACATACTAGTTTGAGGACTGGCGTGAACATTGGTGTAAGTGCAGACTGTCCAAATTCTGCCCTGTGCACATCTGCAGTGAACGTTTGTCCCCTGAAACTTGTGTGTGCTATTTAGTAAGAGGTCATTTGCATGCGTTCTTAGTCCCTAAAAGTAGATGGCTCCTTCATAAAAATTTACCCCATCTGACAGCTTTCCTCCTGTCTCGGCTACATGTATATATGCACTCACATTCACTCTCTTTTTACGTGCAGCTGGATGTTGCCATCGATGGTGCAGATGAAGTTGATTCTGATCTGAATCTCATCAAGGGTGGAGGGTGAGTAAACTTGCTGCCCTTCCTTGAGAACTGAGACGTTGGGTTATGCTTATTGACCTTGAAAGAATGTCTGAGCTGTAATAACCCCCTGGGGAAGGGTGTCATCTAGAACATAATGTCATGAGTTTATAAAACATAAGTTTATCTATATAGTGTCTATAAAATAAACATAACTGTCCAGAGATGTTGTCTGTAGGCATTCTTAAATATATAGCTACTTTTATTTCCTTGGAAAGTGAGTTGTGTACAGCGTAGATGCAAGTCGAATTTCTCTGTGTACTGAAATAATTTTCCTTGCACCTTATATATAATCAGACGATCCCATAGAATTATAGTACAACCAACCCTTTCTCCATACACTTCCATATCTGTTCATAGTCCTTCTCTAAAATGTGCAGTAATTTTCAATGCTATCTGAAATATCTGTCTTGTGCAGGAGTTCAGTGAAGTATTTGCTTCTAGAACATTGTTGTAAACTTGATTCTCCGAGGAGAAGCAGGCTGCTTGTTCACACAATTGGGTCGTCGTCCACGGCGGCCCAGGAATTGGTAAAAAAATTTTGCAAGCAAAAATAAAGGCTTTCGGGAAAGTTCCGTCATGCGAGCAGCACGCACCGCGCATGCGCGAACAACTTCCCGCCCGCTGCACGAGCGTATCTGTTTAGTTCTTTTTTCTCCGCGGTTAGGTGCGGCAGTGTTTTCACTCCGTCAGGCCCAGGAAGAAGATTTCTCTCGCGATTCTTTTTCGCTTTCATTTTCTTTTCTTTTTATCCTGAATATATTTTTAAAAAACTAGTATTCCTGTAGTTTTCTTATTTTTTTGTCCAATTTTAAAGTTTGCTTTCTTTTTCGACGCAGCCAGCGTTTGGACCGCACGGTCAGGTTCTTCCCTTTTTGTGCCCATCTTTTTTGGCACAATTGCATCATTTGATTTCGCCGAGGCCGTATTTTCTTCCATGTCATCGAAGACACCCAGCGGCTTCAAACGTTGTACTCTGTGCAACTGGACCATCTCAGGTACCGATACCCACGCTTGGTGTATCCAGTGCCTTGGGCCCGACCAAAGCCCAGCCGCTTGTAGTCTGTGTCTTCGTATGAAGAAACGGACCCAAGCGCCTCGAGAAGCTCAATGGGAAGTGTTTTGGGGTTCAGTCCGGACCTTTGACATCGGTACCGAGGTCAGTGGCATCGACATTGACAGGAGCATCGTCGTCGGGGAGCAAGGTAATGGCTGCTGAGAGACCAACTCGCACTGGGAGCAGTGAGGCATCGAGTGGGTCTCCACCTGTCTCGAGGCCTTCTGTTATGCAGAAGGTCGGTCCCGGCCCCGAGGAGACGTGAGGATTCCATGTCTTCCTCTTCGGTACCGAGGAGTCTCGATGATGGGCGTCGAGCGAAGGCTAAGAAGCATCGTCATCGTTCTCCTTTGATGCACTGGGGCTTTGAGAGAGTCGGCACCCGAGAAGCGTCTGTGCTGAGAGGACCGCTGCCCCTCGGTACAGGAGGTGCCAATGTGTTGGTCTCTTGGCAGTCCGGTACCTACTCCTGAGCCTCCACGGATTCTTGGGCAGCAGATGCAGCCATCTAGATCTGGTTTAGTATCCTTTTGGAGAAGATTTGGAAAATTTAGTGAAGGATCTGGGTGAGTTTAAACCTCAGAGGTTGCCAGAGGATAAATGTAGAGTGGGTTCTGTGTCTGGCAAGTTGAGATTCTGGGAGGTAACATTGTTGCCTAGGCAGGAGGTGATAGTTCTGGTGCTTTTTGCTTCCTCAGCACATCAGTCTTTTTCTGGCTCAACAGGAAGAGGGCCATCTTGGCGACTAAGTCCTCCAGAGCCCCCCAGAAGTGCTAATGAACACAGGTTCCTCTCTTTTGAATGAGTGAATAGGAGGCCAACCATCCTAGTTTCTTAAGGAGTGAACCCTGGTCATGTCATACCTGTGAATTCTTAGTGTTGTGAGATAGGGCTGCATGCTAGCATTTTCCTGCCCATTCACCAACACTTCTATGGTTTCTCCTTGTCATGTCCATGGCAAGGGATTAGTGATGAAAGCCACATTAGCGAAGTTGCTGCACTTGGGTGCGGTGGTGTCCATGTCCAGTGAAGAATGCAGAAAAGGCAGGTATTTTTGTTGCTCCAAAGAAGGAAGGATCTTTTCAACCTATTCAGAATCTGAAAAGCATCAACAGGACCTTGTGAGTCTCATTCTTAAAGATGGAGACATTACAGTTGATCATTGTGGCAGTGAGAGAGGTTGACTTTGATGTCCCTGGACCCCAGAGGCTTATCTACCTATTCCTATTTGAAAAGAGCACCAGAAAGTTCTCAGTGATAGGGAGCTGTTATCTGTTCAGGGATTTTGTTTTGGCCCAAGTACAACTTCACACAGCTTCTCAAAATTGCAGCAGCAGCCCTTTGAGAGGCAATCTTATATAGATGATTGGCTTGTCAGAGTGAAGTCAGCCTTGGAGAACCAACTAAGCAAATTGCAAGTGATTAAAATGTTACAGGCTCTTAGTTGGGTGGTGAATTCTATGAAGAGCAGGTTCTTGCCATCACAAAATCTTGTTTGATAGAAGGGGAAGATGTTCTTTCCAGAGCAGAATATGCCCAAGATCCAGGATTGAATAAGAGCCCTTCTGGCACTCTATGGGTTTGGGGATTATCTGTAGGTCGTGAAGTCAATGGAATCGGTAATCTACTTAGTGCTGTGAGCTCAAACACTTATGAGACCCCTGCAGCGGTCTTGCTGACAATGTTGGTCATATGAGACGACAATTCACTGGACACCAGAGGTCCTTGCCAGCTTCCCTTGGTGACTAGAATCATGGAATTTGAGGAGAGCAGATTCATCTGAAGACCTCCTGTTGGATGGTCATAACTACAGATGCTAGTCTTGTCTTTTGGGTAGCTCATTGTCAGCGTTGGGTGGCTCAGGGGTAATGGATGATGTCTGAAGCCAGGTGGTGGATAAATAGGCTAAAGGCTGGAACCATTCATTGGGTGCTGCATGCTGTCAAACCCTTGGCTCAAGGGAAAGCTGTCAAGAATCTCCCTGACCATGCCACAACAGTGCAGGAAAGCACTGGCCACTAAGGATAGCTCAAGAAGCAGCCCTTCTAATCAGGTGGGCTGAGGTTCATCTGTAGGTGTTATATGCAGTGCACGTGATGGGGACCAGCATGCATAAACAGACTTTCTGAGCAGAGATGATGATTCTAGGGAGTCAGAGTTGTCAGTGGAAGTCTTCTCTTTTGTCAGGGACCAGTGAGCTATCCATCCGTGAACTTTATGGCCATAAGAATGAATTTGAAAGCTTGTTTCGTCTGCTGTAGACATAAGTGCAGCTTGGCCAGCGATGCTGCAGCTGTGGGCAGTGAAGTGTGTTCATATATCTGTCCTCTGTGGTCCTTGCTGACTGAGTTCTTCAGTGGATTGTAGCTTATTTAGGCCTGACTCTTCTAGTGGTGCCAGATTGGCCCAGATGTAACATAGTCAATGACAGCAGAAAAAGACCTGCACGGTCCACCTAGTCTGCCCAATAAGATAAACTCACATGTGCCATTTTTTGTGTATACCTTACCTTGATTTGTACCTGTCTTTTTCAGGGCACAGACCGTATAAGTCTGCCCAGCACTATCCCCACCTCCCAACCACCAGCCCTGTGGGTTGCAGGCTTCTTAAGGCTCAAAGTAGGAGAGGGGCTGAGATTTCCAGAGTAGAGAGATTTCTTGCAGGGCATGGTGCTCAGAGATTACCCATTGCCCTTTTGTCTTATGGCTTTGCTTTTGAATGGCCTCAGCTGAGTTGCAAAGGCTACTCCACTGATGTGATCATGTCCCTGCTCCAGGAACATAAATGGTCCACCTGTTTGGCTTACACTGGAGAATGTTTGAGCCTATTTGGAGAATGTTTGAGCCTATTTAATTCCCATCTTTTAATTGTTCCCATAATAAATGAAACTCCCTAATCTCTTTTTTTGTCCTGTTTTGTCTTATTTATAGCACTTGATATACCACAAGTGATCCCTGAGGCAACTATGCAGTTTACAGTTTCTATTACAGGCACTTTGCACTGTCCCTAATGGGCTTACAATCTAAGTTATATATTGTACCTGGGGCAGTGGAGGGCTAATTGACTTGCCCAGGGTCACACGGAGGTGCAGAGGGAATTGAACCTGGTTCCCTAGGTCTGCAACCCTCTGCACTAACTATTAGGCCACTCCTCCACTGAACTTGAATATATAGTAAGTTCTGTTGAGTGGGAACTTCCTCTTTTGTACAGTGCTGCTTACATCTAGTAGTGCTATAGAGTGATTAGTAGGTGTAGTAGTGCAGAGAGAGAGGGTTTTCTCTTTTTCAGGATTTCCATTCCTTATATTTTGACCTTCCTCCAGGAGGGCTTTGACTTTCTGTTATTTGAAGATGCAGGTGGCACTGCTGTGTGTTTTTGGGAGCTTGTCAATGTACCCTGACATGTCTCATTGTTAAAGGGCATGAGGCCTCCTGTTTGACTAAGTTGTTTGACTAAAAGGATCAGACGCAAAGGTTAGGACCTTTTTGGAAGCCCAGATCTGATGTATTTCATGTATTAATAAATGTGGAAAGAAGAGCAAATGACAGCCAGAATGATTAAAATGTGAAGTGAGAGAGGCTGTTAGACCCAAAAGAACATGTTTCGAAAAACGGAAAAAGGATCCAAATGAAGAAAATAAGAAGCAACATAACCACTGTCAAGTTAGATGCAAAGATTGATAAAGAAGGCTAAAAGAGAATATGAAGAGAATCTTGTTACAGGAGCAAAAATGCATAATAACTTTTTTGGGTACATCAGAAGCAGGGAATCTGTAGGACCGTTAGATCATCAAGGAGCAAAAGGGGTACTCAGGGAGGACAAGGCCATAGTGGAGAGACTGAATGAATTCTTTGCTTCATTCTTTACTGAAGAAGATGTAAGACATCTGTCTGTACTAGAAATGGTTTTCAAGGGTGACGATGTGGAAGAACTGAAAAATATCGATGAATCTGGAAGATGTACTGAGCCAAATCGACAAATTAAAGGACAAATCAAGATCAAGTATGATTATGTAGTTTCACATCATACCTTATGCTATGAGTTTATCTTGGGAAAACAGGATGGACCGTACAGGTCTTTATCTGCGATCATCTACTATTTTACTATGTAAATCACCTGGACCGGGTGTTTTCAGGACTGTCACATGGTCCATGAGAGAGTATGATATTGAGATACACATAGGGGAAGTCACTGCTTGCCCTGGGATTGGTAGCTTGGAATGTTGCTATTGTTTGGGTTTCTGTAAGGTACTTGTGACCTGGATTGGTCACTTTTGGAAGCAAGATACTGGGCTGGATGGACCAGTGGTCTGACCCAGTATGGCTACTCTTATATTTTTCTTATGACTTGCGCAACCTATCCAGACCTCATCTGGAATTGCTGCTTTCATATTAGCTGCATTATCAGTCACATAGATGAGACTAGTTCTGTTGAGATCATAGCCTGCCAAAACACTTGAAACAAATCGACGAATGTTCTCACCAGTTGATCAGTGGTCTTCCTCATTTCCAAAATTCTTGAACATGTATAAATTTTCATCAAGGTGAGCGCCTCTTTCAAATTGTTTTTAAGGAGAGGTGTTTGGTGTCATGTTTCTGAATCAAGGTATGCACAGGGACATAATTTGCTCCCCATCCCCTCCCATTTATTTCCAATCCATCCCCTTCCATTCCTGTGGTAGAAGTGATTTTGTCCCCAGGTTTCCCTGTCCCCTTGCACACCTCTACTCTACAACTTTAACCTTATCTTTCAGATTCTGTCTTTTTTCCTATTTCATTTTTTCATGTATTTCTCCATCTCAGCCTCCTTTTAGCCTAATTCTGTTAATTTCTAGCCCTTTGTTTTCATTTGTTACTTCTTCCTCTAACCCACATTTTTTTTTCCTTGCTTCTTATACTCTGCCTTCCTCTTTCCTACAATTTATCTGCCCAAACTTTCATTCCCCCATGTCTGATTCACTTCATCTCGCGATCCCCATTTACCCTTCTTCCACTTTCCAGCTTCCCATTTTCCTGTCTCTCTCCTCAAGTCTGATTTCCTTCACCCAGTGCTTCATGCCCCTTGTCTGTACTCCTGCCCTTTCATGCCCCATCTCCACCTTGTGACAATGCCTTTAAAGCCATGCCACAACAGAGAATAAACTGCTCCTGCAGCATGTGCTTCTAATTCAGAACACATGTGTGGGTCACAGGCAGTGGTGTGCTGGTAAATTTTTAACAGGCTCTCTCCCCGGTCCACCTCTGCGCCCCCCCCCCCCCCCCCCCCCCCCCCCAAAATTGCAGAGTTGGCTATACCCGGGGAGAGAGCCTGGGGAGGGAAATTTATTACTCTGTCCGGGAAAAAAAAATTTTAAATGTTCCCAAGTTCCAATCTAATTCATGTTTAATGTGGGATAAAATGCCATAAATAAGTAAATACATAGAAACTCTGAACGTTGAGCACCTGATTCTCATAACATGATGTCTGTTTTAGAAGCCCTTTACCAGGAGAATAAAAAAAATCTCTGCACCAATAACAGGGTAGGGTGTCCCTATAACCAGCCCCTCCAAATGACACACTGATTACGATTTATAACAAACTAGTAAAAAAGGCCTGTTTCTGACACAAATGAAACGAGCACTAGCAAGGTTTTCCTCGGAGTGTGTATGTTTGAGAGAGAGAGTGTGTGTGTCAGAGGGAGAATGAGAGAGACAGACTGTGTGTGTGTGAGACTGTGTGTGTGTGTGTGTGTGACAGAGAGAGAGTGTGAGAGGGAGTGTGTGAGAGACAGTGAGTGAGTGTGAGCCCCCCCCCCCCCCAGCGCATCAAACCCCCTCGCCACCCGCAGCTGCCAGTGGTAACGCTGTCCGGCTGCTGCTGCTTCTCCTGTTGAGCAGCAGTGGCCGCTACAAAAAGGAAAAAAGCGATAAATGTTTTTAAACCCAGGACAAATCATTCGCAAATGCCAGAGTCTTAAAATGCAGTCTCTGCAGCCGCTCCTTTTCTCGCCTCCATGTCACTGCCCCTGGAGGAAGACCCCGGAGGCACGCAGTGACGTGAAAGGCGAGAGGAGGAGCAGCACTGACCCTCCTCCTTCTGCATCTTCTTTAAAATGGCTGCCGAGACTTACAAGGGCGGCCTTGCAAGACATAAGTACATAAGTAATGCCATACTGGGAAAAGACCAAGGGTCCATCGAGCCCAGCATCCTGTCCACGACAGCGGCCAATCCAGGCCAAGGGCACCTGGCAAGCTTCCCAAACGACTTCAGCAAAAGTCTCGGCAGCCATTTTTAAAGAGCGATGCAGCTGCAGGAGGGTCAGCGCCAGCAGCGGGCAGGAAAGACTGGGGATCTTTCCTGCCCTGAAGAATCCACTAGACCAGGGGTAGGCAACTCCGGTCCTTGAGAGCCGTAGGCAGGTCAGGTTTTCAGTATTTCCACAATGAATATGCAGGAGATAGATTTGCATACCATGGAGGCAGTGCTTGCAAATCTATCTCCTGCATATTCATTGTGGATATCCTGAAGACCGGAGTTGCCTACCCCTGCACTAGACCACCAGGGTGGCTGCCTTCAGATATGCACTGGGACCCTGCAGCTCGAAGGGGAGGAGAGGCAAACCAGCTCGCCATGACAGAACAACCAGCTCGCAAAATGCTAAAAAATTTAATAACCCGGTATGAGCCGGCTCCAGCACACCAATGGTCACAGGGACAGGAGGTGGTGGTGCAGCAGTTCAGCATTTTTTGCAGTTATCTGCAGCCTCCCCCCCCCCCCCCCTTCCAAGGCAGGACATGCTGCTGCTGCTGCTACTGCTGCTGCTTTCCACTGGCTTCTCCCCATTCTGTATTGTGGTACTGCTGATGCTGCTGTAGACCCACTAGAAGGGCTAGTCATGGCAGTAACGGTGCTCTAGTTAAGGGAGGAACAGCTGGCTGTGTCATTCTGGGTGGTTGAAAGGAGGGGAAAATGGACCCTGAGAGGCAGACTCTCTGCTGTTGTTGACAGCAAATAGACCATTAACCACTGGTGTTTTTCTTAAAACTAGTGATTCCAAAAATGGATCAGGACCCCAAATGGGGGTCACTTCAGTGTGTGTGTGTGGGGGGGGGGGGGGTGTCTCAGAAACACAGATGCTTCTGCTTGCTCTGGACTTACATCTAGTAGTGGCAGTCAACATGGAGCTTGTGAACTAGTAATTTTCACAGGACCAGCACCTTTGGACTTCCTGTTAGACTGGAAACCCACACAGTGTACTGAAGTGTGTGAGTGCACACCGATACCTGGGTCATGTGCTGACTGCTGATACTGTTGCTGCTGTCACCACTAGCGCTGGCTGCTGCTGCCTTCATGCGTTGGATAAGTAGGGGACAGGGGAGGAATTAGATGAAATATGAGGGGAGTGAAGGGAAGCACTATATTAGAAGTCTATGACTACTTAGATCTCAGCAGTGAGTCAGTTTTTACTTTAGTCAGGTATGTTTAATATGTTAATTACACTTGTATCATAATATACCAAGTTTAGCTATGGTTACTTATTCTTTGCTAGCATGTAAACTGGACTACTGTCACTCACTTTTATTAGGAAACAAACATGAAAAGGTTACAGGTATTGCAAAACATATTAGTCTGTTTTTTTCTGTGGTGGTAAACAATTTGATCATATTCTATTTTGCACAGACTAATTTCGCTGACTAGATGTGTGGTCTAGATCTCTGTTTTTTTAAATGTGTACACAGAGGTTCACAGTTATGACTTGAATGGGTTAGCAGATATTAATGAATTTTTTTTTGGTCTATCCAGCAAGAATTCTGGCTGCAATTTATTTAATGTCTGAGATGTGTAGGGTGTTTAGATTTTTGGTCCTGTATTATGGGGTGTGTCTCACGTGGTTTAATTTTGCTATCATTTCTGTCTCTTGTTCAGAAAACGATGAAACACTTGGTTAATGAGACTTATGCCTAGTAAGGTTAATGGTATATAATCGGTGAACTTTAAGTCTTCTATTACATAAGAGGTATTAAAAAGATTTTGTGTTTCGTTGTTTTATATATATTTTTGGTTGATTTTTGTTTGATTTGTAGTATTTGAACCTGCTATGAGTGGGAAAGTGTGGGGTACAAGTGTAACAAAATAAAAAAAAATATTTTTCTTTAATATTCTCCCTATTATCAGCATTAAAACATATCACATTAGTAAATAGAAATGCAGCTCTAGAAGGGAAGGTAGGTTGGCACTCTGAGCTGGAGGTTTCTAAGGGCCGCAGTTCAGATAGCACTGTTATAGGTTCTACTTGGTCATTGATAGCAGGCTTTCACTGTGCAGTCAAGGACATTGTTTCTGCTGTTTTTCTGTATTCAGGTCTATGATGCACCACTTTATGAAGGAATCTACTCAAGAGTTTTGAAATATGGTTTTAATAATGTAGTTCTTCCTTCCACCTTCCATTTAGAAGAAAATATATAATTTTACACAGTCCTCAGTGATTCTGTGCAACATTTATGACCCACCACTGGTGAAAAGATTACCTTTTGAAGGGTGGGGGTGGGGCAAGAAGTGTAGGAGAAAGGATTAGTGAGCCAATACATTACTCATTCTCCCTCTGCTCTGTGAACAGCAGTAACACATTACAGCACTAGAAGGAGAGTAGGGTTCTACTTCACACAGCATCTTCCCAGCAGACCTGACTTGTTTCAGAGAGAATAGGAGGCAGAGAAAAGTGTATAGTCTTTTTAAAGAGCAGATGCTCTCTGTGTACTTCTGGGATCTCTATCCAAAACAAATAGAAAGTCTGGCAATCGGTGACAGTGTAAATTTAACTTTACAATATATGCAAAGTTCACTTTTTTACTTTTTTATATTCAAAATTCACTCTTTCACTTTTTTAAAAGATGATAGGGAAAGGACTTCAGACACCGGTAGTAAAAATATTCAGTTTTCAAAATTGCATCTCATTGCATTTCCAGTCTCATTTTGAATTAGGGGTTTTCAGGACCGATGAACAAGATTGTCAAATCAGGGGTTGTTAGGACCGATGAATGAGACTGGAACCACGTTGAGGTGCAATTTTGAAAAATTGAATATTTGCACTACTGGTGTCGGTCCTTTCCCCTATCTATATAAATAAATCCCACCTCGGACATTCTGAAGCTCACTGCAAGGCAGTGAAGCACTGAACTCCTGTAGTCTTCTTAGGCTAGGCTATCAGGACCACTCACCCTAACTCATAGACCCGCCCTCAGCCAAGCCCCCAGCCACGCCCCATCTGGACATAAAACGCTACCTCAACGTTCTGAAGACAACCTGCTGAAAGTCATCCCTAAACAGTTCGTAACTTCATGGTGGTGAAGCCTTCAAAATCACCATCTCTATGCCCCGCCCTCGCGTCTAACGTCATGACGTCGAGGGCAGAACACAGAGAGTGAAGGGACTGCAACCCCCTCCAACAAACAACGAACCAGGCAGGGGGAGGCACGTGTTTCCCTACTCCTCCCCCTGACTACAAATTGCTACACACCCTCCATTGCCCCAGGTAAAAATATCGACGCTACATCACGAAGCCCCGCCCCCTACCTCTTCCCTCCTCCACACATCATCCGACCCCTCCCCCCCAATCCACCGCCTCCCCACCCGCGACGGCAGCCAGTACATAAACACAACAAGAAAACAAACAACTCATACAACGCACCTCCGTTGAGAACCATCTCAGATTGCCAGGTCCCTGCAGCCGCTCAGCCTCTCTCCTTACGTCACTGCCCCTGGAGAAAACCCCGGATAAGCGCAGCCATCGACGTCAGAGGGGAGAGGAGGAGCGGCTGCACAGACGACCAATGTGAGATAACTAAAACAAGTTCCCTAACACTCAAAAAAACTAGCGCTTGATGATGCAGCAAAGGTGTCAAAGGTATGTCCTCAAGAACAAGACGCTGAGACCGCCTGTCTGCCTGATCTCCTTTTGATGAAACTCGGGATTTCTACAAAAAGGTAAAAATGCAGCCTGAACACTGACATCTCAAAACAATACACTTAATTCATCTCGAGGGCACCATACGTCTTTATTTTTACTGTTAGCAACTGCACGAAAATGTCGTCCTCACACCATCATTAATCTGCCTTCTGGCACGAGCCACCAATTAAAAAAAACCACTAAACAGTAGCTACGATCGGGCTAGGAGAGAGGCAGGTCTTTTTCATTGTTGTTGCTGCTGCTTTTCAACACTCAAGCGACGCAGACAGGCTCGGTGATGGTGTCAGCAGACAGGCTGTCCCGAGACCACAGATACGATCAACAGCAGCACACATCACAGAAGGCAGGTCAGAGACGTTTCTCACAAGGAGTTGACGATGGGCTGCACCTCAGTAACATCACATGTGGCACACAGAACAAGTACAAGGAGAGTGGCAGACTCCCTCAAATACTCCCCCCTCTCACAGCTGCCTCTCACTGCATCTCTAGCATCCAAACTAACCTCTCTCACACTCTCTCTAGAACACACACACACACAAGGGACAGGGAGGAGATGAGAGGGGAGGAAAAAAACTACCACGTACACACACTCTCTCTCTCTTAACTGGCTATAACTGAGAAATGGCTTAAATGGTTGTGTTCTGCTATGCAACATTTTGCTGCTGTCTTCCCATTTTGACCCTAGCCTTGCACACTCTCTTTCACAAAAACACACACAGACACACATACATATACACACTCTCACTCTCTCACTTAAATCACTCTCACAGTCTCTCTTTCACACAGACACACACACACTTTCACTGTCTCTCTCTTCAACACACTCACTCTCACACACACATACACTTTCTCTGACTCTGTCTCTCACACACACATATACACATTCTCACTACACTTGAGAAATAAAAAAAAACAAAACGTTGTATTCAGACACACACACACAAGGACACGGAAGAGATGAGAGGGGAGGAAAAAAAACACCACATGCACACACTCTCTCTCACTCTTAACTGCCTATAAGGAGCAACTGACCCTCCACTGTCACAGGGACTACTAGCCTCTCTCTCTCTCTCTCTCTCTCTCTCTCTCTCTCTCTCTCTCTCTCTCTCTCTCTCTCTCTCTCTCTCTCTCTCTCTCTCTCTCTCTCTCTCTCTCTCTCTCTCTCTCTCTCTCTCTCTCTCTCTCTCTCTCACACAGGACACGGAGGGGATGGAAGATAAAAAAAAAAGAATCATTGGGTATGGAGGGGACAGCAGGGGAGATAAGGTAACAACTGGCTCAAATGATTGTGCTCTGCTATGCAAAATTTTGCTGCTGTCTCTTCATTTTGACACTAGCCTTGGACATTCTCTTGCACACAGACACGCGCACACACACATATATAGACACACGCACACACTTTCTCTGTCTCATACATACAAAGACAAACATACATGTACACACTCTCACTCTCTTTCTTAACTCACTCTCAGTCACACACACTTTCACTGTCTCTCTCTCTTCCACACACTCACTCTCACACACACACGGCTGGAGTGGGGGCAGGGGAGAGAGGAGAATCGCTGGGTGGCTACAGGGGGGGTAGGGGACAGAGGAGAATCGCTGGGTGCCTGGAAGGGGAGCAGGGGAGATAACAATCGCTGGGGGGCAGGGGACACAGGAGACAGTCTCACTCTCTCTCACACACTCACACATTCATTCTGTCTCACTCTCTCTCACACACACACAGTCACTGTCAAACATACACACTCCGAGGAAAACCTTGCTAGAGCCCGTTTCATTTCTGTCAGAAACGGGCCTTTTTTACTAGTTATATATAAAAAAGTGAAAAAGTAAACTTTGAATATATTGTAATGTTGATTTTACACTGTCACTAATAGCCAGACCTATTTGTTTTGAGCGGTTGTTTACACGGTCTAGGCAGCATCTTTGTTCTGATTGAGTATCTTTATCCAAAACCCCATATTCTGTTTTTCATATTGAAGCAAACCCTTTTCTGCTTTTTTTTTTTCTTGTTTTGCTACTATGATTTCAGTTATGATTCTAGTAGCTTATGTTGAAAACATGGTGTAGGCAGGTTGAGGTGACATTGGTTGGGTAGAATTAGAATCGTGAGCATTCTACCTATATGTGCTGAATTGAGTAATGGGCAATTTTTATGTTTCTGGAGGCCACAGTTGCAGCAGCCTCTCCATTTATTTATAGAAAACACATTTAAAATCCACAGGAAGTGTCCAGACATGTATCATTTTCAGAAGTTTGATTAGTAACACTTTTTCTCCATTTTAGCAAGCTGAGCATTATTTTATTTGTATCATTTTAAATCTTACAACCAAGTAAATACTTGTACAGAAAAGGATCAGTATCAGCCAAAATCAAAATAATAGGAAAAACCTTTCTTATACATCACAGAAAATATGATAGTTACCCTCAAGTCCACATAATATAGATCCAAGATTATAAGGTGGAACTACTATACAAGAAAAAAAGTTATACCAAAGTAAACCTGACATAATACAGAATGCCTAAATTAGAATACAGAGCAAAACAGATATCACTTAACCCCCACTACCCTTTTAGCTGTGAGAAAATCAGTGAGATGGGAAGATTCAAAAACACATACTCAGCAGATTGATATTGAACTACACATTTGCAAGGATAACACAAATAAAAAGTAGCACCAATCTGGAGTACTCCTGGGTTTAAGAGTAGAAACTGATGTCTCTTCTGAGTATCTCTTGATACATTTGGAAAAACTTAATTTCAAGTTTTTCCAGCTGAGCATTTTATTTGTGAATCAAAACAAATTTTCTTTTGACTCCCAGATTGACTGTGTTGAGCAGTTTTCTGCACAAACTTAATTTAGTGCTTTGACTGTAAGAGTTGTTTCTAGTATTTTACAGTATTGCCAAGAAAATCTAAATATGATGATCTTGTTTTGTGTACTATTCTTTTTCTGGTGTAGAAACAGGTATGTTTGTTAATACCAGGGTTGCATATTGTTTTCGCTCCGGAGGGTGCCCTTCCCTTCTTCTAATGCTTCTGCTAGTTTGAGTAATTCTTGGAATGTGCTGTCCTGCACCGCCTCTGGTAATGCTGTCACACAGCCTGCAGAAGCGTACAGATTATTTATTTATTGCATTTGTACCCCACATTTTCCCACCTATTTGCAGGCTCAATGTGGCTAGTGATTTGTATTCTGCCTTTGAGTTGTTTTTTAATTTTCTCTCTCTCTCTCTCTTAGAGGATGCTTGACCCAAGAGAAGATTGTTGCTGGCTGTGCCAAATCTTTTATTGTCATTGCTGACTATAGGTATGAAGTTCCTCCCCAAGACTGGCCCTAAACCTGATGATAGTTAAACCTTCTGGCAGTTCAAAGCAGACCTGGTGATCCTATGATCTGTTCTCTCATTAAATCTTTGTTTTGTTTTTTTCTGACAAGCACGTTAATTTCAGAGCGTGATCTGGAAATGCCCATATAGGGAGTAATTTTATAATTTTGTGCGTGTTTTTCATACAAAAAATGGTTGCTATGCATGTATACTTTGCATGTAATTTTATAAATATAAGTGTTTAAGGTCATGCCTACTTTCTTCATGATCTACATGTAGAAGTTTATAAGGGTGATGTTGGTCAGAGTTGCAATATAGACACCTATTTTTACAAAATGTATACGTTCATGCACACATTTACACTTTTTTGACGAGCAGGGGTAAATTTGTGCAGTAAAATTTGTGTTACTAGGGTCTCATTAAATGAGTTTCTCTTATAAAGGCATGTAGGCACTTAAGTTGACTACATGAAATAGACCCTTTCTGTTCATTTCACATAAGCACCTTGTTATGAATTTATCCCATAAAATGCAGAATTTCCTACCATGATGTGAAATAAGACTTATTGGGTGATTATTTTAGATCTTTTATGGATCTGACTATTTAGATTATGTAAGTATTAAGAGGTTCAGTGACTTGTTACAAATTATGCTTGCAGGGCCGGTCTTCGGCAGGGGAGACAGGGGCGGTCGCACAGGGCCCCGCGCTCCTAGGGGCCCCTCATCTCTGGTATGTCTGTCTTGGAACACCTCCCTGCTGCGCACCTTAATGTGCATCTACATTTCAGTAGAGAGCTTCAGGCAGCGGCAGCGATTTTCATATCCCGTCAGCTGCCGAGCCCAGAGCCTCCTCGCTGCTGCGTCCCGCCCACTTTTGATCTCACTTCCTGCTTCCCCAAGGGCGGGATGCAGCAGCGAGGAGGCTCTGTGCTTGGCTGCTGACGGGATATGAAAATCGCTGGGACAGACAAGGGTCCATCGAGCCCAGCACCCTGTCACCAACAGCGGCCAAAAGAACAAGCAATTTGTCCCACCCATCCTAGAAATACTGTATTATTCCCTCATCCATTCAATAACATTCTATGGCTTATGGTGGCGGGAGCAGGTGGGCAGGGATGGAGGACTCACTGAACTGGTCTGCACAGGGCCACACAATTGCTAAGATCGGCTCTGTATGCTTCACACAGTGTATATATGCTTCCTCTGGATCTCTTATCCTTTCTGTATGTGTGCAGACCTAAATATCATCTTTGGATCATTTTTATGGTGGTTTTGTACAAGGAACCACATCTGGTGCCACCTTTGGAAGTTGCAGGACATATACCAATCCTCAGCTTTCTTGCATTTATTTACCCGTGTATTTATCTGTTTGTAGGTTACTACTAACTTACCATGTTTAAGCAGAGGGGCATACAAATCAGTTTAAAATCACCAGAAAGTAAACCTATTGCATGTCTTTGTAGTTTAAGTATCCTTGTGAGAAGGTCTAATTCAGTGGCTTACCAGTACTGCTTGGAATTGCCAACTGAACAGTCCCTGGTTTGATTCTACTGTCAGCTAAGAATGCTGTAGAGGATAACATTCACAGCTCTCTGCTGGTTGGAGGGAGTCATGGTTGTTGCTCAAGAGTAACGTGGAGGGGCATAATCGAACGAAAACGTCTATCTCCATGGGCGTTTATCTCCAAGAACGGGTCCGTGAAGGGGCGGACTGAACCGTATTTTCGCAAAAAATAGACGTCCATGTTTTATTCGACAATTTGTGAGCTGGGCGTTTTTGTTTTTCAGCGATAATGGAAAATGAAAGCGCCCAGCTCAAAAACGAATAAATCCAAGGCATTTGTTCGTGGGAGGGGCCAGGATTCGTAGTGCACTGGTCCCCCTCACATGCCAGGACACCAACCGGGCACCCTAGGGGGCACTTTTACAAAAAAAAGAAAAAAGGTAAAAGAGCTCCCAGGTGCATAGCACCCTTCCCTTGTGTGTTGAGCCCCCCAAATCCCCCTTAAAACCCACTGCCCACAAGTCTACACCATTACTATAGCCCTAAAGGGTGAAGGGGGCACCTACATGTGGGTACAGTGGGTTTGGGGGGGTTGGACGACTAAGCATTAAACAGCACAATTGTAACAGGTAGGGGGGGATGGGCCTGCGTCCACCTGCCTGAAGTCCACTGCACCCCCTAACAACTGCTCCAGGGACCTGCATACTGCCAGGGAGGTGGGTATGACATTTGAGGGTGAAAATAAAAAGTTGTGAAACATCATTTTTTGTGGTGGGAGGGGGTTAGTGACCACTGGGGGAGTCAGGGGAGGTCATCCCCGATTCCCTCTGGTGGTAATCTGGTCATTTAGGGCACTTTTTGGGGCCTTATTCGTGAAAAAACAGGGTCCAGGAAAAGTGCCCTAAATTCTAGCTACAAACGCATACTTTTTTTCCATTATCGGCGAAAGGCGCCCATCTCTGTTCGGGTGATAACCATGCCCCAGTCCCGCCTTCACCACGCCTCCGACATGCCCCCGTCAACTTTGTACGCTTCCGCGATGGAGTGCAGTTGAAAACGTCCAAGTTCGGCTTTCGATTATACCATGTTATTCGTTTTTGTGACATAAACATCCATCTCCTGATTTAGGTCAGAACTTGGGCGTTTTTCTCGTTCGATTATAAGCAGGATAGTAACATAGTAGCTGACGGCAGAAAAAGACCTGCACGGTCCATCTAGTCTGCCCAACAAGATAAACTCATATGTGCTACTTCTTGTATCCTTACCTTGATTTGTATCTGCCATTTTCAGGACACAGACCGTAGAAGTCTTGCCCAGAACTAGCCCCACCACCCAAACACCAGCCCCGCCTCCCAATCTCGGCTAAGCTTCTGAGGATCCGTTCCTTCTGAACAGGATTCCTTTATGTTTATCCCACGAATGCTTGAATTCCGCTACCGTTTTCATCTCTACCACCTCCCGCGGGAGGGCATTCCAAATATTTACCACTCTCTCCATGAAAAAATACTTCCTGACATTTTTCTTGAGTCTGCCACCCTTCACTCTCATATCATGTCCTCTCGTTCTACCGCCCTCCCATCTCCGGAAAAGGTTCGTTTGCGGATTAATACCTTTCAAATATTTGAACATCTGTATCATATCACCCCTGTTTCTCCTTTCCTCCAGGGTATACATGTTCAGGTCCGCAAGTCTCTCCTCATACGTCTTGTAACGCAAATCCCATACCATTCTCGTAGCTTTTCTTTGCACCGCTTCCATTTTTTTTACATCCTTAGTAAGGTACAGCCTCCGGAACTGAACACAATACTCCAGGTGGGGCCTCACCAACGACTTATACAGGGGCATCAACAACTCTTTTCTTCTGCTGGTCACACCTCTCTCTATACAGCCTAGTGACATCCTAGTGAATGGATTCAGGGACCAGAAGGAGATGTGATGCAGAATTGCAGCCTAGGACAGTCACTGCAGTGCCCGGGCACAGCACATGAAGTGAAGATATAAAATAGGGAAAAATAACCCCTCGGATCATTGCAAAAGATCCCAGCCTTGGTTACAATTGAGCTGGAGGCCAATGAAAGAGAGAGTGTATGGGGGGAAAAACGTTTTAACAATTGTGGATGAAGAAATGGATTAGAAAAATTTCTGAGTCTGCAGTCTTGTGATAGCCCAGGGACCCCCCCCCCCCCCCCCCCCCCCGGCCAGTCTTGCATTTAGATAGTGCTCTGGATCATGAGCTGACCATTGTCCAAAGTGTGTTACCTAAATACCATTGACAATCAGCAATGATTTTATGTTTTGCAGCAGAGCAGCCTTCCATTATTAAAAATATGTATTTTCAAATATATTTAACAAGCATTGACTTGAACAGAAATAGGAGTAATACAATTTACAGTGCAACCAGCTGCTGTTAAGTTAGGAATTACTCCATTACTAGACCATCAAACCAAAAAAAAAAAGTGTAAAAGGGAGTGGGGAGATCAAAGAAAACTCTGAGAGCTAGGTGAACCCTTATAGAAAAGAATGCCACACATCCTTGCAATATATCCAGCTGCAAACTATGCCAAAACATTTCGCAGGTCCCCACGGTCATTCACAAAGGAAAAATAATCAACATTAAGGAATCTTTTACGTGCACATCTTCCAATGTGGTATATATCATTCAGTGTAAAAAATGCAATGAAGGCTGCTACATTGGAGAAACCAGTCAGATGCTAAAGGAGAGATTTAATTTGCATAGACACCATATGAAAAATGCCAGTACCAATAAAGATGTCATGCCTGTGGGCCGCACTTTACAAAACCAGAACACTGTACCAGTGATTTCATGGTAAGAATCCTGAAAGGGAACTTTAAAACAATACAGGCACATAAGACCTTTGAAGTCACAATGATTAAATATTTTGACACCCACCAGACAGGACTTAAAGATCTGGGTTTTCTAGCCCATTATAAACCATAAAATTGTACTGCTTTGTCACCCTCCTGTCTCCATGCATATCTCCCTGTCCCTCTTCCTGTCTCTCACCTATCCACCCCCATCCTGTTAGACTGTCACTGGAATGCTTTGATGTTTCACTTATATATACTGTCATCTACCAACATTTGCTTATTTCCGATCTGACGAAGAAGGGCAACCTTCGAAAGCTAATCAAGAAATGTATTAAGTTATGTCCAATAAAAAAGGTATCATCTTATTTTCTTTTCCATGTTTTATTTTGTTTTATTTCTATTGATTACCTGGAAATAGTTGGTTATGATTGTGTTTGCTGTGGCTAAGCAGCCTTTTCTTTTCAATTGCCACCACAGGAAGGATTCTTTGAGTCTGGGGGAACAATGGAAGAAGGGCATTCCCATAGAAGTTGTTCCAATGGCATACGTTCCAGTGGCCAAAAGATTAGCCAGCAGGTTTGGGGGAGTTGCTGAGCTCAGAATGGCAGTTAGTAAAGCTGTAAGTACCAAGTGTATATTGGCTGAGTACATCAATATCATGCTTAAAGATGGGAAATTCAGTAACCTACAGGTTCCCATATTTTTTTTTATGATTCTTATTCCTCATGAGTGGTAGAATGCTTTAAAACTTTACAGTAATTGTACTTTGTTTTCCTAGGGACCAGTGGTGACGGACAATGGAAATTTTCTTTTAGATTGGAAGTTTGACAAGGTGCACAATTGGAGCACAGTAAACACTGCCATTAAAATGATACCAGGTAACCTTTCACACCTTAGAACCTTGATTTCCTAGCTCAGGTTATAAACTAGCATTGTCATGCAATATGTGACTATGCAGAAGTGTGTAGTACATGGAGTAGAGTCTGACTGAGTTTCAGTTTCGATTATGCGCCTGAAACTGGCCCCAAATCCTTTTTCTGTCCAGATTTTCAGTTTCGGCCGAAAGGTTATTTTAATTTTTGGCCATGTTTTCAGTTTCAGCCAAAAATGACCATGAAGCATATTTTCAAAGCACTTTGGGAGGCTAAGTTCCATAGGTTTCTATGGAACTTTGGGAGGCTAAGTGCTTTGAAAATGAGCCTCTACGTGTTTTTGGTGGAAGCAGAAAATTTCTGCTTTGTCCCATTTTGCCTCCCCCCTTCTACCCATAGGCCCATCTTACACTCCCTGGTGGTGTAGGGGTGTAACCAGAGCAGGAATGGTCCCCAGTTAGTCCTGCCCATTCCGGCTGTGCTCTAAAAATGGCTACAGTGACTGGGTCAAATGACTAGACCATCAGGGACAGAAAGGTAGTTCGGGAGTGATACTAAATTTTAGCAGGAATTTAAGTCTGTAAATTTGGGATGATAGGCTCCTTAATAATTAGCCTCTCTGTGGAGTTTTAACATTAGCTGTCACTCAGAGTGTAGCACAAAGTCAGCCATTGTAAAAGCACCATGGTTTTTAGTTTCAGCTTTCATTATCTGTGGTCCGTGTGTGGAGACTATTTTGCTTGGAGGTAAAATATGGTCTTTCATTATTTAAATTGTTTCTGGCTTGGATACTATGGGTTTAGCAGAGGGATACAAACTGCAGGCTCAGACCATCCTCGGTGGCCCTCACTGGTTTACAATCACACAAACAAAACTTGAGTTTTTGGTTTGGGCTTCTGCCGAAACCAGGTGATAAGTTCCGGCTGCTGTTTTGGTTTCGGCAAAAGCTTTCAGACCATTTTGGTGGCAGTTTTGACCAAAACTGAAAAAAGCAGTTTCAGTCAGTCTCTAACATGGAGTGCTGTTTCTTAAATGTAACAGTAATTTATTAGCTTTATTATTGAATTCAAAATACTTTGCCTCACCCGAAATTATATTTCACAGGTGGTCTTGGACAAATATGATAGATTTCTTTGACTGGATGACCAGCAAGGCTTATGACATGGTTCCAAATAGGCAACTTAAAGCTTTGCACCCTTGGTATGGGCCTTAAAATGACTCAGTCGGGAGGTGACAAAGGGTACTGATAAATGGAGTTTGTTCTGCAGGTAGAGGTGTTACTGATGGGTGCACCACAGGGATTGGCTCTTGGTCTGATTTCTTTTCAGAATTTTTGGAAGCAATATTGTTGAAGGACTTTTGGAAAGATTTACATTCTTGTGGATGGTACCATGATCTTCTAAGGGTTAGACACCCTGGAAGGTGTTGATTACATGAGAAGCATTCAAGCAAAGCTTGAAGAATGATCTAGAATTTAGCAATATAGACTTAATGCTAAGAAATACAGGGTCAAACATCTGGGCTGCAAAACCCCAAGGAAGCGATTACAGTATAAGGGATGAAGTTGTTTTGCGCATAAAAGAGAATGGGACCTGGGGTGATCATATCTGATGATCCTTAAGATAGCCAAACAAGTAGGTTGACAAAAAAGTCAGATGGATACTTGGGTGCAAAGGGAAAGGAGTGGCTAATAAGAAGAATATGATTAGTGCCTTTGTATAAGCCTGTGGTGATTCCTAATTTGGAGTAGGGTGAACAATTCTGAAGACTGTGTTTTCAGTAGTACATAAGCTGGATGGGATTATGTCCAGAGGGTGGCTACTAAAATGATCAGTAGTTGAAGAGGCTGGTGACCTTGTGTGCCAAATTGGATGCCTAATCTCTTCAATCAAGCTCTAACACTATTATCCTCAAGATTAATCCCCTGCCAGCCACATAAAGAAGCATGCTCAGTAGTGTTTAGTGATGTTAAAATATCTGAAATACCAGATACAGGATCCAAAAATGGCATGGACTTGAGCGGTCTCCTCCTCTGGCACAGTGAGCTTGAATTTGGCGTCATTTACCAAAGCTCCATGGAACAAGCTGCAGGCATTGGGCTGGGTGCTTTTTGGGACCTGCTGCTGCTGTAAGACCTGCTCTATTCCATCTATATTTGGCGTCCCTTACATCGGCTCCGTGGAAGAACTGTGAGCCTGCTGTGAAGGTGCAGGCATTGGACTGGGTACCTTTCGGGATCAGCTGAGGCTGTAGGACCTGCTGTACTCCATCTATATTTGGCGTCTCTTACCGTGGACATGCCTCTGTGGAGCCACTGAGGAGCGTAGAGCGAGCGTGGGACTCTGCTGCACTCCAATGGGGAAACTTAAAGGTGTAGGGAAGAAGAGTGCACAGTTGGTAGTGGTAAAAAAACCCAAAAACCTATAGACCTGCATTTGCAGATGGCAACGGCTTCTAACGTCAGTTCTGCTGCTGTGAGTATTCGTTCCTTCTCTGATGTTTCCTTTTTTTCTGGGGATCGCACCCCACCTCCACAACCAGCGGTGATATCAGAAGAAGCTGAGGCTCTGGTGCAGGTGAGCTTTGTTGCTTCTCCTGTTTTACCTTTAACCCCTGTTATTGAGATTGAGACTCATGGGAATCCAAAGGAAAGTTCTTGTTCCACATTAGTCAAGATTCCTACTCCACTGGTAGTTTTTCTTATAAATTTCTGACTGATTTCTTTAAAGGTAATCAGGAAGTTTCTTTTAAAGATGTTTATGATGCTATGGACAGATTTGATGAGTGTTTGCTAGATAATTTATCCGTGTGTAGTAATTTCACTCAAGAGACTGTTGATAAATTGGCAGAGCGTGATATGAAGTTAAATACTGTTCAAAACATATTGAGAAATTAGAGAATCAGGTGGCTTCTTGCCATGCAGTGTTGCCTGTTCGGTTAAGGATAACCTTTTGATGCATTCTCAACTGCAGAATTTGGAAAATTCTGTAAGAGCAAGTAATTTGAGGATCTTGAATTTTCCAGTCACCCACTATCTTTCTCCTGTGGAACTTTTTTAAGATGTTCATGTCGGATGTAGCAGATGACTTTTGAATGATCAGATATCAAATTCACGTATTATCTTCATAGAGAAATGATGCCTAATCAAGAGGGTGGTGAATTCAAATGATCAAAATCAGATAGTCCAGATCTTAAAGAATTTTTGGAAACGTCTAAAAGATAGTATTGGATAGCGTTCTACGTTATTAGTTTCCTTTCTTTCACTTGATAAAAAATGGAGATTTTGACAAGCTGCTAACTTAATTTCATTAGATTACCTTGAATACTTCAGATTTGATAATGCTGTTTTTGCATTTGACAAATTCAAATGCATAATTTTTGCTTTTCCAGCTGGCCAGAAATATTGCGTATTTTGCTAAGTGATCATAGATTTCTGTATGGACGTGAATTTAGCTTGACAGCTAGCAGGAAATTGCAAGTTTAAAATCTGTATGTCAGTTGATGTATATTCCATTGCACAAATTCTTTTCTGTTTCTAGTGTTTGGTGATTTAGTTATTAGATTTTTCAAGTCATCTGTTCAGATATTGACGCTTTGTAACAGCATCCACATGGGTTTTATGATTTAATATAATATAATATAACATAACATAGTAGATGACAGCAGATCAAGACCTGTATGATGCTTTATATAATTCAGTTTCCAGCACATTCACAGATAACATTACCTGTTTCAAGGTATTTGAAAATGTCTGAGTTGTATAGACCTGCTGTCAGGTCTGGCATATCAGTCTCACCCATTCCTTCTTGAAGGTTAAGCATTTTTTTTGTTTTGTAAGAATGCCAGATTGTTCATCATCAGATTTGTATTTGAACATTATTTTAATGGTTCCTTGTATAAAGCTGAATGGATGTTCCTAAGTGATCCAGAAGTCTGAAAAGTCTAAAAAAAATTGCAGAGGCCAAGTTTAGTTTGAAATAAGAATAGCTTTAGTGGGTCAGACCAAAGGTCTATCTAGCCCTGTGTTCGGTTTCTAGCAGTCGCCAATCCAGGTCACAAGTACCTGGCTGAAACGCAAATAGTAGCAACATACCATGCTACCAACTCCAGGGCCAAGGAGTGGTTTTCCCGTGTCTATCTCAATAGCAGACTATGGACTTTTCCTCCAGGAACTTGTCCAAACTTCTTTTTAAACCCAGATAAGCTAACTGCTGTTGCCACATCCTCCGGCAACGAGTTCCAGAGCAACTATTCTTTGAGTGAATAAATATGTCCTGTTTTAAAAGTATTTCCATGTGACTTCATTGAGTCTCCCTTAGACTTTGTACTTTTTGAAAGAGTAAAAAATTGATTCACGTCTATTCATTCTACACCACTCAGGATTTTGTAGACCTCAATGATATCTCCTCTCAGCTGTCTCTTTATCAAACTGAAGAACCCTAACCTCTTTAACCTTTCCTCATATGGCAGGAGTTCAATCTCCTTTACCATTTTGGTAGCTCTTCTTTGAACCTTTTCTAATTCTGCTATATCTTTTTTGATGGCTGATGGGTGATATGATAGAGGTCTATAAATACTTGAGTAGAGTGTAACAGATGTGAATCGCATGTTTATTCTTTCCAAAAATACAAAGACTAGGGGGGCACTCTATGAAGCTAGTACATTTAAAACAAACCAGAGAAATTATTTCTTCACTCAATGTGTATTTAAACTCTGGAATTTGTTGCAAGAGAATGTGGTAAAAGCAGTTAGCTTATCGGGATTAAAATTTGGATAATTTTCTGAAAGAAAAGTCCATAAGCCAATATTAAGATGGATTTGGGGAAATCTATGAATAGTTAAGCTCTGTTGCCACCGTCGAGGGAGTCGACTTTTCAACAGCACCATCGAGGACATCGTTCCTCGGAGTCGAGATGGGCCCGGTTTCGGACTGCTGTTCAGGAGCTTTTGTCCGACACCAAGGAGGAGGCCTCGTGGGGGTGGGGTGGGGGGGGGGGGGGGGGGGAGGGGAGGGAGAGGATCCCAGATATTTCTCTTCTAAGGAGTCTTGTGGTCTTCCTTCTGACCCCACTCCCTCTCCTGAACAAAAGCTTTCTCCACCAGAGAGTCTTTTTCTCCTCTTTCATCCGGGAAATGTCTGTGGGCATTCCCTTCCCGGTGGTTACTGAGGATGAGCCCAGGACTGAGATGCTCGAGGTCCTCGACTATCCTTCACCACCTAAGGTTCTCAAGGAGACTTTGCTTAGGAACTGGACGAAACCCTTATCTAATGCCACCTTCCCTAAGAAAATTGAGTCTCAGTATAGGGTCCATGGAGAGCCTGAGTTGATGAGGACCCAGTTACCTCACGACTCTATGGTTGTGGATTCTGCCCTGAAGAGAGCTGGCAGTTCTAGAGATTTTGCCTCGGCGCCCCCGGGGCGGGAATCTAGAACTCTCGACTCCTTTGGGAGGAAGGCCTACCAGTCCTCTATGCTCGTGTCCAAGATCCAATCGTACCAGCTCTACACGAGCATCCATGTGCGGAATAATGTGAAGCAACTGGCGGACCTGGTGGATAAGCTCCCTGCGGAGCAAGCCAGGCCTTTTCAGGAGGTGGTCAGGCAGCTGAAGGCGTGTCGTAAATTCCTGTCCAGGGGTGCTTATAACACTTTTGATGTTGCATCCAGGTCCGCTGCTCAAGGTATAGTGATGCACAGACTCTCATGGCTGCGTGCCTCTGACCTGGAGAGTAGGACTCAGCAGCGGCTTGCGGATATCCCTTGCCGGGGGGATAACATTTTTGGCGAAGAGGTCGAGCAGGTTGTAGAGCAGCTCAACCAGCAGGTAACCGCCCTCGAGAATCTCTTCCACCGGGCGCCTTCAGCATCTACCTCAACTGGTAGATGTTTTTTCCGGGGCAGGAGGAGTGCTCCCTATTCTTATAATAAGCGTAGGTACACTCCACCTGCTCGACAGCCTTCTCAGGCTCAGCTCCAGCGCGCTCGTTCTCGTCAACAGCGTGTGCCTAAACAGGCCCCTGCAGCTCCCCAGCAAAAGCAAGGAATGGGCTTTTGACTGGCTCCAGATGAGCATAGCCACAGTAAACGTGTCCGTGCCGGACGACTTACCAGTCGGAGGGAGGTTAACATTTTTTCACCAAAGATGGCCTCTCGTAACCTCCGATCGGTGGGTTCTCCAAATAGTCCGGTTGGGGTACACCCTCAATTTGGCTTCTACACCTCCAAATTGCCCACCGGGAGCTCAGTCTTTCAGCTCCCATCACAAGCAGGTACTTGCAGAGGAACTCTCCACTCTTCTCAGCGCCAATGCGGTTGAGCCCATTCCACCCGGGCAAGAAGGGCTGGGATTCTATTCCAGGTGCTTCCTTGTGCAAAAGAAGACGGGGGATGCGTCCCATCCTAGACCTAAGAGCCCTGAACAAATTCCTTGTCCGAGAAAAGTTCAGGATGCTTTCCCTGGGCACCCTACTTCCCATGATTCAGGAAAACGATTGGCTATGCTCTCTGGACTTAAAGGATGCTTACACCCACATTCCGATACTTCCAGCCCACAGGAAGTATCTTCGATTTTGTCTCGGAACCCAACATTTCCAGTAATGTGTTCTGCCTTTTGGTCTGGCCTTGGCACCCCGGGTCTTTACAAAATGCCTGGCAGTGGTCGCAGCGTCGCTACGCAGACTGGGAGTGCATGTGTTTCCCTATCTCAGTGATTGGCTGGTGAAGAGCACTTCGGAGGCAGGAGCTCTACAGTCCATGCAAATGACTATTCAACTTCTGGAGCTACTCGGGTTTGTTTTAAATTACCCAAAGTCCCATCTCCTTCCAGTTCAAAGACTAGAATTCATAGGAGCTCTGCTGAACTCAACGACAGCACAACAACAGCTCATGCCTATCTTCCCGAGACCAGGGCAGACAATCTTCTGTCTCTCGTCTCCATGGTCAGAGCGTCGCAGCAGATCACAGCTCGGCAGAATTTGAGACTTCTCAGGCACATGGCCTCCACAGTCCATGTGACTCCCATGGCACGTCTTCATATGAGATCAGCTCAGTGGACCCTAGCTTCCCAGTGGTACCAAGCTATCGGGAATCTAGAGAATGTGATCCAATTGTCCATCGGGTTTCACAACTCTCTTTGGTGGTGGACCATTCGATCCAATTTAACCTTGGGACACCCATTCCAAATTCCTCAGCCACAAAAAGTGCTGACGACGGCTGCATCTCTCCTGGGGTGGGGAGCACATGTAGATGGGCTCCACACTCAAGGACTTTGGTCCCTCAAGGAATCAGGTCTCCAGGTCAATCTCCTGGAGTTGAGTGATCTGAAACGCTCTGAAAGCTTTCAGAAATCGGCTTTCCAACCAAATTATCCAAATTCAGACAGACAACCAGGTTGCCATGGACTACGTCAACAAGCAGGGGGGCACCGGATCTCGCCCCTTGTGTCAGGAAGTCGTCCAGATGTGGCTTTGGGCCCATCGTCGAGGCATGTTTCTCCAAGCCACGTATCTGGCAGGCGTAAACAGTCTGGCCGACAGATTGAGCAGGATAATGCAACCTCATGAGTGGTCACTCAACTCGCGTGTGGTGCGCAAGATCTTTCAAGCGTGGGGCACCCCCTTGGTGGATCTTTTTGCCACTCAGCTCAATCACAAGGTCCCTCAGTTTGTTCCAGACTTCAGGCCCACAACAGACTAGCGTCAGATGCCTTTCTTCTCAATTGGGGGGAGGGTCTTCTGAATGCGTATCCTCCCATACCTCTGGTGGGGAAGACTGCTGAAACTCAAGCAAGACCGAGGAACCATGATTCTGATTGCTCCCTTCTGGCCGCTTCAGGTTTGGTTCCCTCTTCTTCTGGAATTATCTTTAGAAGAACCGTGGAGATTGGAGTGTTTTCCGACCCTCAGAACGAGGGGGCGCTTCTGCATCCCAACCTCCGGTCTCTGGCTCTCATGACGTGGATGTTGAGAGTGTAGAATTCGCATCTTTGGGTCTCTCTGAGGGTGTCTCTCGAGTCTTGCTTGCTTCCAGGAAAGATTCCACGAAGCGGTGTTATTCTTTCAAATGGAGGAGGATTGCCGTCTGGTGTGATAGCAAGGCCTTAGATCCTCGCTCTTGTCCTACACAGACCCTGCTTGAATACTTTCTACACTTGTCAGAGTCTGGTCTCAAGACCAACTCCGTAAGGGTTCATCTTAGTGCAATCAGTGCTTACCATCAACGTGTAGAAGGTCAGCATATCTCTGCACAGCCTTTAGTTGTTCACTTCATGAGAGGTTTGCTTTTGTTAAAGCCCCCTGTCAAACCTCCAACAGTGTCATGGGATCTCAATGTGGTCCTTACCCAGCTGATGAAACCTCCTTTTGAGCCACTGGATTCCTGCCATCTGACGTATTTGACCTGGAAGGTCATTTTCTTGGTGGCTGTTACTTCAGCTCGTAGAGTCAGTGAGCTTCAAGCCTTGGTAGCCCATGCTCCCTATACTAAATTTTATCACAATCGTGTAATCCTCCGCACTCATCCTAAGTTCTTGCCGAAGGTGGTGTCGGAGTTCCATCTAAACCAGTCAGTTGTCTTGCCAACATTCTTTCCCCGTCCTCATACCCGCCCTGCTGAACGTCAGTTGCACACATTAGACTGCAAAAGAGCATTGGCCTTCTATCTGGAGCGGACAAGCCCATTCAGACAGTCCGCCCAAATGTTTGTCTCATTTGACCCCAATAGGAGGGGAGTCTCTGTCGGGAAACACACCATTTCCAATTGGCTAGCAGATTGCATTTCCTTCACTTATGCCCAGGCTGGGCTGACTCTAGAGGGTCATGTCACGGCTCATAGTGTTCGAGCCATGGCAGCGTCAGTGGCCCACTTGAAGTCAGCCACTATTGAAGAGATTTGCAAGGCTGCGACGTGGTCTTCAATCCACATTCACATCTCATTACTGCCTTCAGCAGGATAGCCGACGCGACAGTCAGTTTGGGCAGTCGGTGCTGCAGAATCTGTTTGGGACTTAGGATCCAACTCCACTCCCCAGGCCCATTTTTTCTTCTGTTCCAGGCTGCACTCTCAGATGTTTTCTTCGTAGGTCAATCCTTGTTATGTCCTCGTCGTTGCGAAGCTCAATTGACCTACCTTTGTTGTTTTGAGTGAGCCTGGGGCAGTGGCGTAGCCAGACAGCCAATTTTGGGTGGGTCTGAACCCAAAGTGGGCGGGCACAAAATTTTCTCTCTAACCCCCTCCCCCAGCATTTCCCAACTCAAAAGATAAATACTTTAGCTGATGAAGATCCCCAACCTCTGTCATCTGAAAACTTCCAACAAAGATTGCCAGAATTTACTTTTACCAAGCTTGGTCGGAAGCAACAACTCCTTGAGCCACCGACAGCGGCACCCAATGCATGCTTAGTTGTCAGTGGCTCAAGGATGCTGCCCCCATCTGCCAAGCTCAGCAGAAGGGATTTCTGGCCACCTTCAGTGGAGGTCCCCAGCTAGCAGGGCTTGGGGATCCCCACCAGCTACAGCAAGGCTCAGGGCTGCTGTTAGCCATGCTGGTGCCCAGGGCAGAAAATAAAGAAGCCCTCTCCTCTTTAATCTCCACATCTGCCCTTACAGTCTCACACTGACAGACCATCACCAAATGCAGAACAAGGGATTACAAATTAGAAATAAAAATATGTAGACAAAAATTGAACTGAGAACCTCAACATTTAGTGCAACACTGGAGAAATAAAAACAACAATGCATTTCCTTTTCTACGGAACACAATAAAACTGAACATATTCCATTTAAAACATTCAAAATAAAATTATTTTTCTATCATGTTGGTTTCAGTTTCTCCTTCCCACTTTCCCGTCATCTTCTGCTAATTCTTCAAGCAACTGTTGTCCATTTGTCTTTTCTCTCCTCTCGTTCCATTTCCTCACTACAACTGCTTCTGAAATATTGATCTTTCCATTTTAGCTCTTTCCTTTCTGTATTTTGTTCTTTTCTGCCTCTGTCTACTCAAATTTAACCCTCTTTCTAAACTTTTTCCTCCTTTTTACTTTTCAGATATCTATCAAATTTTCTTCTCCTTTCACCCACTACCTCACCCGTATCCAAACTCATTCCTTCCCAGCCTTCCATTCCCTTCCATCCTCAATCTACGCACCATTACCATATTTCTACCACCTGTAATCACTATCCTCTCATTCATTTTATTACCATCTCCCCTCTCTCTTTATCCTCTCTTCACTCTCATAGCCTGACATCTCCCTTTTACCCCCTCCCTCCACGGTCCTGCATTTCTCTCTCTTACCCATTGTCCAACATATCTCCCTTCTGCCCCTGGATCCAATATCTCCCTCTTTCCCCTCTCTTGTGCAGCACCTCTCCTTCCCTTTGCTCCACCTCTATGTCCAACATCTCTCCCATATTATCCACTATCTCTTTCTTTCTCTCTCTCTCTCTCTCCCTGCCTTGAGCCCCTGGTCTAACATCTTTTTCTCTCCCCTCCAGCCATGTTCAATATTTCCCTCTCTCATCTCTCACTCCCTTTTTTCCTCTATCGTCCTTTGCCACTCCTCTGCAGCCTTTCCCTTCCTCTCCCCACCATAGCCATATCAAACAATTCTCCCTCTCTTTTCCTCCTGCATCTCTCCCTTCCCCCATGTCAAACAATTATCTCTCCACCCCACCGTCTCACTCACTCACTCTCTCCACCCCACCCCCTCTCACGGGGCAGGCCCAGGGCAAGGACACTGATGCCCAACCACTAGTTTCTCCTCCTGGCCACTGCTGTAGTGTGGCGGCCTTGAGGAATTGCTGCAAGGCAGCTTTCATGCCCTTCTTTGCCTCTCTCACCACCCCTGCGTCCCACCGCGCCTGCAACGGAAATGCTTGTCCTCCCCGCCGGCGCTGCCTCGGCCCCTGCACGCTACCCTGCCTCTGCCCCTGCCTGCATTCTTTTCTTCAATCGTCGCGTCGCCGGCAGCGCTGCCATTCACCCAGGCAGCTCCGCTCCCCTCTGCCGCGTCCATCCGGCTCTTTCTGACGCACTTCCTGTTTACGTAAGGCCAGATTGACGCGGCAGAGGGGAGCGGAGCTGCCTGAGTGAATGGCAGCGCTGCCGGCGACGCGACGATTGAAGAAAAGAATGCAGGCAGGGGCAGAGGCAGGGTAGCGTGCAGGGGCCGAGGCAGCGCCGGCGGGGAGGACAAGCATTTTCGTTGCAGCACGCCACACATGCGATGGATGTTGGGTGGGCCTGGAGGGAAAGTGGGTGGGCCTGGGGTCTAGGGATACCCAGCTGCTTGTCCTCGGAGAAAGTGAATGATACATATCTGTAGCTGGTATTCTCTGAGGACAGCAGGCTGATTGTTCTCACAAACCCGCCCTCCTCCCCTTTGGAGTTGTTCCTTCTTTTCATTTTTGCTTTTTGATTTAACTGATGTCTCCGCGCGTTGGGCGGGAAGATGGCCGCGCATGCGCACACGCTGCCAAAGGCTCTAGCAAACTTTGTTGCTAGGAAGATTTCTGGATCTCAGGGCTGCCATGGGCGTCACCCATTAGTGAGAACAATCAGCCTGCTGTCCTCGGAGAATACCTGCTACAGGTATGTATCATTCGCTTTATCTGCCTTCATTTACTATATTACTATGTTAAGGTCCTTTGGTCTTTCTTTATCCTAAGCATTTGTGCAGCCATGAATTATAGATGTCACACTGCCAGCATTGCTCAAGCTAGCTGAGGCTTTTTATTTATTGAAGTGTCCACCAGATGGTGCCCTTATTCCACAGTTGTTCACAGATTTACAGTGAGTGTGTCCAGGCTCCAGTGCACATTTCCTTCTACTACCACCAATAGCTTACTTTTTTTTTTTTTTAAGTACTAATGACACCTTTTTAGCCTAGCATACTGACCAAATTTCTCTACAGCTGATATAAGAGTTAAACCATTATCCACTTTCATTTTTTGTGTAATTAGTTGGAAATAATGCAGTGCATATACTGTGTATTTCTAGTATGAATCTTGAATTTGAGAAAGTAAAGTCTAGGCATTTCCTTTTTCTTTGCACACTCTACAAAAGTTTTTAAAAGTTTATTAATTTATAAATAAAATACATGCACAGAATAATGTTACAGAATTAAATAAAAATGGAAGAATCTTTTTTTGTACGTATAATAAAAAAAATGTATATTCCTCTTCCAAACCTTCAGTATATAGAGATTCAACAGAAAAGGGAGGATTAGATGGCAGAACAAAGTAAATCATTGTGCACTGAGAGGGAGATGAAATATAAATCCCAGGCTGCTAAGACATCTCAAAAACATACATACCATCCTATTCTTTGAAATACTAAATAGAAACTTTTATCAAGAGTTAAAACGTGTATAAAACTTGAGCTGCCTGTGTCACACCTGGAAAAATCTGGATGGGTTGGCTACAAAAGTGTACGTCTTTCCTATGAAAGTACACCTTAAGTACCTGAATTTTCTCTTGTTCAAATGAGTTACCAAGGGAGTGGCCCTAGAGGAAATTACTTCTGAGGTGTTTCCAAAAATGTATTAAATCCAGAAAATCATCAGGTTCAACAGCCATCTCTTGAGCTCCTTCACACTTGCCAATGTGAGAATAGAAAACTTAGTAACAGTAATACACATATAATTGACATTATCCAAAAGTAAAATTTCCTTCACATATCTGTACAATAATATCTCTGGTGATGGGCATGTGGCTGCAAAGGTGTTAAGTCTCCTGGATCTCTGCACAATTTTGCAGTCAGTGCTGCAGTGAAAAGTGTGAGCAAGGAGCTCACAGGAGGAGCCGTTTTAGCACTGAATTCTGGAGAAAGGGCCTTGTGCTGTGGCGGGCTCAAACTTGGGAACTGTCAACATTGCTGACACTGCACGAACCTCTGAGACATCACCACATTTAATGTTGGAAAATCCCTTGCCCAGTACTTTTCCTCAGTTGGTAGTGGGGTTCCCTTCCGATTTCATATGGACCATATACTGGGCTTAGAAAGTAGAGGAGTTCAATAGTAAGAAATAGACAATCTTATAAGATCCCTATTAATTTATTACCTGAACTTAATCAGGACACTTCTGTTTCTATTCAGTACTTCAATGCACATTCAGTCTGTAACAAAACCCGGTGGTGGGAGGCGGGGCTAGTGCTGGGCAGACTTCTACGGTCTGTGCCCTGAAAATGGCAGATACAAATCAAGGTCAGGTATACACAAAAAGTAGCACATATGAGTTATCTTGTTGGACAGACTGGATGGACTGTGCAGGTCTTTCTCTGCCGTCATCTACTATGTTATAGTTAATGACTTGATAGAAAGCTATCAGACTGGTCTGATTTTTTTTTTTAATTTATGTCCATTAGGATATAAAGTTCTTAATTGTCCACGATTAGATGAGAGGAGGAGGTGGGGTTTTTTTTGGCAGTTTCTCTTAAAGATATGCAGATGAGTTTTTAGAATTAATGGTTTGTAATTTATCTGATTCTGTTTAATTATGGGGTACATGAAATACTTCCTAAATTGTCTAAACTAAAACCTGTAAAGGCTTTATGTTGAAATAATCCTTGGTATACAAAAAATCTTAGCACTTCAGAAAGACAGTGGCAGAAAACCAGAGATGAATTACATCGTACTCTTGGTATTAAAAAAATATATAAGGAAGCTAAGGCTAATTTTCATGATTCATTAGTTTTACAGGCTGATAATTCTTTTAAAGAGTTATTTCAAATTTTTAAGAAAATCACTGATGTGTGAGTATTGTTAGCCCTTTGACTCAAGAATCACAACCATCGGTAGGTAGATTAACTATCTTTTTTTCAGACTAAAGTTCTGAAAATTAGACAGAATTTTGATATAGAACCAGTTGCATATTTAAATTTTACTCCAGGTGTTTTTGATTTGTTAGATGAGATCCCTGTAGATAGAGTTTGCAACTCATTTCATGCAATCAGTATGGAAGTGGTTTACGAACTTCCATGTCATTTAGATATCTGTCCTACTTATATACTAAGAACAATTCCATCAACTGCTGCTATTTGGGTGACTAAGCTAATGGAATATTGTTTGTTAGACGGGGTTTAGCCTGATTCTGTTTCTAATATGGCGCTTACACCCATTCCTAAATCTACTAATGCTGATCTATCTCAGGTAGATAATTATCAACCAGTAGCGGGAATACCATGAATTGCAGAGCTTTTGGAATTTTTTTTGTGACAGATGTTGTGATGTCAAGACTTTCAACTTTACTGACGTGTGACGCCGGATTGTAAATCTGGGCGTCCTTGTGGTGTCTTCCGCCATTTTGAGAGTGCCTTGAGCTGAAAAGCCGTTTGGAAGTTGCAATATTTCTTGGATGAGAGAGAATTTTTTTCCCCTAAAGCAGTTTAGATTGGCGAAACAGGGAACCCCTGTCAGGATCTGAGTGGTAATGTTGGTTCATTCCAGGATTGAAGAGACTTTTGTTTCCAAGATAAGTATAGTGTGATAATATAGATGTGGCAACTGAGAATTTTGAATATTTTTCCAAAGCTTATTCTGTATCAGTAAGAGGCATATTTTCAAAGCACTTAGCCTCCCAAAGTTCCATAGAAACCTATGGAACTTAGCCTCCCAAAGTGCTTTGAAAATATGCCTCTAAGTGTTTTTGCTACATAGGACTATTTTGGGTCCATGTATGAGTGGAGTTTTGTTCTGATGATTATTGTGAGCCACCTATATATTGAAGGCTTGCCTTACGAATAGGTGTGTCTCTTTTTTTTGTTTACTGAGGTCCTTTTTCTCCACTTCATATTATTTGAGCAATCCTTCTGATACAGATTATTACTGTAGAAGTGATTATTTTTGAGTGATTTCAGTTCCCCAATATTGGCTAGATAAAATGTTACATCAAGGAGTGCCAGGGAGATAAAATTTCTAGGTTTAATAAATTACTGCTTCTTGGAGCAACTGGTCCAGAAACTGTCAAGAGAAGAGCCATTTTAGATTTTAGTCCTTGGTGGAGTGCAGGACATAGTACGAGAGGTAGCGGTGTTGGGTCCCCTGGAAAACAGTGATCATAAATCAAGTTTGAACTACTAACTGGAATGAAGCCACAAAGGAATTCTACTGTAGCTACAATTAATTTTCAAAAGGGCGACTATAATAAAATGAGGAAAATGTTTTTAAAAGAAGCTAAAAGGATCAGCTGCAAAGATTAGGACACTAAATCAGGCATGGACGTTGTTAAAAAATACCATCTTGGAAGCCCAGACCAGATGCATTCCACGTACAGTGCAATCCGCTTAAGTGCAAGGGTCTGGGACCAAAGAAATACATGCAGTTAACCAGAGCATGCACTTAACAGTTGTGACCCAAAGAAGCTTGACATCTGATAAACATATGTACAGTACTGTTTATTATACGTACAGTATACAGTCTCCGTTAATTGATGTTAGGCTTACTTGAACTAATCAGTCATAGTCCTCTGTACACTCTTGTATCTGTGAGTTCCATAGACTGCGTCTGCCAGACGGTAAAAACTGTCATAGCACTGACATCCAGTGGCCTCCAGATAGGCCCGCACGGTGTTGAGACTCTCCAGCGCTCTTGCAAAAGTGACAGGAGGTTGTTGAATTTCGTCAGCATGTGCCTCGCTGCTCATTTCATCATCTGTTTCATCATCAGCCATTGCCTGTGTGTAGGCGCATAACTGGACATCAGTGCTGTTGTCAGCTGTTTGTAGATCGTAATCAACAGCTACGTAGTGATGAAACTCCTCTTCAGTAACACCGGCTGGGATGTCAGTAGCCTGTTCATCTGATGCATTTGCAACAGCTGCATCTGTTTTGTCCCTCTCCACATCCCTAACAAAGCTTGCCCGCTTGTAGCAGTTCACAATGGCTGCCTGTGTAACATGATTCCAGGCTTCTTTCTGCATATGTAGGGAATCCAACAGTGATAGATTACGAGCCAGTTCAACAGCACATTTATCCTTGCCAGTCTGGTCATCCATAACGCTCATCAGACGACGTAGCACAAGTGCCCGATAATGTTGTTTGAAATTGGCTATTATGCCCTAATCTATAGGTTGGATCAGAGAGGTAGTGTTTGGTGGCAGGAAGACCACCTTGACGTTAGCATGACATCATCACTGTGTGCAGCAGAATTATCACAAAGCAACAAAATCTGACGCCTGTGCCAACATTCTAGTGTCTAACTTCTTTAGCCACTGCTTCCAAATTTCCCCAGTCATCCAGGAATTTGCGTTAGCCTTGTATGACACAGGAAGTCACTTAACATTCTTGAAGCAACGGGGCTGTTTGCTCTTTCCAATGACGAGTGGTTCCAACTTCTCACTCCCATCCATATTGCAGCAAAGGAGGATCATCAGTTGGTCCTTCGACGTTTTGCTTCCTGTAGTTTCGGCTTACATAAGTACATAAGTAGTGCCATACTGGGAAAGACCAAAGGTCCATCTAGCCCAGCATCCTGTCACCGACAGTGGCCAATCCAGGTCAAGGGCACCTGGCACGCTCCCCAAACGTAAAAACATTCCAGACAAGTTATACCTAAAAATGAGGAATTTTTCCAGTCCATTTAATAGCGGTCTATGGACTTGTCCTTTAGGAATCTATCTAACCCCTTTTTAAACTCCGTCAAGCTAACCGCCCGTACCACGTTCTCCGGCAATGAATTCCAGAGTCTAATTACACGTTGGGTGAAGAAAAATTTTCTCCGATTCGTTTTAAATTTACCACACTGTAGCTTCAACTCATGCCCTCTAGTCCTAGTATTTTTGGATAGCGTGAACAGTCGCTTCACATCCACCCGATCCATTCCACTCATTATTTTATACACTTCTATCATATCTCCCCTCAGCCGTCTCTTCTCCAAGCTGAAAAGCCCTAGCCTTCTCAGCCTCTCTTCATAGGAAAGTCGTCCCATCCCCACTATCATTTTCGTCGCCCTTCGCTGTACCTTTTCCAATTCTACTATATCTTTTTTGAGATACGGAGACCAGTACTGAACACAATACTCCAGGTGCGGTCGCACCATGGAGCGATACAACGGCATTATAACATCCACACACCTGGACTCCATACCCTTCTTAATAACACCCAACATTCTATTCGCTTTCCTAGCCGCAGCAGCACACTGAGCAGAAGGTTTCAGCGTATCATCGACGACGACACCCAGATCCCTTTCTTGATCCGTAACTCCTAACGCGGAACCTTGCAAGACGTAGCTATAATTCGGGTTCCTCTTACCCACATGCATCACTTTGCACTTGTCAACATTGAACTTCATCTGCCACTTGCACGCCCATTCTCCCAGTCTCGCAAGGTCCTCCTGTAATCGTTCACATTCCTCCTGCGACTTGACGACCCTGAATAATTTTGTGTCATCGGCGAATTTAATTACCTCACTAGTTATTCCCATCTCTAGGTCATTTATAAATACATTAAAAAGCAACGGACCCAGCACAGACCCCTGCGGGACCCCACTAACTACCCTCCTCCACTGAGAATACTGGCCACGCAATCCTACTCTCTGCTTCCTATCTTTCAACCAGTTCTTAATCCATAATAATACCCTACCTCCGATTCCATGACTCTGCAATTTCTTCAGGAGTCTTTCGTGCGGCACTTTGTCAAACGCCTTCTGAAAATCCAGATATACAATATCAACCGGCTCCCCATTGTCCACATGTTTGCTTACCCCCTCAAAAAAATGCATTAGATTGGTGAGGCAAGACTTCCCTTCACTAAATCCGTGCTGACTTTGTCTCATCAGTCCATGTTTTTGTATATGCTCTGCAATTTTATTCTTAATAATAGCCTCCACCATCTTGCCCGGCACCGACGTCAGACTCACCGGTCTATAATTTCCCGGATCTCCTCTGGAACCTTTCTTAAAAATCGGAGTAACATTGGCTACCCTCCAGTCTTCCGGTATTACACTCGATTTTAGGGACAGATTGCATATTTCTAACAGTAGCTCCGCAAGTTCATTTTTTAGTTCTATTAATACTCTGGGATGAATACCATCAGGTCCCGGTGATTTACTACTCTTCAGCTTGCTGAACTGACCCATTACATCCTCCAAGGTTACAGAGAATTTGTTTAGTTTCTCCGACTCCCCCGCTTCAAATATTCTTTCCGGCACCGGTGTCCCCCCCAAATCCTCCTCGGTGAAGACCGAAGCAAAGAATTCATTTAATTTCTCCGCTACGGCTTTGTCCTCCTTGATCGCCCCTTTAACACCATTTTCGTCCAGCGGCCCAACCGACTCTTTGGCCGGTTTCCTGCTTTTAATGTATCTAAAAAAGTTTTTACTATGTATTTTTGCTTCCAACGCTAATTTCTTCTCAAAGTCCTTTTTTGCCCTCCTTATCTCCGCTTTGCATTTGGCTTGGCATTCCTTATGATCTATCCTGTTACTTTCAGTTGGTTCTCTTCTCCACTTTCTGAAGGATTGTTTTTTGGCTCTAATGATTTCCTTTATCTTACTGTTTAGCCACGCCGGCTGACGTTTAGTCTTTTTTCCCTTTTTTCTAATACGTGGAATATATTTGTCCTGAACCTCCAGGATGGTGTTTTTAAACAGCATCCACGCCTGATGCAAGTTTTTTACTCTGCGAGCTGCTCCTTTCAGTCTTTTTTTCGCCATTTTTCTCATTTTGTCGTAATCACCTTTTCTATAGTTAAACGCTAGCGTACTTGATTTCCTAGTTTCACTTCCTTCAATGCCAATATCAAAACCGATCATATTATGATCACTGTTATCAAGCGGCCCTCGTATCGTTACCCCCTGCACTAGATCATGAGCACCACTAAGGACTAAGTCTAGTATTTTTCCTTCTCTTGTCGGCTCCTGAACTAGCTGTTCCATGAAGCTGTCCTTGATTTCATCAAGAAATCTTATGTCCCTTGCGTGTACAGATGTTACATTACCCCAGTCTATATGCGGGTAATTGAAATCCCCCATTATTATTGTGTTGCCCAGTTTGTTTGTGTCCCTGATTTCCTTTAACATTTCCGCATCCGTCTGTTCGTCCTGGCCAGGCGGACGGTAGTACACTCCTATCACTATCCTTTTCCCCTTTGCACATGGAATTTCAATCCACAGTGATTCCAAGGAGTGTTTTGCTTCCTGCAGAATTTTCAATCTATTTGATTCAAGGCTCTCGTTAATATACAATGCTACCCCTCCACCAATCCGATTCACCCTATCACTACGATATAATTTGTACCCCGGTATGACAGTGTCCCACTGGTTATCCTCCTTCCACCAGGTCTCAGAGATGCCTATTATATCTAATTTTTCATTTAGTGCAATATATTCTAACTCCCCCATCTTATTTCTTAGGCTCCTGGCATTCGCATATAGACATTTCAAACTATGTTTGTTGTTCCTAAGTACATCATGCTTAGTACTTGACAGTATTAATTGGCAATCTTTTGTCTGATTTTTATTGTTATTTAAAGATACCCGATCTACTACAATCTCTTTTGCAACCTCACTATCAGGATACTCTATCTTCCCTGTTATGGTGATATCTTTGAAAGATACCTTATCCCGAACCATGCTCTTTTGAGCGACTGTCGGCCTTCCCCCCATTTCTAGTTTAAAAGCTGCTCTATCTCCTTCTTAAACGCCGATGCCAGCAGCCTGGTCCCACTCTGGTTAAGATGGAGCCCATCCTTTCGGAATAGGCTCCCCCTTCCCCAGAATGTTGCCCAGTTCCTAACAAATCTAAAGCCCTCCTCCCTGCACCATCGTCTCATCCACGCATTGAGACTCTGGAGCTCTGCCTGTCTCTTGGGCCCTGCGCGTGGCACAGGTAGCATTTCAGAAAATGCTACCCTGGAGGATCTGGATTTCAGCTTTCTACCTAAGAGCCTAAATTTTGCTTCCAGAACCTCTCTCCCACATTTTCCTATGTCATTGGTACCCACATGTACCAAGACAGCGGACTCCTCCCCAGCACTATCTAGAATCCTATCTAGGTGACACGTGAGGTCCGCCACCTTCGCACCAGGCAGGCAAGTCACCAGGCGATCCTCACGTCCACCAGCCACCCAGCTATCTATATGCCTAATGATCGAATCACCAAGTACAACAGCTGTCCTAACCTTTCCCTCCCGGGCAACATTTGGAGATATATCCTCGGTGCGAAAGGATAATACATCCCCTGGTGGGCAGGTCCTGGCTACAGGAGTACTTCCTACTTCACCAGGGTGATGCTCTCCTTCTAGGAGACCTCCCTCCTCCAAGGTAGCACAGGGGCTTGAATGCAAGTGTTCCATCAGGAATCGCTCGCCAGTAGAGACCGTTTTCGTCAGCATTGAAAATGTCACAAGGTGCAAACTCGTTCAAGATGGTAGGAAGAACTGAAACAACCCAATTTTCAGCACCAAAGTCATCAGCGTCTTGTTTCTCACCATGCTATTTCTTGAATTTTATGTTGTTCCTCTCCTTCCATCCACCAGTGGCTTTGAACTCAGTTAGTCCAAGGACTTTCAGCTGATTAGCTTTCTCCATAAGCAGTGCATAAGTACATAAGTACATAAGTAGTGCCATACTGGGAAAGACCAAAGGTCCATCTAGCCCAGCATCCTGTCACCGACAGTGGCCAATCCAGGTCAAGGGCACCTGGCACGCTCCCCAAACGTAAAACATTCCAGACAAGTTGTACCTAAAAATGAGGAATTTTTCCAGTCCATTTAATAGCGGTCTATGGACTTGTCCTTTAGGAATCTATCTAACCCCTTTTTAAACTCCGTCAAGCTAACCGCCCGTACCACGTTCTCCGGCAATGAATTCCAGAGTCTAATTACACGTTGGGTGAAGAAAAATTTTCTCCGATTCGTTTTAAATTTACCACACTGTAGCTTCAACTCATGCCCTCTAGTCCTAGTATTTTTGGATAGCGTGAACAGTCGCTTCACATCCACCCGATCCATTCCACTCATTATTTTATACACTTCTATCATATCTCCCCTCAGCCGTCTCTTCTCCAAGCTGAAAAGCCCTAGCCTTCTCAGCCTCTCTTCATAGGAAAGTCGTCCCATCCCCACTATCATTTTCGTCGCCCTTCGCTGTACCTTTTCCAATTCTACTATATCTTTTTTGAGATACGGAGACCAGTACTGAACACAATACTCCAGGTGCGGTCGCACCATGGAGCGATACAACGGCATTATAACATCCGCACACCTGGACTCCATACCCTTCTTAATAACACTGACAGGAAACTGTCTGCTCCTGACTTGAGAAAACCACCGAAGAAGAGCATCTTCTACATCCTCGGCTTTTCCAGCCCATTTACGTTTCCGGTGTGGATTTGTATTGTTTTGCCAGTCTTCCAGAAGCTGGTCTTTTTGCTTCAAGATAAGTGAAATTTGACTGGGATTGACACCATATTCTTTAGCAATAGATGCTTGACTTTGTTTTCTAATTTTTTAAGAACTTATATTCGTTCAGCCAGTGTTAGTCTTACAGTTGCGCGACAACAGCGACTCCAGTGTACATTCTAACATTCTTTCACTTCTGCCTGTGGCAGTTAACCAACGAGATTTCAAATTTACCACCCCCTTGTCACGTGCCAATCGGCTTCCATATTCCGTGCGTGCACTTATGCGTAGTCTTTCCTGCAGAGGAGCGGTCTTAAACCATGCATATAAGCGAATCTTGCACTTTTCAGTGGTGCGCTAAACCAAAGTTTGTCCCCATAGAAATTGATGGCGCCAAAAACGGGACCAAAGTACAGCATGCACTTATCCAACATGCACTTAAATTGAGTGCACTGTATTTACAAAGGAGGAAAGAAGAGAAAATGACAGCCAGCATGGTTAAAAGGTAAAGTGAAAGGGGCTATTAGAGCCAAAAGAATGTCCTTCAAAAAATGGAAAAAGGACCCAAATGTAGAAAATAAGAAGCAATGTAAGCACTGGCAAGTCAGATGCAAAGCATTGATAAAGAAAGCTAAAAGAGAATATGAAGAGAAACTTGCCGCAGAGTCTAAAACTCACAGTAACAACTTTTTCAGGTACATCAGAAGCAGAAAGCCTGCGAGGGAAGCCATGGGACTGTTAGATCATGAAGGTGCAAAAGGGGGCACTCAGGGACGACTAGGCCATAGCGGAGAAACTGAATTAATTCTTTGTTTCTTTCTTTATGGAAATGGTTTTCAAGTGTGATGTTGCAAAAGAACTGAAAGAAATCTCGGTGAACTGGGAAGACGTACTGAGCCAAATTGACAAATTAAAGAGTAGTAAATCACCTGGACTGGAAGGCTTGCATCCAGTGGTATTCAAGGAACTCAAGCATTAAATTGCTGATCTGTTGTTAATAATATGTAACCTGTTGTTAAAATCATCCGTAGTACTTGAAGATTGGAGGGTGGCCAAGGGGAATCTGATTTTTTTTAAAAGGGTTCCAGTGGTGATCTGGGAAATTGCAGACTGGTAGCCCGACGTAAAATAATGGAAACTATTATAAAGAATAAAATTACGGAACACATAAATAAACGTGGTTTACTGGGACAGAGTCATCCTGGTTTCAGCCAAGGGAAGTCTTGCATCATCGATTTGCTTCATTTCTTTGAAGGCATGAATAAACGTGGATAAAGGTGAACTGGTTGATGTAGTGTATCTAGATTTTCAGAAAGCTTTTAATAAAGTTCCTCATGAGAGACTCCTGAGAAAATTAAAAAGTCATGGGATAGGAGGAAGTGTTCTGGTGTGGATTAGGAATTGGTTATTGGACAGAAAACAGGATAAGTTTAAATGGTAATTTCTCTCAATGGAGGAGGGTGAATAGTGGAGTGCTGCAGGGATCAGTACTTGGACCGTTGCTATTTAACATATTTATAAATGATATGGAAATCGGAACGACGAGTGAGGTGATAAAATTTGCAGATGACACAAAACTATTCAAGGTTGTTAAAACACATGCGGACTGTGAAAAATTGCAGAAAGACCTTAGGAAATTGGAAGACTGGGCATCCAAATGGCAGATGAAATTTAATGTGGACAAATGCAAAGTGATGCACAGTGGGAGGAATAATCCAAGTCATAGTTACCTGATGCTACTTTGGGATCAGCTCCCAAGAAAAAGATCTAGGTGTTGTCGTGGATAACATGCTGAAATCTTCTGGTCATTGTGCGGTGTAAGCCAAAAAAGCAAACAGGATGCTAGGAATTATTAGGAAAGGTATGATAAATAAGTCCGAAAAAAATATAATGCCTCTGCATCACTCCATGGTGTGACCATACCTTGAGTATTGTATCAGTTGTGGTTGCTGTATCTCAGAAAAAATTTAGCGGAATTAGAAAAGGTTCAAAGAAGAGCAACCAATATAATAAAGGGGATGGATCTCCTCGCATATGACGAAAGGCTAAGGAAGTTGGGGCTCTCCAGCTTGGAAAAGAGGGTAGATATGATTGAGGTTTACAAAATCCTGAGTGGTGTAAAATGAGTAGAAGTGAATCGATTTTTTTTTTTTAACTCTTTCAAAAATGTACAAAGATTAGGGGACACTCAAGGAAGTTCATTGGAAATACTTTTAAAACAAATAGGAGGAAATATTTTTTCACTCAACAAATAGTTAAGCTCTGGAACTCTTTGCCAGAGGATGTAGTAACATTGGTTAGCGTATCTGGGCTTAAAAAAGGTTTGGACAAGTTCCTGGATTAAAAATCCATAGTCTTTGGTTTGTGCCAGGTACTTGTGACCTGGGTTTGCTACTGTTGGAAAACAGGATATTGGGCTAGATGGGCCATTGGTCTGACCAAGTATAGCTGTACTTATATTCTTATCTCTTGTGGGCCTTAGTGGTAGCGGCTCAGTGGTTGGACGGCAGACATAGCTTCGAAGTCTAAGCTTGTTCTCTTCCTTTCCACATTTCCATGCAAGTTCCATGCTCTTTGGAGAGTAGGTGGATAAGTTAGTGAAAGGTTTGAGAGAAGCTAAAGTACCCTGTTTTCTGGAAGAGAATCCCAAAGGCTTGGGTTGGGCTGGGCAGAGATAATTCGCCTCAGGGCAGTTTTATAGATGTTTGCCGTTACAATCTGGTAGGATAACAGAACAGCGACACAGAAAGGGGTGGAAAAAAGAACAACTCCAAGAGATCAAACAGAATACCAGGATAAGATGCTCCAAAACACAAACTTTATTCAGACCCTACACGGTCCGTGTTTTGGCTTTTAAAAAAGCCTTCCTCAGGGGTCGATCAGTGAGTGCACAGTAGTATACTGATTGAAAGAGGAGCACATTAATTGATGTCTCGAAATGTAGAAAGATATATTGTCTCGCACCAACAGGTATTCTGTTTGATCTCTTGGAGTTGTTCTTTTTTCCACCCCTTTCTGTTTCATTGGACTTTTGTGGAAATTGTGAACCCCATTTTGTTTCGAGGATAACAGAACAGCACAGCCGCTTCTTTCAGAGGACTCGGGAATCTTCTCTCTTCACCTTCAGTCAGGGCCAAGGTTTGCATTGAAGGTATTGTGGTCCATCTTCTGGTGGCATTAGGTGGTCACCTGGCAGAATTCTTCTGGAGGTGAACCCAGATTTCCTTAGATGAGTGGGTTCTCAAAGTCATTTGATAAGGTTACGCCTTGTAGTTTGAGCGTCCCGTCTCCCTGTCATTCCTGCTGAAAAGTGAGGGCAGTCGGGGACACTGTAAAGGCTTTTGTCTCGTCAGGCAATGGTTCCTCAAGAGAAGCTCGGTTTTGGCACCTACTCCTTTTGTTTTGTGGTTCCCAAAAAGAAGGGTACTTTTTGATGAATCCTGGATCTCAAGAGTGAACAGAGTGTTTTTCTAACTTCTCTGGATCTCACAGAAGCATATCTTGCACTTAACAGCACTTTCAGTTTTGCGCTGTGCCTTTTGGTTTGGCTACAGGTCTGCAAAAGATTTGTAGTGGAGATGCGAAGGCAGTAGAACGAGAGGACATGAAATGAAATTGAAAGGGGGCAGACTCAAGAAAAATGTCAGGAAGTATTTTTTCACGGAGAGAGTAGTGGATGCTTGGAATGCCCTCCCGCGGGAGGTGGTGGAAACGAAAATGGTAACGGAATTCAAACATGCGTGGGATAAACATAAAGGAATCCTGCTCAGAAGGAATGGATCCTAAGGAGCTTAGACGAGATTGGGTGGCAAAGCCGGTGGCGGGAGACGGAGATGGTGCTGGGCAGACTTATACGGTCTGTGCCAGAGCCGGTGGTGGGAGGCGGGACTGGTGGTTTGGAGGCGGGGATAGTGCTGGCCAGACTTATATGGTCTGTGCCAGAACCGGTGGTGGGAGGCGGGGCTGGTGGTTGGGAGGCGGGGATAGTGCTGGGCAGACTTATACGGTCTGTGCCCGGAAAAGGACAGGTACAAATCAAGGTAAGGTATACACAAAAAGTAGCACATGTGAGTTTATCTTGTTGGGCAGACTGGATGGACCGTGCAGGTCTTTTTCTGCCGTCATCTACTATTTTACTATGTAGTGGCGACAGTATTGCACAGGGAAGACGTTCTAGTGCACCACATCTTGACAACTGGTTAATTTGCGCCAATTCTTTTCAAAAAAGCAAAAGAGTCGCTGCTTGGACAGTCAGTTTGCTGGAACACGTGGTTGGATTTTGAACCTGCTCAAGAGTCATCTATGCCCATCTGAAACCTTCAAGTATCTTGGGGTTAGGTTCAGCCGTTGAATAGGCAGAATGTACCTTTCTCTGGAAGGAATCTCCAAACTTCAGGCTCAGGTGTGCAATTTCTTGGCTTCCAAAACACCAAGGGCCAAAGATTACCTGCAGGTATTAGGGTCGATGGCAGCCTTGCTGGAGGTAGTTCAGTAGACTCAGGCGTATATGTATCCCCTACAGCATGCTGTATTGAGGGAGTCTCCCCAGCACCAATCTCAGGAGATACAGCTCCCTCTTCGCAGAGTGGTGGAGGCTTCAACCAGACAGTTCATGTCAGGGGGGGTGAGTCTGGAGTCTCCATAGTAGATAGTGGTAACAATGGATGCCAGCCTGGTAGGGTGGGGAGCTGACTTTCTAGGACAGGTGGTACAGGGATGCAGGTCAATGGTGGAAGTGCAGTGGTTCATCAACAGGTTGGATGCTCAGGCGATTTTTGTCTTTCCTTGGAGTCCTTTCAGGGGATCCTGGAGGGCAAGCCAGTGAGAGTGCTCTTCAACAGTGCCATAGCAGAGGCCTATGTTAATCATTAGGGAGACACAAAGAGCATTCAGGTAGTGTTGGAGGCCTCACTACTTCCAGCCTGGTCATAGGTTCACCTGAGACATCTTGGCAGCTCATGTGGGTATGCATAATGTCCAGACGGACTTCCTAAGCAGATCTCACAGAGTGGAGCCTCAGTCAGAAGGTCATTCGCATGAATAGTTCATGCTTAGAGCAGGCCAGTGATGGATCTCCTGGTGATGGCAGGCAATGCACAGGTGCCCCAGTTTTTCAGTAGATGAAAGGAGGCATCTCAGGGCATCGACAGTCTATTGCAGCCTTGACCATGTCAAGGTCTTCTGTATGTGTTTCCCCCATGGCCAATTTCTGGGCAGAGTTATTCAGTGCATAGAGAGCCATCTTGGGCCTGTGGTTCTCGTAGTTCCAGATTAGCCCCACAGGCCATGGTATGGGGATTTGATTTTCCTGAAGGTGGGTGGCCCTCTCAAGTTTCAGGAGATGGGGAGGGTCTGTTGAGGCAGGGGCTGGTCAGTATGCCAGACTGTCTCTATTCTCTTATGGCTTGGCTTTTGAGAGGGCAAGGTTGTGGAAGAAAGTGTCCTATTCCACAATGATACAATGTTGTGGTTGCGTAAGAGATCATGTGCTTTGGCCTACATGTGAGTCTGGCATGTTTTGAGGATTGGTGTTGTCGGAGAAATTTTCTGTCCCTTGCATGCATCTCTTGCTAAAATTTTAGACTTGAAAGACAGTTTGGATAAAAGTTTGATGTTGGCTTCATTGAAGATTCAAGTGGCTGCTTTGACTGCTTTTCGAAGTCTGATTTAAGGGAAAGTCCACAACTTCCTTGCTGGATGTTATCAGTTCTCTTAGGGGTTTCAAGCTCCTTCAGCCAGCTCATCATTTTCTGGTTCCTCCATGGGACTTGAATCTAGTTTTGTCTGCCTTGGAATCCTCGTCTTTTGAGCCTTTGGCTAATGTATGTTAAAAGATTTTACCTTGAAGAATGTCTTCATGATTGCCATTGCTTCGACTCGGCGGATTTCAGAGTTGCAGTACTTAATGTGTAGGAAGCCTTTCCTGTTTTCCAGTGAGAAGGTGGTCTTGCATCTGGTTTCTTCTTTTCTGCCAAGGTGGTGTCAGTTTTTCATGTGAGTCAGACCATATGTCTTCTGATTCTTGGAGATTCCGAAGGGGATAAGGCAGTGGTTCCCAAACTTTTTTTTTCAGTTCACAGCACCCTTAGTGCCCGATCAATTTTTTGCATCACACCTCCCCCCAGCCACATAGGTGTCCACCTCCCCAGCCACATAGGTCTCCCTTTTTCTGCAGCCCCCTCATCTCACTCTATCACGCCTCTCCTCTCTGAATGTTCGACACGCTTTTCCATTCCCTGCAGACCCCCTCCTTCCAGAAAGTCCAGCACCTCTCCCTTCTCTGCAGACCCCCTGCTCCCAGAAAGTCCAGCACACCTCTGCCTTCCCCAAATCCAACATCGTTCACTACCTTCCTTCCCGCAGGTCCTGGATCGCTACCGCTTCCTTCTCCTTTCTCTGCCACCGCTGCAATGCTTGCAGCTTACATTTTCAGGCTGTCGCAGTTTACACAGGCAGTGCGGGGCCTTCCCTCTGCCGTGTCCAGCCCTCTCTGATGCAACTTCCTATTGTGAGGGCCGAATGCAGCAGAGGGAAGTCCCTGCAGTGCCTGTATGAATCGTGGACAGCCCGAAAATGTAAGCTGCAAGCACTGCAGTGGCAGCGGGGGAAGAAGGATGAAGCGGCAGATTCCGGACCTGCGGGAGGGGAAAGTAGGGAGCGATGCTGAATTGTGGGTAGATGGGGGTTGTCATCTCAGTTTGGGTGGTAGTGACTGGAGGGAGGTCAGGATTTTCTGCAGCACCCCTGAGAGTTTGCTGCGGTGCACCAGGGTGCTGCAACGCACAGTTTGGGAATTGCTGGGATAAAGAACAAAAATGATAGGTCTGGATGTCGAGGGCCTTGCTGTCTTATTTCAGTGAACAGATTTGTGCTGACCCTCATGGCGCACAAGGAGACAGTGGCTTCTAAGGCGTCTATAGCTCCGTTGGCTTAAAAAGGCCATTTTGTCGACCTGTATTCTTAAAGGCTGTCAGGTACTACCAGCTCTTAAGCTCATTCCATGAGAGGCATGACTGTGTCTTAAATGGAGAATAGTCTGCTGTGCAGTGGTCTGGTCTTCCTTATATTCTTATGAAGCACTTTCAGACTGATGTGCAGGCTAAGCAGGATGTGGCCTTCGGTGTGGGAGTTATGGCTTCTGGTCTCTGAAGGTCAAGCCCTCAGTGTTTACTGCTTTGGTACTTTCTAAACGCTTGGACTTGTCTGGAGAGCTGCCTAGGAAGGAGAAACTAGGGCTTTACCTGCTAGCTTTCTTTCCTTCAGGCCTCCCAGACAGGTCCAGAACTCACTCAGTTAATCGGGTGATATGTGGATCAGTTGTGGAGGATTTTGTTTTATTTAGGTGGACTTTTGTGTATAGTTCCTTGAGTCACTTGTTCTGTTTTGCTTTCTGGTTTCTGTGGCTGTTAGGAAGAAAAATCAGAAAAGAGATAAAAAGTAAGACCAGTTGGCCAAAGCACATATGATGGCACTTCTCTACATTCAAGAGAAGCATGTTGGGACAAGAGAACAGCCACGGGAGGGGGGTACAGAAACCACTAAGAGATTAAGGGTGCAACAGTTACAGCTGTTTCTCAAATCCTAAACATACTTGGTAGCAGTTGTAACTTCCGACATCTGTCTTTTAGGACAAATGGGGACTAAATGTCTTATCAGTTTGCACACCCTTGTCCTACCCAAAACACACCCAGACCACACCCCTTTGTCATTTGCACGCACTTGGGTTTGAGGCATGCATGTCCTGACTTTATAAAATGGGGAATTTAACGTTTATCTTGCACAAACGTCAAAGTGCCTGTTTTATGCATGTCTCAAATACAAATAGGACCTTTGCGCAGACTGACTCTTAAGGAGGGAGGGGTCATTATCAAGCTGCATTAAGGCACTTAACCCGTGTTATTTGCCCCTTTAATGCATGTTGTGGCACCGCAACCTGCATTAGAGTCCTTAAAACACAGTGTTTAGGTTACCCCATGGTACATAGTAATCAGAAGCAAAGCATACAAATGTATGCTTTGCACCTCATTGTTATAAATTCTATAACACAGCTTGTGGTGAACACCACAAGTTGCCTTATAGCTGGAATAATAACTGCAGAAAAAAGTTGTGATTTTCCAGTCCTAACAGCATCGGGCTGTAAAACTTCAGTCTGGTGCTTCTGGGACCACATCTTAAAAGGCTGCTGATTTCACCTGCAAGGTGCACCCCTCTCAGATAAAGGAATCCCCCTACACCCACCACTTTCTGTGCACAAAAGAAGGATCCAGAGATGATATTGGGGCTCATTTTCAAAGCACTTAGATTTACAAAGTTCCATAGGTTACTATGAAGCTCAGTTTCAAAAAGAAAAACGTTGAAAAAGTGGCATAAACATGTATTTGGACGTTTTTCTCACAAAAAAATCCAAATTGGTATTTTCAAAACCAGTTTTTAGACGTTTTTCTTTTAAGTCTGTCAGAAGTGTGATCAAATCACAAGGGGACGTGTCCGGGGCGGGATCTGGACATTCCTAACACTTGAACGTTTTTCAGCGTTAATGAAACAAAACAAAACCATCCAGGACTAAAACTAAGAAGTTTTGAGATAGACCTGTTTTTATAATGAACAAGGCACGAAAAGGTGCCTTGAATGACCAGATGACCACTGGAGGGAATCAGGGATGACCTTTCTTTACTCCCCCAGTGGTTACTAACCCCCTCCCACCCCCAAAGTATGCGATTTAAAACATTACTTGTCAGCCTCAAATGTAATACTTGGGTCCATTAGAGCAGCATGCAGGTCCCTGGAGTAGTCTAGTTGTGGGTGCAGTGCACTGCAGACAGATGGTTCCAGGCCCATACCTCCCCCTAGCTGTTACACTTATGGAGGAAACTGTGAACCCTCAAAAACTTACCAGAAAAACCCACTGTACCCACATATAGGTGCCCCCTTCACCCGTAAGGGCTATGGTAGCAGTGTACAGTTGGGGGTAGCGGGTTTTGAGGGGTGAACAGACAAGATGAGGGAGCAGAGGTGAGATGTCTACCTGGGAGCATTTTATGAAGTCCACTGAAGTGCACCCTAGGTTACCCTATTGCTTTTCTGGGATGTCAGGGGGACCAGTCTACTAAAAATGCTGGCTCCTCCTACATCCCAATGACTTGATTTTGTGCGTTTTGCATTTGGTCATTTCTCCCTCCCCCCCCCCCCCCCCCCCCCCCCCAAAAAAAAAAAAGAAATTGGGCCAAAAAAACCAAAACATCCAAATCACAAATCATTGTTCAAAACAGTATTTTGAAAAAAAAAAAGAGATGTTTTTCTTTTTTGAAAATGACCTTCTTTCCTATTCAGATTTTGGACGTATTTTGCAAAACATCCAAAGTCGGACTTAGACGCTATATCGAAAATGCCCCTCCACGTAACTTTGTAAGTCTAAGTGCTTTGAAAATATGCCTCATTTTATGATAACTTTCTTATGCTAGGACAAATTTTCTGGCCTAGCATATCTTGCTAAGAACCCTTCTTTTATGCACACCACCAAAAGTCGTTACATTCTTTAAGATGAAAACACAGAGGCTATTTAATGTAAACACATTTTTTCCCATCAGTTTTTTTTCTTTACTGTATGGCAGTGGTAACAGCATATCACTTTCCATATTTTGAAGGCATATTGTGGTGTCTGGTGTAAGGGGCAAGATAGAAGCCATCGGGGCTCCTTTTATGCTTTCTTGGAAAAAGCGCTCAGAAGTCATGTTTGAGAAAGGAATGAATGTTGTCACCTAATTATTAAACATTGTCTCAGCAATCTCCCAGTCTTTGTAGTGATCTTGTTAACCGATTCTGTAATAATGCTTGCTTAGACTCAGCCATATTGCCTCATATTCTGGGAAGGGATGTTAGATTTGTCTCGCGCCTTTTTTCAATTGTAGCTCGAGGAGAGTTACAGTAGGCATTTTCCTGCCTCCGAATTAAATTTAACTTGATTACATATTTTTATTCTACTTAACCACCAGAATGGCTCAAGGTGGATAACAATTCTATCGTTATATTATGAGAAGTTGTAGAAATACAAAAATCTATTAATAGAATGTAGACATACTGAGTAAAGATTTATTAGTGAAATACCAGATGTACACTGCTACAAAAATATATCATTAATCATTTACATCTTTGACTGATACTATATAAGTAAGAATATGCAAAACAATTAAGAGATATTAAGGCTATTTAATCCCAAGACAATATGTTCCATCATTCTGGCCCAGTGCCTTCCAATATTCTCCTTCTTCAAACTACTAATTGCTTTTCTGATCACCGTGAATGTGTCGGAATGTACCAGACAACTCAGTTATTCATGTATTTAGGCACAAGGCCTTGTAAGATCTTAAATAGAAACAGAAGTTTAAATTATAATGTAGCTTTAATTTGGAGCCAGTGGCACTGTTCCATTCAGAGCTTCAAAAAATCATTTTAGCTGCTGTGTTCTTTAAAACTTATAGCCGGGATAGCTGGCAGTTGCGTAATCTGACTTAATACACTGTGAAAATATTCAAGGGCTGATAAAATCATGGCTTCAGTTACTGTTCTAAAACTTTGTATATCTAAATAAACCCTAATAAACCTACTACTATTAAACATTTCTATAGCGCTACTAGGCTTACGCAGCGCTGTACAAATGTTTAATAGTAAACCTAGGCTGACATAGCTGACCATATGTCACCATTTCTGGGAAAATATCTCTAAAGTCAACAGACTGTCACATCTACTTTTTTAATCAGAAAATTCAAATAGGAATCCAATGTCAAGTGGGAATCCAAAAAAAAAAATGCCCAGCAACTTAGCCTTCCAACATAATTGGTATCTGTTTACCTGCAATAACTTGCCTGAAATCACAGGGAGCTCTAAAGAGATTTGAACTGGGCTTCCCTGGTTCCTAGGCTGCTGCTCTAACCATTAAGTTACTCTTCCACTATAAAGTAGCAGATGTTTTACTTGAAGAGCCCAGGCCAGGTTAAGAATGACAGTGTTCAATTAAAAAACAAAAGACACCAAAAAATCCCCTAGACCACAATGAAAGAAATTCATGTGTATGGTGTTTGCTTCTTTCCAGGTGTGGTGGACACTGGCCTCTTTATTAATATGGCAGAGAAGGTGTACTTTGGAATGGAAGATGGTTCGGTCAGCATACGTGAAAAGTCAGAGCACTAGCACTATGAGCAGGAACTCCCCTTGGATCCTGCTTGCGGAACACAGAACTTGAAATGGATCTCTTGCATACTGTTTGGGGTTGGGGGGGAAGAGGGGGAAGGGGGTTTAATTCTGGATCTTTGAAATGGTAAAAAAAACTAATAATTAGAACCTCTGAATTCTCAAGAAATATTATAAACGGCATTGTTTTTAGCTCTATGGAATTTGATTGGTAAACTTCCTTGAAGTGAAATGCAGTGCAATTGAACCCTGTTTTGGTGCCTGTAAATTGGCTTTAGATCTGTGGTGCTCATAACTGCCTTGTTTGACTGAGGTGGTCTTTTTCTTTCCATGTGAAATAACATTGTCATGGCTTTATTGTGATAGGCCATTTGACTTTATTACCAATTTTATAGGGTTGATAAAGTGCATTTAGAAAATTTTTAAAAATGCATGGTACTTTCTGTGAGAAATCATTGGGCTTACTATTGAAGCAGTTGGTTTGCTGCGTTTTATTTGTCCTGTCAGATATTTACAATCATTGATGAAAAGCCAAATAATATGTTTTTGTTACTTTTAAATAAAGAATTCTTACATGTCATTGTGCTGTCTTATTTTGGTATGTGTATTTTTGGAGACATGGAAGCAGCAAGTTCAGAACAAACACTTTTCGGTACATGTTTCGCTGTTTTTAATATGGCAAAACTCAAATTGATACAGAACACAAACAGCATATTAGAAAAATGAAATCTTGTCAAAAATTAATCATAAAAATTAGGTAGAACTAATGACACTTAGTTTTATAGATGGTATAGGTATAATTTTGGGTTCTGGCTATATCACAGAAGATCCTTCACTAACTTGGAAAGAGGAAATGACGTCAGAAGGCGGAACTCTGAGGGAACGAACTCGAAGGGAAGGCTAGAGATGGGCAGGGCTTTCAATGACGCGGCCGCTTCGACGGAGGTAATCGGGGGTGAGGAGAATCGCTGGGTGGCTGGAGGGGGGCAGGGGGAGAATCGCTGTGTGGCTTGGGAGAGACATGTGACGTGACACATGCGCAGCACTTCCCGCCTCCCTGCTTCGAATAGGAACATCTCCTGAGAGTGACGGCAGGAGATGGTTACGAACGCAGTGAGATACATTGGAACGTTGCAGGAGCAAATTATTATATTAGATACGTTTAAACTGTTCTCAATCAGTGTGTTCAAAACTTGAATCAGTTTTAGAAGTAAATATTTAACTTATCTGAGTGAATGTCGACTTAGGGGGGATATACATTCAGATAAATAAAATACTTATTTCTAAAACGGTTTTAAGTTTTGAACACACTGAGAACAGTTTAAACATGTAACATGTATATTCATTTTAAGGAGGCTATGAAAAGGTTGGTGGGTGAAGCTTGCCGACAGAAATATGGGGCGCCAAGCACCACCGTTGAGGTTCCTTGTATTAATAAATCAAAAGTATCAAATTAAGTTTTTGTATATTATGGTCTTTATTAGTTGCATTTTGACTACAATACAGATTCTTAATTCCTTGCATTTTTTCTGGAGTAGGGCTGTGTATGGGCCTAACGCTTTTTTTTTTTTTCCACGCTTGGGATGGATGCCTTTCCTAAAGTAATCTTCTACTGTTCTACTTCTTTCCCTTTCTCTTAATATCCTCAGAGATAAAAAGGACACAGAAAGGTGGGGTTAGGTTACTTCTTGGGATCCCAATGGAAGATGCTTCTGGTTTTCCTGACCTATGGGCCATAGGTGGATCTTTATGAATGTCCTTCATGTGACTTGTCTTTGCTCTCTGTTGGCATAATCACATTTATATGTCTATTTAGTTAAATTTTCTTGTTTGCTTGCCTTCATCTTATGGCTCCTTCTGAATTGGGGTACTACTTGGCTACATCTCATTTGTCTGGACTGGTCTGGTAAGATGATAAGGAAGAAGACATGGATCTCAATGATACCCAAATTTGGGTGTCAATAAAAATTACCACTAAGCCCTATCCTATAAACAGTGCTCAGAGTTGGGTGACGTTTGTAGAATAGCATTTGGCGTCAGAATCTGCACCTAATTTTGGGTATGAGGATTTACACAAAGTTTTTTCCAGTGCCACATTCCAACCAATCTGACCAAAAGATGTAAGGAAGACATCACGGTTGTTTGTTACAAACAATTCTAATTACCTAGGCGACAGTCCTCAAAATAGACCTTTTCTCCTCCTGGATATCAGAATACTTTTCTTTTTGTTACATGTAGTCAGGCTTATAACTGCATCCATGATCATCAACTTGAGAATAAAGTAGCTTCCATTGCTTATTCAAGAGCAACTTCCATTCAGGATATCTGCGCAGCCACTTAGGCCTCTGCACACACTTTTTCAAAACACTACGTTTGGATCATGCTGCAGCCCAGGTCATCTTATCAAAAATATCAATCCCAAAATAATCTTGCTAAAGATCAAAATACTGACTATCAAAGAACCAGAGTCTAATCAGGAGGAGTCAAAGTAGATAAAAGATTAATCAGACACTTACGTATTTAACAAATAGTTTTACAGAAATTTTTTTATTTCTTTTTATAGATGATGGAAAGTTCTCAGAGTATAAACTCACCAAATCGAGACTACACCGAAGTGATTTATATCTCTAAGGGTGGACAAGCTTCTCAATCATGGAACTTCTCCACAATTTTTATTTATGTGTGAACAAAATACACACCCGTGCTCTCTTCACAATATAATTAATAAACTAATTCGATATTTAAAAATGTCTGAATCACTTATCCTTTGCTCCGTCCAACCTCATACACACGTGAGAAATTTTTTTTTATATATATCGAGAAGGTACAACTCCCTTCTTGCTATCTTGATCTCAATAAGGTATCTATATGCTGTAATAATGTCTTTAAGATACTCTATATTGCATTTTATAAAACAATATAATATAATCAATTGGACACTTAGCATAATATAGTTAGGTGATCCACTCACAGATGAAGTTTAATCCAATACACGATATTAAGTCCGGTCGAGTGGGATATCACTGGTGCTTTATCCTTTCAGGAGCGGATCTAATATTTTTAGTCCAGTTTAGAAGCGCTCCTACGCCTTTAGTAAATCATAGTGAGTCTGATTAATCTTGTATCTACTTTGACTCCTCCTGATTAAACTCTGGTTCTTTGATAGGCAGCCGAGGTCATGGCATTTGAGTAAGTAGTTTTACACAACTTGATTGCACATTAATTTTTACTCTATGCCACCATCCTGATCAATTCTCAGGCCACCAACAACATAGGATAACACAGTGGCCCTCAGCTCAGGATTCACCAGAAAGTGTTCTGGTATTTGCACTGTATGTCTACAGTGTTATATTTGCCTATAACAGGGGTTCTTTGTAAATATCAAGGAAATGCAGCCACACTTTCTTTCCTGCCTTATCCCCTTAAAAAAGGGATAAGGGGGACATCAACAATTTATTTATTTATTGCACTTGTATCCCACATTTTCCCACCTATTTGCAGGCTCAATGTGGCTTACAGAAATCTGTTATGGCATTACCGTAACAGAGAAGAAATACAATTGGTGTTACAAAGGGTTAATCAAGACAGGAGGGTCAGGTTATGCAGTTATACAGTGAGACATTCTGAATAAAGGAGTGTAAGGGTTGTGTTCTATTCATTAAGGATTTTCGTGGTAGGCTTTGTTAAAGAGAGAGGTTTTGAAGGCTTTGCGAAAGCTATTTAGTTCGTTGATCGTTTTCAAGTGGATTGGTAGTGCATTCCACATCTTCGTGCTTATGTAGGAGAGTAACAATGATGTTATCTTTCTTTTTCATGTACGCACACTAATGGTTTCATGATAACTGAGTTATCATAGGCTGCTGAAGGGAATGTAAAAATCTGTGCTAACTCACACTGAGTAAAAAAAAGTTCAAGCTGGAGGAGGGCTCCAGGTACCCAGCTTCGTCAGATTATGTCACCGAAAGTGTGACTGCAGTTCTGTTGTCTACGGAGAACCCCTGTCACAGGTAAACAGCTTTGCTTTCTAAGCTGCTGTCACTTTTTTATCTTGCTGCATCGTATATCTGGAATATTCTTCCTGAGTCAGTACATCATTCTCCATATCTGGTCTTTCAAATCTAGGCTAAAAGCCCACCTTTTTGAGGCTGTTTTTAACTCCCCTATTCAGTACCCATGTTTGTTTTAATCAGTCTCACAATAAATAATACCCTAATCCTTTATTTGTACTGTTTGTCTTGAACAGATTGTAAGCTCTGTTGAGCAGGGACCGTCTCTTGCGTGTTTGTGTACATCATTACATATGTCTAGTAGCACTATAGAAATGATCAGTAGTAGTCACTTGGAGGGGAAAATAGTGTTGTATTTTATTAGCTGTCAGCACAACACTTCCTGTTTGTAGAAGTTAGTGTGAAATGAATCACTCCCATTATACATTTTTAAATATCCTGTTTTGGCACCACCAGAGGTATTAGCGTGTTTTGCCACCTGGTACCCTTTACCAAAAGTAGCTGAACTTTGGGTAGGAAAACATCTGTTTACAGCACTGGCAGGCAAATTTTGAAGGGTCCTCAGATCGCCTGATGCTTTTGCTTGCAAGACTAGAAATAGTGTGTGTGAAATCTAATTCCTTTTTTAAAGTAATATAAGACCTGAATTTAATAGAGCTATGCAATATTGTGTGCATTTGTCCTGACGTGGAATAAGTTGAGACATGGAGGAATAGCCTAGTAGAGTGGAAGGCTATCAACCAGGGAATCAGGATTGAAATACTGTTTATCTCACTGACTCTCTTCCTGACATTGGGCAAGTCATTTTGCCCTCCATTGCCTCAGGTACAGCTTAGATTGTAAGCTTGGACAAGTTCCTGGAGGAAAAGTCTATAGTCTGCTATTGAGACAGACATGGGGAAGCCAGTGCTTGCCCTGGGATTGATAGCATGGAATGTTGTCACTATTTGGGTTTCTGCCAGGTACTTGTGACCTAGCTTGGTCACTGTTGGAAACAGGATACTGGGCTAGATGGACCATTGGTCTGACCCAGTATGGCTTTTCTTATATTCTTATAAGGAAATAATCTTGTGTGTACCTGTTTGTTACGTGCCTTGAACTCTGATTTGGAAAAGCGAGGAATTAACTCTAAATCTAAAAATCTAGTTCTGTCCTTTAGAACAAGCATAAGTTTTGAGTGTCCTATGAGTGCAACATATTGATGCTTGGCTATGATTTGTCATGGTATGACCCTTTGCACAATGCAATTATTTCTGTGACTGCCAAATGGGATGTTTGACCATAATTTAAAAAAAAAAGTAAATGGAGTCCTGCTCTTGTATAAATGTTTTCTTAATAGTCATCCTGACTTAGCTTTGCTTTTTTAAGCAGTTCCACATACTGCACAACCATGTTGGCTGAGTGGTCTGTTCTTTCTCCTTTGTGCATCATCCAGGGGACTGCAAGTTTCCTACTCCAGCATATTTGGTTTCTTTGCTGATGATATGTGACGAATAGAGAACCCACTTTGCTCTTTCCCTTTTGGATCACTAAGGTTTGTTTCTGTAAGAGGCAGGGGGACGTAAAGTTAATCTCGTAAACACATGGAACAGTGGAGCAGGCCTGAAATGGCAGATGCAGCATGTCCTGAGGTGATTCTGGCCTTGGTTTTATAGAATGAATTAGTTTTCTGGGTACACTTTTTTTTAATATTGAGTTTCAACAATGTATGGATCTACTTCAGATGTCGGAGGCCACACAAAGTGAGACTGAGCGTGGGGATGAGCTGGTTAGGGTCTCTTGTTCTTTCACTACCTATTTGTCATAGTTCTTGCTCTCTTGCCACTTCTCTCACAGCCCCACTAGTTTCAGCGCTTTTGTTTTCCTTAACTGCCACTCTCTCTCTTAGGCTGAGGAAGATCTCTTATCAGCCTGTTTCTCTATCCACCTTCCTGCTGTGTGTGGGCTAAAGGCATCTTTTTAAGGAGTCACTGAGACAGGCTCCCATAAGAAATGCATCTGCTGCCTGCGCTGGCCTTAAACTACACAGGCCCACACGATTGTATTCTTGTTATTGGAGGTAAGGGTAGCCTTGGAAGGCAGAATGTTCTGCTACAGAAGGGCAGAACCAGGGCCTTGCCATAAAACAGCATGCTCTTATTTCATAGCAGGGGACAGGACACCAAGCCAGCACCATATTGGCAGCTGCCTATGGATACCAGACTGAAAGGTGCTCCTTCCTCTTTCCTGCTGAAACTTTCAGCCTGAGGGTAGTGTCCTATCAGACCTGCCTTCTTAAGAACATAAGAATAGCCATACTGAGTCAGACCAAGGTCCATCTAGCCCAATATCTTGTTTCCAATAGTGCCTAATCCAGGTCACAAGTACCTGGCAGAAACCCAAATAGTAGCAACATTCCATGCTGCCAATCCCAGGGCAAGCAGTGCCTTTCACCATGTCTGTCTCAATTTCAGACTATGGACTTTTCCTCCAGGAACTTGTCCAAGCCTTTTTTAAACCCAGATATGCTAACCGCTGTTAGCACATCCTTCAGCAATGAGTTCCAAAGAGTTATTTGAGTGAAAAAATATTTCCTCCTATTTGTTTTAAAAAGTATTTCCATGTAATTTCATTGAGTGTCGTCTGGTCTTTGTACTTTTTGAAAGAGTGAAAAAAACGATTCACTTTTACCCGTTCTACACCACTCAGAATTTTGTAGACCCTAATCATATCTCCCCTCAGCAATCTTTATTCCAAGCTGAAGAGCCCTAACCTCTTAGCTTTTAGCCTTTCCTCATATCATTTTGGTCGCTCTTCTTTGAACTTTTTCTAATTCTGCTATATCTTTTTTGAGATATGGTGACCAGAATTGAATGTAATACTCAAGGTAAGGTTGCACCATGAAGCGATACAGAGACATTATAATATTCTTGGTCTTATTTATCATCCCTTTTTCTAATAATTCCTAGCATCCTGTTTGGTTTTTTGGCCGCCACCGCACACTAGGCAGAAGATGTTGGCATATTGTCTACGACGACATCTAGATCTTTTTCTTGGGTGCTGACTCCGAAGGTGAACTCTAGCATCAGGTAACTATGATTCGGATTATTCTTCCCAATGTTCATTGCTTTGCATTTGTCCACGTGGCATCATTAGGAACAGAATTGCCATGGGCTTGTCATTCTTTTTTTTTTCTTTTTCCTTTTAGGGGGGCTGGTTGATAGGATGCTTAAGTTGTCACAACTGAATGGAAGTGATCTTGAAAGCTTATCAATAGAGTTTTTGGATACTTCTTAATAACAGTCTCTTAAAGGAGTGGACAGCCTGAGAAGAATCCACTTTCCTCATCTTACTGGTGATGTCCATTGCTGTAGAAAGCATACCACATTTTGGGTCATTTTCTAATCTGCGTTATTGATCATGGGGCTTATATTATGCAACAGGCCCTGTGTTAATCCATGTTATGACAAGCTATTAATAAATGAGCATCTTAGTGATTCCTGTTCTAAACATTGTGCATTCTGGTACCCAGGAAATAGATTACAAATTGGAAAACTGAGCCAATATGAGCTGGAGGGCTACATAACCATCAATCATGTGTCAGCAGCTTCTAACTTTGTATATTACAGAAGGTCACTCAGTGCAGTTCTGTTGCAACCGAAGCCTGGAATTAAAATGAGTGATCAAGTTTAATTCTGTCAACATTTTATTCATATACATTTCTACTTGTGTATATTAAAGATTTGTTTGTTTTGCTAAGTAGATCAATTTGTAATAGACCACTTATTAAAAGCAAAAATGCAAATTATATACATCTAAAAACGATTTGTAGTCATCTGAGTTATTTTTATATTCAGATATGCACATTAGATCTAAAATAGTAAATGTCTTAAGCAAGTGTGCTTTATCTCTTTATTTTGTTCCCTAAAAGTAGACTTGAAAATATCAAAGACATGTTTTTAAAAACAGTGTGATAACAATTGAGTGCAGGTTATTTTTTTCCATAAAATGTAGGTGGGACTGTAGGTGCTTTGTGAAACAGTACACTACTAGCTTAGGGAATGTAACTTTATTTATTATTATTTTTTTTTTTTAACAGCTGCATTTTTGAGATCTGGTTTTGACACACCACCATCTGATCTATTCCTCAGAACCATACATTCAGGAATGGGAAAGCCCCTTCGGGTCTCATGACACTTCAGCTGCATGTTTCTTGTGTGCTGAAGGCGTCTAAAGAGCCCCCAAAATATGCAAGAGGGCTGGTATACTTTTAAACCTGCATGCTCTATACTTTATTTGTTAATTATAAAATAAAATTCTGAAATCGAGGAATCTGGCAGCTACTTAGTCATACGTATGTGTGTGGTGCATATGCATTACTTGTTTCACTATGGCTGTTTTGTGGCTGTCATTTCTCTTTTGGTTAAATGCGTTATATACATTTAAATTGAAATATTAAATACAGCATAAATCACACCCCCTCAAAATTCCATAATCAAATTCCAGTTTTTGTTTTTAGTCTGTCATACAAATGAGACCTTAAGCATAAGGCTTCAACTGACTCAGGGGGTTATTCGCTAAGCATCTTCCTGTTCAGAAGAGACACAGAAAATACTTTATCATGCATTAACTGAATTACAGATAATGCAGTGCAATTAGCTAAGCCTATTGAAGTGTGTTAATTGTTAATGGCCTCTTTAGTGGAAGTGAAGATCCCTATAACTTAGTGGGATAATTCTCAGTAGTTCAACGTTTCTGTAGGAATGAGTATCTGGGATGATTTCTCAGACTTTAGAAGCCTTAATAAATCAGCAGGATTTAGCTACTGGCTTCCAAATGGTGGAACTCAATACCAAAAGTCATAAGAAATATCACTAACTATCTACTGGTCAGAAAAGAACTGAAAACCTACCTCTTCAAAAAATTCTACAGCTAACCACACGAGCTATGGATGACGTTCCTACGCATTAAATGTAAACATTAATGTAATTTCACTAAATGTAAACTTAAGCCACTTTGAACCGAAAACCTGTCTTTCAGATAACAGTGGGATACAAGAGTGCATAAATAATGTATGGTAACTACTTCCATGCTAACTGTGAGGTGCAGTCCTTACCCTTTTCCCCACCCCATTCTGTGTTGCTACTATTACTTATTTCCTTTAGTGCTGATAGATTTACGCAGTGATTTTATATTGCTTGATGAACTGATTTGTTCAGTTCAAAAGCCACTCTACCAAAAAATTAAACTAAACAATTCCTGTTTCACAGAGTTTACAATCTATTCAAGAGACACAAGACAAGTGAGAAATTATTTATTTTATAGCTTGCATTATTTAAATATTTAAGGAGGTGACAACCAACGTAAAAATATGAGACTTAATTAAAACACACAAAGCAATCACACAAATTAACCCTCCTTTTTACAAAACTGCATTACTGCATCGTCAGCCAGTAGTGTGGCTTTGTATAAGGGGTAAAATAATAAATAAAATATAAACACTACAGAAAAACCATCATGCTTTCTCAGCACTTGTATCCAAAGCAAAAAGCATCAGATTTAGGGCCTCTTTTATCAAGCTGCACTAGCAGTTCCTGCGCTGCAATGCCGACAGAGCTCATTTAAAGTGAATGGACTTTGTCAGCATTACTACACCGGGAGCAGCTAGCATGGCTTGATAAATTATCACATCATCTGTACTCAAGAATATGATGGAAAAGCTTTTCTAAATAAGAGCCTTTTGTTGCTTTGGGAAGGTAAGGATTTTTATTAAATCTCAGCTTGACAGGCAATGAATTCTATGAGGAAGATCAAAGCATCATGCGTATTTAAACAGCTGTCATTTAGTTGTTAATATGTGGTAATTTCTACATTAACTGCCAAGGTGCTGCATTAATTACCATGTTAACAGCGGAGGTTAGTAAATGAGTTGCTTTGTTTTGTTGTTTTAACACTGTCAAAATACTTTCCATTAAATTTATAGTGTATGTACAGTTTGTGGAAAAATGGATGTAAGGATATTCATCACATGTAGTAAAGATACTTACAGTGCCCCCTCCAGAATTCTGATTGTCCAAAATTGCTTTCCAAACTGGCTTATAGGGGCGGGGCAAGCCAGCCAGCCATCCCTCATCAAGTTCTGCAATTACACATTTGTACTTCCTATTGTCAAAGACATTTCTTTTAGGCACCTTCTCTGCTAATCGCCTCAGAATGATGATATTAATTCTATTGCACATGCCATACCTGCATGACCTTGGACTTGGGCCATTATCCTATTGTTTTCCTCCATTTCTGATCTCTCCCATTGAGGAACACATAAAAGAGTTTGCCTTCTTGTCCCCTCAGGTGGGTCACGGCTAGTGTGACAGCAGCATCTGCAGACTCCGCAATAAAACATGGAAGCTCAGTAGCTAAAGATCTATTCTATGAAAAGAGAGACAGGCTTCTGAAATCACTTTTGATCTGTCTGGTGTGTAGGGCCTAAAATAAGATCTTATTGGGATCAAGGTAGGGTTACCATATGGCTCCAGAAAAAGGAGGACGGATTGAGCCAGCCGGGTTTTACTTCCATTGCTTTCCATTGAAAACAATGGAAGTAAAACCCGGCTGGCTCAATTACTTCCATTGAAAGCAATGGAAGTAAAACCCGGCTGGCTCAATCCGTCCTCCTTTTTCTGGAGCCATATGGTAACCCTAGATCAAGGTGAAAATGAAAAACAATTGCTGGTGAAAGCAATGGGGAGAATTAAGAGCACAATGCTAAATAGAATGGGAAATTGTATGTGGTGGGGGACTTGAGAAAGGTGGGGGGATTTCTTCAAATGAGTTAGTTTTGTGCTTAACAACAAACTTCACTCCTAGGCCAGGGTATGTGGAGTATGATCTCAGTCTCTCAAATGTACTGCCAACACTTACCATAGTACTTGCTTCGTACCAAAAAGAACTTCCTTTAGGAATTAATAATATGTAATATTGGGGCATTGAGGATTGAAGTATTTTTTTAGGGACAATATGAAAGGTCTGTGGTGTTAGGGGGAGGGTAGTGAAGGATGGAGAGGCACCAGTGGAAGGAAATGGAACATGAGCTAGAATTTATCGATAAAAGAAATCTCCTCTTCAATTATGTGGTCCTAATACATTTTCAGTGTCAATAAATTAAAATTGTCTACTATTTTTGTTTCTGTAAAAGAAAAGCTATTGATCAGAGCATGCCGCTACTTACTCATCCATTGACCCAGCTCCAGAAATTTTCATGAGTAAATTCTTAGTGATTTTGCCTGATTTTAATAACAAGCTATTCCTATATTCACAAAATAGGAAAAAACATTTTATATAAATCAACTTGATTGTATCTGACTGCTTTAGGATACGTGTCAGTTTTGTTAAGCAGTTTAAAAAAAAACCCACCTGAAACCTAGTCAACTGGTTTCAGTGACTCAGAACTGATGTATTTTACAAAAATGATTATTTTCATAGTTTTGTGATTTCTAAACCTGAAGGTTTCAGGGGTTACACAGATGTTGCACATTTGTTTTCTGAAAAAATTGTTTTTATGAAAAATTTGTTCTTCAAATACACTAGAATCTACTTACAGTGAATTTGCCATAGTTTTAATGGAATTCATCTTATCAGTAGGGATTTTCTTTCCAGCCAATCACTATTTCAGGATAAGCATACATCTGTGGTGTTTTAGAACTTGCTGAAAATCCAAGGTGATGGGAATTTTCACTATGGGTGATGAACATTAAGGGCATGGTATGCCTTGTCATAGAAGTATATAATATGATGGCAGATAAAGCTTCAAGACATTTCTAGTCAATATTTATTCCTTCCTCTTGAAATACCATGGAGGCTACTTGATTTATAGCATTATCCTCCCTGCAATTGAGAATATTCAATGCTTATTCCATGCATTCTTGAATGCAGATACTTTTTTGTCTGTACTGCTGCTGCTGGGAGACTGCCCACCATCCTTTCTGTGAAGAAATATTTCCTTAGTTAATGGTGGGGCTCTAGAATGCCATTTCCTCTGAAAAATGCTTGTGTAATGTGTATTTATACCTTTGAGATGTTTGATTCTATCATAGATACTTAGACTGTTATAGGCAGATAAGGATTGTAAGGCCCATTTAACCTGCAGTTTACTTCTTTTGATGTTGGAATCTAGCTGGGCACTTGTGACTCTCTGTCAGACAGGATGCTGGGCCTCATGGTACATCTTATGTTCTTTCACAATGGCATGAAGCCCAGTATCCTGTTTCTGATAGTTGTCAATCTAAACCACAAGTTCCTGGCCAGATTCCAGGTACTTATCAAATGTTGTTTGAACTCAACTATGTTGAAATAGAGAGAAGCTAATGGGGAACAAAGCTCTGCCTGTGTCAACTGTCCCTGATAGATGAATCTTAGGGGCTGTTGCTGTGGTACCTACCAGTCTCATTCTGCAGTTCTGAATTCGTACCCTATTCCCCGCCAGCCTCCCTTTCTCAATCTGTCACCTTGTCCTACTAGTATCCTCCTCTTTGAAACACCTTACTGCCCCTCACACCTTCCCTTTCCTCAGGCACCCCCAACCAGTCTTCTTCTTTTCACTTTTTTCACTATTCACACATACCCTCTCCCCCCCCCCCTCCCCCCCACACACACACACACACAAACATGGTCTTTCTTGCTGGAAGTTCTTCCAGCCAATAATAATATGAGCTAGGTTAAAACAATATTTATTAACTTAAATGCTCTCTAACATATTTTTTTGTTGGGGGCAATGTCCATTTTAAAGAGCTGGTAGTTTTGCTATGGAGGGCCTAATGGGTCTGATATTTTATTTTTAGCTGGGGTTTACAGTAATAAAAAAAAAATCAGTGGTTTCATCTTGGGGATGGTAGTGATGGGAAAAGGGGAGAGGCTAAGTACTGTTTTTTGAGCCTAAACATGCTGCTAACTGTGACTCCTTTTCTTCTTGTCCAAGTGTTGATGTCACCACTTCCTCCTGCTCCTCACATTGACCTGGATGCCTTTTTCTGGCCTAGTAGGCTTTTTATTTTCGACGAATAGGCTGCTGATCATCTTTGATTATGTGGGCCCTATGCATCATGACTACATTTTTGATCACAGGGACTATCTGTGTTGCTCAGGGTTTGCCAAGTCCTCCCATAAAGTGTGGTTTATATCTCTTTCCTTTCACTTCTTTGTATCTAGTAATGTTCTGTGTTTCCTTTAATTCTGCTTATTATTTCTCTCTCCACCACCTAGGCTTGAAAGCCATTCCATGAATCCAGCACACTTTCTGAGTAGAATTATTTCCAAGCTTATTATCTCAAATTCTTATGTTGTAACTTAACATAATTTAAGCAATAAGCGTCGCCATACTGGGACAGACCGAAGGTCCATCAACCCCAGTATCCTGTTTCCAACAATGACCAATCCAAGTCACAAGTACCTGGCAAAATCCCAGAACAATAGAATAGATTTTATGCTGCTTATCCTAGAAATAAGCATTTCCCCAAGTCCATCATAATAATGGCTTTAGAAAATTATCCAAACCTTTGAGTTACTACTGCTAACATTGATCTTAGATGCCTCTGCTGTCTTTAGGGTGTTTTTCACTCCTTATGTCTCTAGTTTTTACAAATGGTGTATATTTTGCACGAGAGCATCATGAAGCAATCTACTTAGGATTTGAGGACTTTGCAATCCACTGCTGCCTGTTCAATTAACATCGGAGCATTTATTGATCTCCAGTTCTTTCCCTGGCTCCTGTTGCTCTTAGTTGTTTTCTGTTGTTGTGATAAACTTTATTTTTATACACTTCCTTGTATTTATTTTCCTTTCTGTTTGATAGTTACACATTTTTTGAGGACCATTCCTTCTTCCAGAAATTGCCAGAGAAATAATATATAGGTACCTTATTATACACTTTTAGTTATATATACTCCATAGTTTATTAGTGACATTTCTAAAGATTTAAAATCTGCAATGTTAATAGACCACTTCTTAAAATTCTCCTTATTTCAATATGGGGCATACTTTCAGTGTTGTTTTACTTTCTTACATTTTATATATGTACAGTATGAATATTTACTTTTCCTAGTTTTTCATTTATTTTTCATTTATTTATTTGTCACATTTGTATCCCACATTTCCCCACCTATTTGCAGGTTCAATGTGGCTTACATAGTACCGGAGAGGCGTTCGCCGACTTTGGTATGAACAAATACAAAGTGATGTTGTGGTAAAATAAGGTTCATGTGGATAGACACATTAGGGAATCGAAGAGCGGAAGAGTTATGTTATGTCATTATGTGCTTTGGTTTCATTGTGTTGCAGAGTTTATGGACATTATGGTGATATTTATGTATAAATATATTATTGTTGTGTACAAATTTGATTTTATGTATGCAAATGTCATTCTGAGATATTGATTATTATTTTTCTACCTTTTATACATGTATTTTATTTAAGGTTCTATTAATTTAAACACAATAAGTCTGTGTCTTTTTTTATTAATTTCATGTTGTTTGATTAATTTTGATTTTTGCTAATATACTTACTGTTTTTATGATGTATGTGTTTTGTACTGTGCTAGGTACTCCTGAGGCAGGCAGGAGTGGCCGAAACACGACTCGTGTCGAGTCCAGGTTTCATTATTAAACTTTTGCTGTGAACTGTTTGAGTCCAGTAGAAGTTTTTTTGTCATCATCAACCTCCACTTCCCTAACTGCAAGGGCGTGAAATACAAGACGCTACACGCGTCAACCTTTTCTCACACGAGCACGCAACTTTGGAATACACTGCCGCGCAACTTAAGAACGATTTACGAACAAGCCTCCTTCCGCAAATTACTGAAGACTCATCTGTTTGAAACAATTTATGGCAAGAGCTAAAACACATAGAGTCCACACTCACTGAACATCAATGCTCCATACATCCACTCCTAACCCTCATCCCCTGTAATTCCACATCACTCATACATTTACTCACAGGAATATGTACACCATATATCTCTGCGTCTTAACACTGCCCTTTAAGCTTCCCATTGTCTCTTTCCAACGTTTCAATGTTGATGTCCCATTGTTATATTCTTAATGATACTTCGATGGTTTCACAAAACTTGTACAATGTAACCTATAACCAAGTTGTAACAAATGTATTTCCATTATTCATATCTTATTGTAAGCCACACTGAGCCCGCAAAGAGGTGGGAAAATGTGGGATACAAATGCAATAAATAAATAAATAAATCTATCTTGTCTCCTTTGCTGTGACTGTTCACTTTGCACTTGCTCACATTAAATGCCATCTACCATTTGGATGCCCATTCTCCTAGTCTTGTAAGGTCCTCTTGTAATTTTTCACAATCCTCTTGCGATTTAACAACTTTGAATAACTTTTCTTATCAACAAATGTAATGGCTTTACTAGTTGTTCCCATCTCTAGATCATTTATAAATATATTAAAAAGCAGCGGTCCCAGCACAGACCCCGGTGAATCCCACTATCTACCCTTCTCCAGTGAGAGTACTGATCATTTAACTACTCTCTGTTTTCTATCTTTTAACCAGTTCTTAATCCACAGTAGGACATTACACTGGTGAGTGTAGATGCAGGTAGATGCTATGTGTGGGTGCAGGGGAGAGGTCGACTGAAAAATCTTGCCTTACCAATCTACTACATTTCTTTGAAAGGGTGAATAAACATGTGGATAAAGGTGAGGCGGTCAACGTTGTGTATCTGGATTTTCAAAAGGCATTTGACAAAGTACCTCGGAGTGTATATGTTTGAGAGAGTGACTGTGTGAGAGAGAGAATGAATGTGCGTGTATGTGTGTGTGTGACAGAGAGAGAGTGAGTGTGGGTGCGAGTGTGTCTGTGAGAGAGTGTGTGTGTGAGAATGAGAGTGTGTGCGAGTGCATATGTGAGTCACAGTGAGTGTGAGAGTGTGTTTCACACAGATACAGTGTGTGTGTGAGAGAGAGAGTGTGTGTGAGACAGATAGCGTGTGAGAGTATGTATGCGATACACAGACTCTCTGTGAGAACGTGAGTGTATGAGATCGAGAGAGTGACTGTGTGACATATAGAGAGTGAATGTGATACAGTGTGAGACATAGAGTGTGTGAGAGACAGTGTGTGAGAGTGAGAAAGAGAAAGACACTGACTGTGAGAGAGAGAGAGTGTGTGTGTGAGAGAGAGAGAGTGTGTGTGTGTGACAGAGATACCTCCCCCCTCACTGTCTGGTCTCAGGACCCCATCCCCCATCTCTGGTCTCAGGACCCCCTCCCCCCTGGGGGGGGTGCTGCTGAACTGGGAGGGAGTGGAGCTGCTGAGAGGGGGGCAGGGTTTAATTTCCTTCTTTTTCCTTCATCTACCTATGGCTTTTCATCTTTTTCTCACCCTTGTTCTCCCCATGCCCCTTCCTCTTATTCTCCAGTCTTTCTCTACTCCCCCTTTCCATCCAGCAGCTCTCCTCTTTCTCTCCCCATCTTTCCAGTGTCTCCCCTCTTTCTCTCCCCATCTTTCCAGTGTCTCCCCTCTTTCTCTCCCCATCCTTCTAATGTCTCCTCTCTTTCTTTCTGCATCCTTCCATCCAGTGTCTCCTCTTTCTCCCTACCCTTCCATCCAGCGTCTTCCCTCTTTCTCCCTACCCTTCCATCCAGCGTCTTCCCTCTTTCTCTCCCCATCCTTCCACCCATCTACCCTCTCTCCTGATCCTTCCATCTAATGTTTCTCTTCCCCTCCTTCTACCCAGTGTCTCTCTCTCTCTCTCTATATATATATATATATATACCCTTTTCTGTTCAGTGTCCCTTCTCTCTCCACTTCCTTCCAGTCTCTTCCCTTTCTCTCTGCATCCATTCATCCATCTCCCCCTTTCTCTCCCCATCTTTCCATCTGTTTTCTCTCTTTTTCTTCCCATCCTTCCATCCGTCTACCCCCCTCTCCCGATTCTTCCATCCAGTGTATCTCTCTCTATGCCCTTCTTTCCATCCAGACCCACAGTGCTACTCATTAAATCCAGGCGCCCCCAGCTCATTGCCTCGAGTGAGACGCCCGCCATACACTCTAAGAGGGGTTCCGGTAAAACGTGAATCTAAATCGCACGGCTTTAAGTGCCGAGAGCTATCTGTGTTGTGGCAACAGCTCTAGCGACCGCTTTCCAAGAGCCGGATAAAAAGATAAGCAAGTGCGGCACCGCAGACAGCCATCAGGCATTGGCGGTCAGCTCTGCAGGCACTCCTCTCACTTCTCACGTCGCTGCGCTCCTCCGGGGTCCTGCTCCAGGGGCAGTGACGTGGAGGCGAGAGAAGCGGCTGCAGAGCCGACAGCCAGTGCTTGATGGCTGCCTGCGGTGCCGCGCTTGCTTTTTGAAAACAGTTTTGGTTGTTTAAATTAGCTCTTTTTGTTTTTGTAGCGGCTGCTGCTGCTCAACAGGAGAAGCAGCAGTGGACGGAAATGGTAGCTGGCGCTGCGGGGGACTTAGCAGGTCTGTGTTGGGTGGGCGGGCCTGGATGGAAAGTGGCTGGGCGGACGGAGGGGGGTAGCGGCAGCGACCTGGGGGGTGGAGGGAGGAGCAGTGGCTGCAGCGACCTTGGGGGGGGTGGAGGGGTGAGCGGCGGCAGCGACAGGGGGGGCATGGCGGCGAGGGCGGCAGGGCGGGGCCCCTGGGGACGGCCTTGCCCCAGGCCCGGCCCAGTCTCTCGGCAGCCCTGGGTGGAGATGTTGGTGCGTGTGGAGGAAGGGCTGAAGCTGCTCCTGCAACGTTCCAATGTCTCTCACTGCGTTTGTGACGTCAGGAGATGGTTACTGACGCAGGTAGCCTCATTGGAACGTTGGAGGAGCAAATTATTATATTAGATAATTTCATATAGGTTTATGTATTAACTTTATGTAGTTTTTATGCATCAGTGTTTTCTGCAATTGTGTCACATTGTTTCATTCAAATTCCATTCAAATTTGTTTCATTCAATTTTAATTTATGGTTTGCTATATACAATATGTGTACTGTTCTGCTTCTGTATGTTTATCGCCCAAAACTTTTATCACATTTTAGTATTTTAACTTTAATTGGATTACTTTATTTAATGGATGTTACATATTCATGTCTGTTTTTATGTAGATTTATCAAGACCCCTGAGGCAGGCCTTCAGGCCGTATTTTAGCTATTCCTAATAAATACTTTCTTGTTATCCTCCTTGGATCCACCTCACTTTTTTTTCTTCTACTGAGACAATTAGATCACCAGGGCTTGTTAAGGTAGGCCCAGGGAGGGCCCACCGAGGCTTGGTGGTGGGGGCCAGCCAGCCAGGCAATATTCCTGTGGTATGACCACGGTAGATTCTGCGGGGAAAAATGCAAATTCTGTGTGACTGTGGAACTCTGTGCAAATTCTGCACTGCGCAGTCTTGCAGAATTCTGGCGGGTATAGGATCTATTTCACACTTTTAAATGCTTGAAAGGAATTACTGAACAAATGAGACTTTTCCAAATGAGGAATACCTCTAGAACTAGAGGGCATAGTTTGAACCTACAAGGTGGTAGAATAAAAAACATCAGGAAATATGGAAAGGGTGGTGGGTGCCTGGAATGCCCTCTGGAAAGAGGTGGTGGAAGCAAAAATACTGCACAAATTAAAAATTAAGCGCGATATACACAGTGGATCCCTAAAAAGCAAGATGCAAACCACTTCATAGAGCAATTCAGCTATAAAGTGACTTTTGCATTTCTAATAAATCATGGGGGAAGTAACCTGCACTGGGTGGCAAGTACATCCCCAAGAGCAAAAGTAACCTGCATGGCAAGTGCAGCCTTGGCAGCCTTTCTGAGTAGACTCCTTGGGCCATTTTTTTTTAAGCCTCTTATGATGTTACTATATTCAACATTTTTTTTTTTGTTACATTTGTACTCCGCGCATTCCCACTCATGGCAGGCTCAATGCGGCAGGCAATGGAGGGTTAAGTGACTTGCCCAAAGACACAAGGAGCTGCCTGTGCTGGGAATTGAACTCAGTTCCTCAGTTCCCTAGGACCAAAGTCCACCACTCTAGGCCACTCCTCCACAATATTCAACATTGCAGTCAGTGACCATCTATATGGAGAGACAATTCTAGAGAGATTAGTGGGAGGATGGAATAATGTGGACAAATAAGATGGAGAGAGAATTAGAAACTTGAAAGCAGAAGGAACCTACATGAGTGTGGTATGGTAGGACATTCTAGGGTACAAGAGCCAGACAATTTTTTTTTTATTTGATTCAATGCAAGGTAAAGAGAGTCAAATTCTTGCTGGTGCCCAATTGCTAGATATATATGTTCTCAGTTTAAAGTTAAATTTTTGTAGTTGATAGTGGTACCTCTGCAAATTTCTTCATTTCTGAACAAGAAGACCCCATTCCATTTATTTTTGTAACAGGCAGTTGTGCGATATCTACATCTGTATATGAGGCACGATATGGTAATGGGACTTGATATATTGCCTTTCTGTGGTTTTTGCAACTACATTGAAAGCGGTTTACATAGTATATACAGGTACTTATTTGTACCTAGGGCAGCGGAGGGTTAAGTGACTTGCCCAGAGTCACAAGGAGCTGCAGTGAGAATTGAACCTAGTTGCCCAGCAGTCTGCTGCACTAACCACTAGGCTACTCCTCCATTAACAAGCTCAGTTTCCATTAAAATAACGGTTATCATGAGAGCTTCCGGTTGGGTTATGGAGGAGTGAGGACGCGTGGCCACGCTGCTCCGAAGCGCCCGTTAGAGCCAATTGTTCAGAACCTGCTGAAATACCCCCGAAAAGAAAAATCTATCCATTGCAGTGTGTAGTAGTGAACAAGAGCCGCGAAAAACCAAAGAATTGATAGACATGACGTCTAAAGCGGTAAAAAAAGACAGCCGTGAGAAGGGGCAAGGAGCGGAGGCCAAGATGGCGGACAAGAGCCAGCCGCCGTCTCCGACTCCGAGCTCGCAATGGGCGGCGGAGATTATACGGGAAGTATTGGATGCTGTAGAACAAACGGTGGACGGTAAATTTCAACAAATCCTGGACAAATTAGACGGCATGGAGGAGAGGTATGCGGCTATGGCGACAGACTTAAAAGAGGTGCAGCAAAGAATCAGCAGTGTGGAAGACGAGGTACAGAAAATCTCAGGAGAGGCCCCAGCGCTGCAAAAGCGAGTAATAGAATTGGAGGAGAAGTTGGAGGATATCGAGAACCGCTCGCGGCGGAATAATATCCGGCTGGTGGGCCTCCCGGAATCCCTGGGAGAGAGAGACCTAAGGGGCTTCTTAGAAAAATGGCTGCCAGAGGCCGCAGAGTTACCGGAATTGGCGGGAGAGCTCCGCGTGGAGTGTGCACACAGAATGGGGCCGCGAAGGGTGGAAGAATCGTGCCCCAGGGTGACAATCCTAAAAATACTCAACGATGCTCACAAGCAACAGCTCCTACAGGCGCTCCGAGGTGGCAAGCATCTGCGCTACCAGAATAACAAAATCCTCTGCTTTCAGGACTACTCTACTAAGGTAGCAGCAGCGCGGAGGGCGTTTGTACCGGTATGCTCCAAACTCTTTGCTCAGAAGATTCGTTTCAGTCTTCTGTATCCAGCAAAATTGAAAATAACAGCTAATGGCAAGGCGCACATGTTCGAGCAGGTGGAGGACGCTAATGCATTCTTGGACGATTTGGCAAAAAAGGAGAGCAGCGGCTGAGGTGGACGAAGCTGCTAGGATTATGGACGAATGTCTACATGGCTGGTAACATTGTTATAACTAAATGGATGGACTTATCAGTTAAAACTTTAATGTTTACAGAGGCTACGAGCTGTAACTCGGGCACACACAAGATTAGTTAAAGCATTTTGAAGTCGTTGAACATTTTGCAGCCCTTAAAGGAGGGCGCCTTTGCCTCGATGGGAACATGGCAACCTTCTATGTTTGATTATGTGGGAGGCATGGATTGCAGATGCCACACGCAACAAAGCTGGAATACTTGCAGCATGCCACTGGAGGCAGGTGAACTTACCCAGGGGACGCCAGGACCTGAGAGGGAGCGAGATACATAAGCTGCGGCCCATAAGAAATATTGAACCTTGGAAGATGGCGATATGGCACAGAGTTTGGTTGGTTGGACATTCGTTGGAGGAAAGTTTATGCAGCTGCGGCTTGTTGGAAGCGTACAGTTTGAAGTATGCATGTGGTAGGAGATGTGTCAGCCTATAAGAGTAGGAAAACCTCAGGCTGTGGACAGCTACGGCTGAGTATGATAGTTGCTTCCTTCTCAATATAATGGAATAACTAGATCTTGATAAACTCACTGCAAGTTTGGTAAGAAGGACTGGAGCAAGGGTAGGCGGCTACCAAACATGGTCCTGCAAAGACTGGAATAACATAAGAGGAAGACATCTGATAGGATATATGGGGGTTTGTGGGGCAATGTGTGGGGGGTAGCAAGTATATTGTCTGTGTTGCTTACAGACGACTTCTGAATAGGACGGGTAATAAGGGGGATTGAAGCTATTTACATACACTGGGTATTAGGGGGCTTCAAGCCTAGAATGGAAGGGTGCCGGACATGCTCCGGACAGATTTCGGGGTAGGGAAGGGAGAGGGAGGGGTGGTGGGAGGGGGGTTTGGGGGGTTTATTTTAGTTATGTTATTATTATTATTTTGGAAGCTATTGGACTGCTAGCTTTGCGCATTGGAGGGGGGCTGTGGGAGATACAGCAAGTATGAGGGGAGGTACCTAAGGGCTGGGGGGTACACTCTCCACAGAATAGAACTCTGTTAAAGCTGCGATATGCAATAAATTGGAAGACTGGGGCAGGTTAAGGTGCTGTCCTGGAATGTGGGGGGGGGGGGGGTTCATCGCCTATAAAGCGGAAGAAACTTCTACAAGCTTTGCAGCGCCATGCAGTGGATGTAGCGTTCCTCCAGGAAATGCATTTGACCTCTACAGAACATGAAAAATTCAAGGGGGGATGGGTGGATGCAGTGGTGGGTTCCCCTGCTCAAAAAAAGAAGGCGGGGGTATTGATCCTATTTAGAAAGGGGCTGCAGTTGACTGTAAAATCGATTAAGAGAAGCACAGAGGGTAGATACGTATTGGTAGAGGTGGAGTTGGGGGGGATTCCTTACATACTCTGCAATATATACGCACCTAACATATATAATAAGAAATTTCATAAAGAGCTTGTGACACTGTTAACTCCATATCAGAGGAGCAATGTAATATTAGGGGGTGATTTTAACATGGTTTACGACCCGCAGATAGACAAGACTAGCCAAGGGGGTCTGGGGCCCAGACACTATCTGAGGGGGCTACTGTTTCTGTGCGATACTTTAGAATTGCTTGATGTGTGGAGGGTATTACATCCGGGATGTAGGGATTATACACATCTCTCCCGGGCCCACTCTTCTTTGTCCCGGATTGATTACATATTTATCTCAAAGCCTCTCTTTTCCAAAACGATCGGGGCGGAGATTGGGCCTGGTGAGATTTCAGACCATTCCCCAGTTTGGGTGACGCTAGAGGCGGTGGGAGGTAGAAGAGGGTCAGGGGGATGGACATTTCCGTTTGAGTTGTACCGAGATGCAAAATTCCAGGAACTCTTGCAGGAAAAATGGAGAGATTATGAGTACTATAATAGCGGCCATAAAGAACAATATGGGTTGTTTTGGGAGACAGCAAAAGCGGTTATGAGAGGGGAAATAATCGCATATAGGGCATGGAAGAGGAAACGGAGGGATAACGAGATATTACGTCTGGAAAGAGAAACTAGAACGCACAGGTTGAAATATTGGGCTGCCCAGACAGAAGAGCAGAAGTTAGCCTTTCTGGAGTCTCAGAGGGAATTAAATGAACTTTTACAGGAGAGGGCAAATAAATCTATCCTATACTATAAGCACCAGTTATTTATGTATGGGAATAAGGCGGGGGCCTTGCTGGGCCGTTTAGTTAAGGGGAAGAAAGGGATAACTCAAATTCTACAAGTAAGAAACCACTCTGGAAAACTAGTCAGACTGGAAAAGGATATAGTAGAAAGTTTTAGGCATTATTACGCAAGACACTATAGGGAGGACACGGGTATAATATCTGATAGCGCACTGTTCCTAGACAACATTAAATTCCCAGTGTTGTCGGAGTCACAGAAAACACAACTTAACGCCCCTATAGGGGAAGGGGAATTAATTCTAGCACTGCAACAGAGTGATATTCACAAGGCACCAGGGCCGGACGGTTATAGCATGGCCTTTTACAAACTGTTGCAGGAACAGGTGACCCCATCCTTATTGAACTTATACAACTCTATGGCGACCTCAGGCTCAGCTCCAGAGACTTTCAGGATGGCTAAAATGATACTGCTGTTAAAACCAGGCAAAGACCCGGAAGATATAAGCTCCTATAGACCAATATCATTGTTAAACTACGATGCTAAATTATATGCAAAAATATTGGCAAATAGGCTGGCCCGGGTGTTACCGGACTTGGTGGCGTCACCACAGGTGGGGTTTGTAAAGGGCAGATCAGTGGTAAGCAACATGAGGGCCCTTATAGCCTCGTTGGAGAGAGTGGACGAACGGAGACAACCTTCTCTGCTAGTAAGTTTCGATGCAGAGAAGGCCTTTGATCGGGTGGCATGGAACTTCATGTTTGCTGTATTAGAAAGAGTAGGTATTGACGGCCTCTTTCAAAAGGCGGTCGGGGCTCTTTATTGTAGCCCCCAAGCTTTTCTATGGGTCAACGGGGCACGGTCATCGAGATTAGAAATACGGAGAGGTGTGAGACAGGGATGCCCTCTTTCCCAGCTGCTGTTCGTTCTGACGTTGGACCCCCTGGTCCGAGAGATAGTGACACACCCAGAAATCACTGGAGTAGAAATGGGTAAAATGGGTTTTAAGATATCCGTATTTGCGGACGATATATTGGTGCACCTTACTAACCCTGGGAAGTCGCTTGAGGCTTTACTCGAATTATTCAGGGAGTATGGGGACTTTGCTGGCTTCCAAATTAATTTTTCAAAATCTTTAGCATTAACAGCCACAGATGCAGTGAGAAGGGAATGGGGGGAGGAATTTCCATTGAAATGGGCAAAAGACAGTCTCACTTACTTAGGGGTACAGGTGGCCATGAAAACAACGGCCTTTTATAGCCTTAATTATACAAAATTTGCTGAACAATATGAGGCACAGGTTGCAAAAATGGGCCATACTACCGCTGACGTTGCATGGGAGGGTGCAACTCTTCCGAATGACAGAGTTCCCCAGGTGGTTATACACCTTACAAGTTCTACCGCTGTACTTGAGAAATAAAGATGTCAAGCTATTCCATAAATATTTGAGACGCTTTGTCTGGGGAGGGAAAAAGTCTAAAATGCCATTGGAATTGCTGGCGGGCTCATGGAAAGAGGGGGGTATAGGGCTCCCCGATATAAAGAAATATAACCAATCATGCTTGTTAAGACACTTGGGAGACTGGCTGCTAGATAAGCAGGACTTTACCCCGCAAAAGTTGGAACAGGCTTTCTTTGCACCTTTCCACTTGCATTATCTACTTCACGGACCGCGGACCTCGGTGCCAAACCAATTTAAGAGCAGTTTACTCTTAGGCCCAATGCGGGCAGTCTGGAAAGATCTAACTAGACTATGGGGCGTGGCAGCAGACATATCAGATATCATGCCGCTGCAAGGTAATCCTACGTTCTCGCCGGGCTCAGAAAATAGGGTGTTCCACAGATGGGCATGTCTAGGCATCACAAGATTGGAACATGTTATGGGGTTGAGAGGAGGCCTGTTGAACCTGGGTGCATTGGGAGTAGGCATTAGCGCAAGCCATGAATTTGCTTACCAGCAACTGGCACATTATGTTCGGTCGCTTGACATGGCACATCTGAATGAGGGGCATGGGAGGAAAATGAGAGAATTTTTTAAGGCAATACCTGGGGAACGACTCTCCATATCGAATCTACATAAGCTACTATGGGCTAGAAGTCCGCAAAAAGACACAACAGCAATTACCAAACGCTGGGCACGGGTCATGCAGAAACCTGATTTGGTGTTAGATTATACAAAGCTGGTCTCCCGTATACCTGGGATTTCTGTAAATGCAAGTTTGTGGGAATGTCAATTTCGAATTTTATACAGAGCTTATATGGCTAAACCACAGGTGTTTAAGATGGGAGGGGCGCCAGATCCCCTGTGCTACAAATGTGAACGGAGTGAAGGCACACTCTACCATTGTCTATGGGAGTGCCCCTTCATAAATCGGTATTGGGACAAGATTATGAAGTATTTGGAGGGCTTATTACAAACCCGCATTAGCTGCACTCCCTTGGGGGTTATATTTGATAAGTACGAGCTTTTTGCCTATCAAGGGGGGGGGCCCGCGACAGTTGATCCGCAAGGCCTGCCTGATGGGGAAGAAAGTGATCATGAATGGGTGGGTAGGAGCGGACCCGCCAGATTTTTGGCATTGGAGGAATAGGTTCCATGATCTATTACTGCATGAGCGAAGGGCGGTGGGACCCTCCCCAAAGAAAAGAACCCGCTTCCTAGAAGTCTGGGGCCCTTATATTCAGTCGCTGTCTCCAAGCGCGCGCAGTTCAATATTAAATGGCCTATAGTTTTTATTTTTTTGGGGGGGGGAGTAAGGGAATAGATAATAGGTAGGCTGATGGGGGGGGGGGGGAGTTGGAGAGTGGGAACAACACACAAGTCATAATTACCGTGTTGATGGTAGGTATTTAGTAGAGGTGTACTGACCTCGTACTTGCTCCTGCATCTTCTATAGGTACAATTTACAATGTTGGACTGTGTTATCCTGTTCATTAACCATCGAAAGAGTACAAAGAGGTGGAGTTGGGAAGGAATTTGCGAAAGGTTGAGACTAGAGGGCTATAAATGGCTCACGGAGCACTCGCTTATTTTGGCATTTATATGTAAGTGAGCTATTGATGTCATCTCTAGGTATAGTCACTGCTGAACATCGATATTAGTAAAGGATGGGGGGAAGGACTGAGGGGAGGGCACGGGAACACTTATCATGTAAGCAACAACAAAGGGTGGGCTGGGTAGTGGGAGGGGAGGGGGGAGGGGAAAAAACAAAAAATTTACGCCTTCTGTTAAAAGGCATTTGCTTGGTGTAAACCAGACTTTTATTCATGCTTGTACTTAATACATGTTATATGTTGTTTGCACTGTTAACTTTAATAAAAAATGTTGAAACATAAAATAACGGTTATCATTTAGTAATTATTCACTGCCACTTGGTTATAACTTGCTGGAATGGGTGTGAGAAAAGTGAGACGACTGTTGCTAAAGAGCAGCAGTACTGGGTACACCTCTGTACGGAACAGTGGAACTGCTGATAGGCTGGCTGGGCTGGCTTGCTTGCTGGCTGGCTGGGTGGCTGGCCCATTCAGTGATCCCAGGTAGTACATAAATGCTTTCAGAACAGATGTGTGAACTGCCATAGTGAGACCAGAAACAGAAAAATATATACCAAAAAATCCATAGTCGTGTAGAATTTTTGAAAGAGGTAGAAAACAAGTACCAGATCCAACATGCAACCTCCCAGTGAGTAGCCTCACTCACAATTTAATACATCTCTAAATCCTGCATATGACATAAAAATTCCCCTGTACTCCCAAACTGGGTATTCAAATTAAGGTTAAAATCACATATGACCACAAACAATTCATAAGATATCCACAATTCAGATATCAAAGCAGTCACAATCAACAAAGAATGTGGCATTTGGAGAGCTCTGGGGTAATTAACAATCAATATTCCCCCCCCCCCCCCCCCCCACGCCACTGACCAAGTACAATATCAATGCCATATTAGGCTAATCTGTTGTCGTGTTAAGGAGACACCTGCAGACACCCAAATCTTATTGATATAGAAGCAATCCAAATTATACTGCAACAAGAGCTCTTGCAACAATGGACCCTTCTCACCACAAATCATGAATTTAGTAGAGGAAATTGGAAAAAGGGAACCATGGAATCAGCAGCTTAGAAAGGAGGTGTAAATGTTCGAAGCATCTACTCTGATCAAATATCTAAACATTTTCCTCATCCACTCCCATAACACAAAATAGTCAAAACGGATAACATGCTCACCCACCCTGGCCGGCTAACTGGCTGCCTTTTTACTGTGCTGGGTTGGCTAGCTGGCTGGCTAGCTTGTTTGCTGGGCTGGCTGGCTGGCTTACTTGCTGGTTTGCTAGCCGCTGTCCTCTGTGTCTGCTCTGCCCAGTACCACCCTGGTGGTCTAGTAGTCAATTCGTGGCAGGAAAGAATCCCATTCTTTCTTTCCCGCTACTGCTGCTCTGCTTGACACTGCCACTTCTTTAAAATGGCTGCCAAGACTTCAAGCAGCAGCCTTGTGAGACTTCCGCTTGAAGTCTCAGTAGCCATTTTGAAGAGGTGGCCCATTTCAGGCAGAGCAGCAGCAGCGGGCAGGAAAGAATGGGCTTCTTTCCTGCCACAAAGAGGCCAGTAGATTACCAGGGCAAGTCAAGGTAGGCTCAGAGGGGGGAGCAGGGTGGCCAGATCTTTATCTCCATTACTGCGGGGGATAAAGTAATGGCAGTCCCTGCTCCCGCAGTACTACTGCATAACATCTTACCATTACTGCATAATTTTTTTAAAAATTCTCATTACCATGGCACTCTCTGTTTGGTATATCGAGGTTACAGAAAGACACTCCAACTGATCAATTCTCCACTGAATTGAATAAGGGAAGTCACAATAGAACACTGGAACTTGAACCGACAATCTCTCAATCTATGTCCTGTTTCTTTGCAGGCTGCTCTAACAGTTAGGCTACTCTTTCACACAGATGCCTATCCAGCTTATTTTCGAAAGAGAAAGACACCCATATTTCGACCCAAATCGGGAGATGGGCATCCGTTTCCCATGGATGCCCAAATTTGTATAATCGAAACCCGATTTTTGGCGTCCTCAACTGCAGTCCGTCGCGGAGACGAACAAAGATCACTGGGGCGTGTCGAAGGTGTGGCAAAGGCAGGACTGGGGCGTGGTTATCGGCCGAGATGGGCATCTTTAGCTATTAATCGAAACAAGAAGGGCGATTTTGACAAGAATTTGGTCCGCTTTATTTGGACCCTTTTTTTTCAGGTCCAAGTCCCAAAAAAGTGCCCCAACTGACCAGATGATCACTGGAGGGAATCGGGGATGACCTCCCCTGACTCCCCCAGTGGTCACTAACCCCCTCCCACCAACAAAAACCCACTTTACAAACTTTTTTTCCCAGCCTGTATGCCAGCCTCAAATGCTGTACCCACCTCCATGACAACAGAATGTGTTCTATCCTCTGACAGCCTTTCCCTGGTTCTGATGTGGGTCTCGGGTGAGTGCGACACCTTTTCTGTTAAGGGCACTGCAGAGTCACATCAATGCATTGTGGTGGGTGTAGGGTATTGGGCTCCGTGATTCCACTAGCTTGTGTTAAATTCTCACGATGTTGGTAGTTGGTAGGCTCTACTCCCATGGTGCTTTTCCCTCTGCTTACTGGGTCAGAGTGTGCCCTGTACTTACCTTGAATGTTGCTGAAAGAGGGCATTGTACACCATTCTGCCAGCTCGGACCTACTGCTAATCTCAGTACCAGCGAGACTCTTTGCCAGTGGGGCACAACCTCTGATCTGCAGTTAACTGTGAGTAAAGGTGCTTATTCAAATAAAGGACATTTTCAGCGAGATTAGTCTTCAGGTGTGAACTGCTGTGCCAAGGTTATACACCAGCAACAAGTCCTGTCCCTGGAGCACTTTTAGTGGGTACTGCAGTGCACTTCAGGCAGGCAGACCCAGGCTCACCCCCCACCCCCACCCGTAACACTTGTGGTGGTAAATGGGAGGCCTCTAAAAGCCACTGTACCCCTTGACCCCTAAGCGCTATGGTAGTGTTGTACATTTGTCCCTCCCATGACCAAATGGCATGGATTGGGACGTTTCTGAGCTGGGCATGTTTAGTTTCCATTATCGCTTAAAAAAACCCGCCCATCTCAGAAGGGACCAAATCCATGGCATTTGGTTCGTCCAAACCGTATTTTCGAAACGAAAGATGGACGCCCATCTTTTTCGATAATACGGTCTGTCCCGCCTCTTCACATACCCGTTTTTGGACATAGACGCCCATGGAGATGGGCGTTCGCATTCGATTATGCCACGTGGCCATTTTTTAATATAGATTTTCCTCTGCTGCCAAACAGATGTCCATGTCCTTTGTTTTGCCCCATTCATAAATGTTTCAGTTTATGAAATGTATTTTCATGCTGGACCAGTGGCATACTGAGGATGGGGCGGTCCATGCACGCTGCAGGGGGAGTGCTGGGAGCAGCCACGTGGCTGTCGGTCTGCCATTTCCCTGCTCCCTCTGATGTTCCTGTTCCGGGGCAGGGAACCAGTGGAGCCGACAGCCACACGACTGCTCCCAGAACCCCCAGGAGATAAGAGCAATGGGAGAGATGGAGGTGATGCGCCGGGCCGGGGGGGGGGGGGGGGATGCGCAGTGGTGATCAGTAAAGCAATGGCCGAAAGCCTCTGTACATTAGCCGCAAATAATGTTTTATTTATGAAATGTTACAAGCCAAATTTGCTTTGAGCATCTTCCTCCTCATTGGGGCTGACCAGAAAGGGCTGTAAGATGTGTTCTCCAATCCTTGCAAGGAACTTGCTTTGTACCTTTTGTGAGAGATGTGCATTTGGCTACCCATGATCAAGCATTATCATATTTAAGCCCTTGATAATGGATCCGGCTTTCACGATGGCTTCCAGTTTGGTCTTTATGAAGCCGGTTAAGACATGATCTTTTAGTATGCTCTTAAATTCTAGATTTAAAGATTGTAGGTAGCCGGTGCCGGATGTTTTTCACAACTATGCGGTTTTGAGACTGATTTTAGTTGGTTGGTTTTATCCTGATGTTTATTATTGCTGCTGGTTTTCTCCCTTACATATTTATTGTGGTAGTTTTGCTCTCTTAGGGGCCCTTTTACAAAGCGCAGTAGGCCTATCACCGCTGTGTGCCATTTCCGGCACGAGGTGTGCCTGGCAGTAATCCGACAGCGCTACACACTGCCCAGTTACTGCTGGGCAGACCCCCAAGAAATGGCTGCACACAGTGCCTTTGCTTAGTCCATGGCCAATTTCCTTTCCTGCACCAGAAAAATCATTTTACCCCCGGTAGTAAAAGATGGCCTCGGCATGTGGCAAACCCGCTCCTTTTTTCCACCGCTTTGTAAAAGGAGCCTTTATTTACTTAGATGAGTTTTTAGGTGGTTTTATTTGTTTTTATGTGCATTTATGATTTTCTGGATATGATTGTTATTCATTTGATAATGTTGCATTAAGTATTGTATTTGTTTATGCTCTTTATGTTCTACGTTAGCATTTTTCTGGAGCATGTGATGATGACTTGCTATATTATCTCTGTAGTCTTTTTATTGATGCTGTTTATTATTTAATGCTCTAGTTGTCATATTGCTTTTAATATTGTGTTGGCTCTGACTTAGAATGCTTTTGGTATTATGCAGAATAAGAAATTTAATCAATAAATACTTTTTTTAAAGTTGCAAGGAAAAAAAAATCCAGAAAATCTTTCTGGTGACGGATAACATTTTAACAGATTCTTGAGACAATCCTGTAGGAGGCACTGCTGTTCTAAAGATCTTGACTATATAGGCTGCAGCTTTCATAAGACCTTCTGTTCTGTGGTATGCTCTTTGTACATGTGCAGTGTACATTTTTTTTCCAAAGCCTAACATTATATCTTTTAGTACAGTAAAGAATAATTTCAAAGCTCTTAGAATGTTTTTTTTCTGAAACGTCAAACTTTAAGCAACAGATATTTCAGGTTTTAGAATAACAGGTATGTTTAATATGCAGTTGCATTCACTTCTTCCCATTGTTTAACAAAACACTTTCGTTACAAGCTTTAATTTCTTATTCTACTTATGAGGATAGTGTTCAAGGATTTATTTTATTTTGTATCCAGATTTTGTCTGTGTAGTAGAGTTGAAAACTTGGGCTCATCTACCATTCCATGCCTATTGACAAATGGAATGAGAGAGAGAAGGCTTGCAGCTTAATAATTCAGAACTGAGAAAGTTTTCTTTTCATTTTGACTTTTCTGACTACTGTGGTACAGATATTCCTTAAGACATACTTGCATTACATACTTTCAAGCCCCCTTGGTGTAAGGTACATTTCTTCAGGTCTTGGAGCTAGTTCCTAAATTATACACCAATTCCAAATTATTTCCCAATATTGTAAGCAGAATATTCTGTATAAAGTGAATATTATCAGGATCTAAGTGAAACGTGCTGCATCTCACAGCTGGAAATGATTTCCTCTATATGCCTTTGGAAACGAGATTAAGTGGAGGAGTGGCCTAGTGGTTAGAGTGGTGGACTTTGGTCCTGGGGCACTGGGTTTGATGCCCATTGCAGGCATAGGCAGCTCCTTGTGACTCTGGGCAAGTCACTTAACCCTCCATTGCCCCAGGTACAAATAAGTACCTGTATATAATATGTAAGCCACATTGAGCCTGCTATGAGTGGGAAAGCACAGGGTACAAATGTAAATAAAATTAAGATGCTTATTTTCAAAGCACATAGACTTACAAAATTATATAGAAGATCATTTTTGGTATGATGTCTGACTTTGGATGTTTTGCACAAAATGTTCAAAATCTGAATAGATTGGTTTTTTTCCCCCAAAATACCATCTCGAACAAGGTTTTGTGCTTTGTATGTTTTGTTTTTTTGGATCATTGAAACAAAAAAAAAAAAAGCCCAAATGAAAAGTGTAAAAATCAAACCATTGGGATGTAAAGGGGCCAGCATTTTTACTAGACTGGTCCCCCCCCCCCCCCCAGACATCCCAGGAGAGCAGTAGGGCACCCTAGGGGGCACTGTAGTGGACTTCATATAAATGCTCACCATCTCACCGTTGCTCCCTTATCTTGTCTGCTGAGTCCCCCCAAAACCCACCTAAAACCCACTACCCTGAACTGTACACCACTACAATAGCCCTTATGGGTGAAGGGTCACCAATATGTGGGTAAGTCGGTTCCTGGTGAGTGGGCTCACATTTTCCACCACAAGTAGAACAGATAGGAAGAGGTATGGGCCTGGGTCCACCTGTCTTCAGTGCACTGCATTTCACCCACCATTAGACTTCTCCAGGACCTGCATGCTGCTCTAATGGATATGAGTATAACATCTGAGGCTGGCATAAAGGCTGATAAGTAATGTTTTTAATTACATTTTTGGGGGTGGGAGGGGGTCAGTGACCACTGGGGGAGTAAGGGGAGGTCATCTGGTCATTTTCAGGGCACCTTTTTGTGCCTTATTCATTATAAAAACAGGTCTAGCTCAAAACATCTTAGTTTTAGTCCTGGAAGGTTTTGTTTTGTTCCGTTATGGCTGACAAAGGTCCAAGTCTTAGGAACACCCTAAAAACACCCTCTTGAGATTTGGATGCACTGCAGATGAAAAGCATAGAAAAACATCTGAAAAATATATTTTGAAAATACCTATTTGGACGTTTTTGTGAGGAAAACGTCCAAATGCTGTTTTATGCCACTTTTTAGACACTTTTCTCTTTCGAAAATGTGCCCTATTGTCACCTATGTAACTTTGTAAGTCTATATGCTTTGAAAATTAGCCTCCATATAGAAATCACCTATATTTTACTGCCCTTGTCCCTCTAGGTAGCAGATTGAAGGAGATTGCGACTGCTTATTTTTATAGCACTACTAGATGTACATAGCATTGTACACCGGCACATAAGAGACAGTCCCTGCTTGACAGATTACAATCTATCCAGGACAAACTGGACCAATAAGAAAGATAGTGTATATTTTATATTATGTTTAAGATCTCTAAGATGTGAATTCTCAGTTTCATAGTTCACCTGTTTCCCTTTTCCACAGTGTGTACTAGTAATCCATCTCCCATGCAGAAAAACTTGAATTGATGGCAACAGTCCTTCTATAAACCTTAAATTAAAAAAAACAAAAACAAGGAAACATTTATTTTTATGCCTTTGGTCTTCTGGAGTTTATTGGAATACTGGAGATAAAGATGATATTGAAGAACAGATTAAAATAAATTACATTCTCTTAATCCAGCATACCTGATATAAATAACTTTGATGTAAGTTATATCAGTCCAATTTACGTAGTTAAAAAACCACAAAGAACTAACAGAAAATTCTCCCCAGCTTCAACCTGATGAGCAGATATCTGCATCTGAGACATCTGTTTCCCAACTGACACCTGAAAAAAAAAAAGAATTGAAATACGCTTAAAGTACACGTCATATTAAAGAAAGCACTCATTATAACTTAAAATACGAATAATCTTCAGAAGTCTGGACTGTAATTAGAAGAACATATAAACAAGAAGAGTTTTACTATATCAAAATCATAAACTTAGATACTGCTTGGATGAGAGATCAGAGGGCATTACAGTAACTGAGCTCTGGAGTGAACTGGGTACAACCTCAAAGTTAAAGTACTACTACTACTATTTATCATTTCTATAGCGCTACAAGGTATACGCAGCAAGACAAAGCGGTCATCTGTATTTTTCAAATGACTTGGAAGTTTTAGGTCACTGAATGCAGGTTAAGGGTTTTGCCTTAAGTACATCCCCCCCTTTTTTTTGGTTGATGAATTTCTTCATGTATGTTAACATTGTTTAATGTTTGTGTGTCAAGTTTAGTAGTTTGGCATCAGATTAAAATGGAACAAAATAACTTACGAATTGTGCAGTGGTCTGCCTTTTATCTTTCATGTTTGCAGTGTAGAAAATTAGACGAATGAACAAAATATAATATTCAGCTACAATCTTGGCTGGGTTTGCTTGCACAGCGCTCTGGCTTCAGTATTTGTCTGCCAGTGGTGCAGAATTACAGTAGCTGTGCTGATTCTAGCAAAAACTCAAATCTTTACAGTTTGTGATATATTTTAGAGGGCTAGTGCAATGGTTCTCAACCAGTGCGTCACCAAGAGCTGGGAGGTGTGTTGCCAAAAATTTGACACCAGAGTTGTGCTTTCCTTAACAATCGTATGCACAGCAGGTTGGCAAGAGTTGATGACCTAGAAGTCAGGTGCTTGACGTCTTCATAATTAGTCCTTCTGCCACCAGCCCCAAATGGAGTTGTTGCAGGCTTCCCGTGCATCACTCCATCTCCTCCTTATAGTCACAATCATTGCTTCTGTATTTTCCTTGTATTATTGTTAGCAGCAATTAAATTATATATATGGGGGGTGTTACATTTTTGATCAGCTGTGAATTGTAGTGTTCAGTGTGTCATGCAGGTGAATAATGTCTGCCAGGTGTGTCACAATAGATGAAAGGTTGACAACCACTGAGCTAGTGTGATATGTTGTACAAGAACTTTTGAGATCATATAAGTACCTTGGTAAATCAGGAAACTGCTGTGAGCTCAGAAGCTCATGTCCAGAAGGATCTCTGGGTAATTCCTATGCTGGTGCAATTAAAAGTATAGTTGTTAGAACATACAATTTGCTAAAATTCAGTACATATTTGTACTTACTGCATCCTAAATACAAAACTTAAACTGTGGTAAGTGCAAAGCCCATGTGGTAAATGCAGGGGGCATGCGAGCATCTGTCCTACAAATTACTGCACAGGCCCGACAATGTGCCGCACAGGCCCATGTTTCATCCTGTTACGGCAAGGTGATCCACTAGTGGTAGTACCACAAGACCATCACTAGGGGTCATAACTACAGTTTTGAATCCTGGTGGCTCTAAGGTGGGAGCGGAGGAAGACTGCTCCTACCTTTTCACTAGACTCTAGACTACCAGGGTGAGCTCTGCTGGGGGTGCGTTTCTGAATCAGGAGTTTGTATTGGGGGGAGGTTAATCAGGGATGTTTAATGTTTAAAAATTTGATATACCGCTTAACATATTACAAATCCAAGCAGTTTACAATAATAAAACATTTAAAATACCAAAACACTTTTGAACTCCATTTCAGGATAGGAAAGACCTGTTAACATTCATTCAAGACCAATCGTTCCTTAACTAGATTTATCAAAACTTCAATTATGGAAAACGGAGGTGCCAAATCCAGTGTTTCCCAAGAACATCAGCCTGTGAAAACCTGAGTAAACAAATAAGTCTTTAAAGCAACTTTAAACTTTTTAAAATCAACCTTTCCCAAACAATTCTTGGCATGTCCATCCACAAACTTGGAGTTAACCAAGTGGGGGCTTCTGTTGGGGTGGATCGGAGGGGTGATTCTTCAGAGGCTGTGGCAGTAACACCGGACTGCCAGTAGCATGATTACTCTTAATGCCCCCTCTTGAGGTATGGTTAAATGCAGCTGCATTATTGGTAGTTGAAACAGGTAGCACACGGTAACATCTTGCATGCGTTGTCAGTAGCAGCCATGTCCCATCCAGAACCTGTCCCTACTTGCACTAAGCAGCTAGAGTTGACTTTTTTTTTAAATTCATGCTGGCTAGTTTAGTACATGGTAAAACTCATATATCTAGCTGCTTTGTGCAGTTTAACAAGCATTTCCCGTCATTAATTATTTTTTCTATACATTATCCATAACAAAATAATATAAAGTGATTCTATTTTATTGGACTAACAATACATTTCTAGACTTGATTTCAGTGTTGGAACTGAGGTAGGGAAAACTAGTTAAGAAATATAGACCAGGAAAATGTTATCACCTTATATAGTTTTGTTTGCTAACCTTTATGTCCATACATTCAAGTGGACTAACTTGTCAGCCACACTGCTTACATTTAGTGAAAACTGATCCATTTCAAGAATACTGTATGCAAGTCCTAAATCAACAAAATGTTTATACATGTAGACATACCAATGTTAAGATAGTTAGAACGATATGTGAAGCATATAATCAACACACAATACCCTTTCTTGCAGAGTTGGGTGGCCCATTTTTAGACAGAAAATAGTTTTACACATTTGGTGGATATTTGGTATGTCCGAGGATGACAATTCTTATGTACTTATGGCTTTTTCCATTAGCTTGTTTAACCCCCTTCAATGTGTTGATCTGTTCTAGATTTGTATCAGATTGGATGTCTTTCACACAATGTAAAAGTTAAGTTCCAAAACTATTTTTGTAAGCCTGCTGATTATGTGCAGCATTCTAAAAAGAGTGAACATGCTGGTTGTCAGACTTTTAGAAAACCTGATTGTTTAAAAAAATGTTATTTAATAAATTTCTCTGTCACCTTTCAAAGAATATCGAAGTGGCTCAGGGTAATGGTTTATAACAATATAAAACAAATAAACAAATAAATAAGATGTATAACAATATGAAACAAATACAATTTGAAATTAACCACTTCCCCAACATAATACTGTATAAAATACCTATGGTCTCATCAAGAACAGTTCAATAATTCCATCTCATTGTCCTACAGCAATCAATATTTATTAATACAAATTACATCACTCAAATAACCACATTTTTAGACATTGCTTAAAATCTTGCAAGCCCTCAGCACTTTGTTCCATACACTTATTTCACTTCTCTTCTTTATTCCATCCATTGTTGACTGATGCCTTTTTACTGTCATGACATGCACTGTCATAAAATATGAATGCTTGATCAATAGATTTAGTGAGATCACTCTGTATAAAGGAAAGGAAGTGGGCCGTAGTGTGATGTGCTTCAAGTGATCTAATGAATGTTTAAAATCAAAAATGATTTTCAGTCCCAGTTACAAATCTTTGACAAGAGAAACGGTATTTCAAATATGATAAACGATAAATGATTTGGAGTGACCAAGGTGAACTTCAGTATCCTGATTCAGATACAATATGGTAGTACTGAAGTACCTAGGACACATAGAAAGGCTGCAGGGGAAATTCAGCAATATTTTAAAGGCAATTAATATTACTCAGACCATGCTTTGTATACAGTGTTTTTATACTTAATCCCATGTAAAATATATATGGATAGCTGGTAAAAAAAGTAATCTATAATTTTTTTAATTACAAAAAAAAGACTTGTTTCTTGTATAGTAAAATTCACATGCTTTTCCTTTGCAATTAATACCTTTGTTTTAACATCTACTTGCATAATCCATTTAAATATATATCTATATTTAGTTCTATATCTATATATGTATATAAAATAATGAGACCCTTATCCAATAGGAGAAGGTTACAGCAACACATTAAGGGCTACTGCCAGGGTTGTGTGTGGTGAATCAGCCCTACCGCTGGGCTCGCACAGGAGCCCGGCAGTAGTTCCAGGTCTGCCATGTGCAGTTTCCATCACTAGAAAATAGTTTTTATTTTCTAGCACCGGTGGGCAGGGAGTAAGCTTGCCCAGTGATAATCGGGCAGGTTACTGCTGGAGCCCTCACTGCTTCCAGCAGTAAATGGCCACGCCACTTTTCTGACTACTGCCTCCTGGGAAAAAGAATCCTTTTACCTGCTTGGCGTGCGGCAGTCCCACGTGCTGACACCACAGTGGGCCACCTTATACTGCTGCTTGGTAAAAAGACCCCAAGGCATTTAAAATTAAAAAAAAATTGTTCTTAGTGAAAAGTCAGCATTATTTTTTGTATACATTTTCAGACATATTTCTTTGTTTCTTTGCTCATATTGTTAGGTGAGTAAAAGACTCTTAAACATTAACAGCCAGATAACTGACAATTTGCTGCTCCAAAGAGAGGGGAGAGAGTTGTAGGTCCCCTTACAAAGAGTAAATAAATGGACAGATGTATCTACTGCTCTGTATAATACAAAGGGTTATAATTGCAAATGAGATTATTCTCTGAAGAAAGGAAATGGAAAAAAAATAAGCAATTATACATAAAAATAGTAGTTTGTAAGAGAAGGAAATTCTACAGACAAATAAAGTTTACCATGTCTCTATAGAAAATAAGGGTAGACACTGCTATCCAGCATGTTGTTGTTGTATCTCCGGCCTGTGGTGACCTTTTCCTAAAGCTTAGCATGCTAACGGAATTAGTGCTTGCTAAATGCTAAGAAGACCATCATGTACTGTCACAATCATAGACTCCCCATTACTTATTCATATAGTGAAACTTCCAAATTGTAGCAGTGCAGTCAATAATTCTTTATGTATCCTAACAATGATACCTTCCAATTTCACGCATCACACTCAAGACTCCCTGTCACTGTTTCCATATAAATAATATTAATGTTTACCGCCTAGTCTCACACACCACATCTAAAACTCCTTGTGACTTACCTTCATAATAATTTTTACTTTATTAGACAAGATGGAGGTTCCGTTTTTCCATGAGTACCCATTGCTGTGTTTTCTTTCTTCCTGTGCTCATTTTTTATGTAAACCTTTAGGGTACATCCATTAGAGTTGTAATACAAGAGTGAGTAATGCTTTTACCTCATGTGTTCATTATTTATTAGGGAGAATTAGGAACACTGGCTAGAATGAATCTCACCCCTTTGTGAATTTTCACCGGTAATAGCAAACTGCAATATGCTTCCTCTTCTGCCACAAATTAGTCACTAGAAGAATTTTTATATTTAATAGTCTAGCTGTTGCAGCGTCTGAACTGACTAAACCCAATTGATTGTCTTCGCAATGCTCTGTGTCACTCATAATTTTTATCTGCTGTGATTAGTTTGAACTCTAATGGTTGAGCCCAGCTTTACAGCTGCAGCTATTTTTCACAAAAGATTTCTTGAATATTGGTTCATTTCTTGCTAACTTTCAAGTTAAATTGATACAGTTTAAGTCAGTTATTTACAGATCTAAATTAGAAAGCAATTGATGCAACCAGTTCCTCTTTATGTGATCAGATGTTGATGAAATAACATTTTGTCAAAAAATCTTATTTCTTTGTCTAAGCACACACGGTTCCTCTTGATTCTTTTAAAGTGAACAACCTGTTCAAAGATATGATCACATTTTGCAAATACTTGCTATTATAATTTATAAAAGATATTGTATCATTTAGAAAGAACCCTTGAACATACCGCTGGGGTTAGCTTTGGTTTATACCAGTCATGCATACTGTCCAGAGTACTTAAAAAACAAATGATAGCATAGTTTGGTTTATTTCATGGATTACACCTATACTGAGGTGACATCTCCCATTGTCCCATTGGGAAGCTCACCAGGTGCCCTTGGCCTGGATTGGCCGCTGTCGTGGACAGGATGCTGGGCTCAATGAACCCTTGGTCTTTTCCCAGTGTGGCATTACTTATGTACTTATTGTCAAGTGCCCAAGAAGGTACTTGTAGCCTGCTTATGTGGGTTTTGAGGGGTCCTTTTACTCAACCTGATAGGCGCCTATGAGTGCCCAATGTGGTCAGTTTGGGATTACTGCCCGGCTACCGCGTTGCCCGGGTGGTAATTTCATTTTTGACGCACATCCCCCATGTGCACCAGAAAATACTTTTTCTTTTCTGGCATGTGGCGCTACCGGGTGGTTAAAAGGCATTCTACGTGCATAGGCCTTTACCACCCAGTTAACGCATGAGACCTTACTAAGTCAATGGGTGGCGGTAAGGTCTCGGACCCAAAATGGACGCGCGTCAATTTTCATTTTGCCGCACATCCATTTTCGGTCAAAATTTTTAAAAAATGCATTTTTACAGGTGCACTGAAAAATGATTATGTGCGCATCCAAAACATGCGCCTACACTACTGCAGTAAAAGGACCCCTGAGTAACCCAAAACAACTGTACTTGTTTGCCTCTGTGTGACTGATGGTAGTACTAGGCTGTGATCTAATTTTAGAACAGTTCTTTACAACTTGTTTTCTATGCTGAGCAAACTGCAGTATTTCTAGAAACCATTATTTGAAGCTGTTAATAAATATCGTGGGGTTGGCGATGGCATGTTACCAAGAAGTTATTTGAAAGTTGGTTGTTACATATTCTGTTCCTTGTGCGTCTCTTTAAATATACAGCAACTAGCCGTTGAGCCCATAAAAACGGGCTAGTATAGGACGGGGGGGGGTTGAAAGGCCCCTTCTCCTCGCCGCTGCAAGGCCCCCCCGCCGCTGAGCTCGCCGCTGCCCCTCCGAGGTCACCGCTACGGCCCCCCCGGAGTCGTCGCCACCCCTCCACCCAGGCCGGGCCCTCGCTTCGCTATTGAAACAGCGCGGGAACGCAGCATACAGCTCAGCTGAGCTGCCATCCTTCTTCTCTGCCTGTGTCCCGCCCTCGTGGGCGAGGGCAGGACACAGGCAGGGAAGGAAGGCCGACGGCAGCTCAGCTGAGCTGTGTGCTGCGTTGACGCTGTTTCTATAGTGGAGCGAGGGCCCGGCCCAGGTGGAGGGTGGGTGGCGGCGGCGACCTTGGGGGGAGGAAGCGGTAGCGACGGCGGTTTCGTCCCTCCCCTTGCGCAGTAGAGACCCTCTCTGTCCCGCCCCCGTCATCACGTATTGACGTGGGGGCAGGACAGAGAGGGTCTTTACTGCGCATTTGCGAGTAAGTTCGGTCACTCGCCGTTTATATGTTTGATATACCACACCCACATCAGTTATGCTACACCTTTATTTATTCCTTAATACAAAATCGCATAATACCAATATCATTACCTTATCATTCACTCCCACACTCGTACTCATTCACCCTACACCATATATATCTCTTCATATATACCCTTACACTTTTAAAAAGGACTTACTAATACACCAAATCACTGACTACCCGGTACCCACTTCACTCCCCATCCAAATGAATCACTTCTAGGACTGTAGTTCCCACTTTGAGTCCATATTTTGATGTCATGTACTGATTCCAGCAGGATAATACTGTAAGAAACTGCTTTAGATACTGTAACACTGAATTGGACTAATTTCTCTCCCCAGACCATATTATGCAGCAGCTGTCCTCTTCACAGACATAAAACATCTAATGTTATAATGTGGGTTTGAAGTAAAGGTAGTTGGGCATGGAGGCAAATATCTCTGGCAACCTGTTGGACAGTGCACCTGGTTTAGATTTTTTTAAGACTTTTTTTTGCACTAGTTGTCATCTTAATTCATTAGCATTAGAGCAGCAGCATGTCATCTGTTGTTGTAATGAAAAAAGTGATGATTTAACTGATGCATTCATTACTCATTAGGAAGAATTTAGAAGTGGAAGGGGTGAAGTTAATAAAACTGACACATCAAATGGGTTAATTTTGCACATGCCACGAAAGGTTTGAACCTCGCACATACTCTACTAGTGTTCACTGTTTTTCCTCAAATTCACTTTTCCTCTCATTTCACTTATTTAATTTTATTTCTTAATTCTGTGGACACCATATATTTACATTTATTTCATTGTGTTTTTTTGTAAGGACTCCTGATGAAGGCACAGGCCGAAACATAGATCATGTTGAGTTCATGCTGCACTCGAGCTTGTTTTTTTTATCTGATTTACTGTCTTCAAGCAAATATTGCTGCGCTGTACAATAAAGAATTATTTTACTTCATCTGGCTCATTGCAGTGGTCATTTCCACTTCTGTGCTTTGCGTATGAATCTCATCCCATGCCAGGATGTGTTGGAAATGTTTGTAGTCTCTCAGATTCACTCTTAGTAGATAACAGCACATTATCTTCAGGAGTCTACTTAATGTAGTTATTTGTTTTAAATTTCTTTATAAATATTTGTGGTTTATGTCCTGCTGCAGTGGGGCCCAAAATCAGCCCTAAACCCGCCCAAAAAAATGCCCCAAGTCAAACCCCGCCTCCCACGTCATTAACCCCGCCCCCTGACGTCACCCCTGATGTCAACCACGCCCCTGAAAAGCTTCTATTGGACCACATCAGACCAATAGAAGCCCCAGGAAAGCTTCTATTGGACCAAATTGGACCAATAGAAGCCCTGGAAAAAAGCGCACAGTGGCCACAGGAAAAAAAAGCCCAAACCCGCACCCCGCAGCCGCCGAAAATTTTCCGCAGCTGCTCGCAGAAAACCCGCCCAGTGTTGCGGGAAGACCGCAACCCTGACAACAATGATCTGCAGCAGGAATGTTCCCTTCATCTGCAGTGTCCTCTCTACTGCTGCCCCCTCCCCCCAATCAGCTCCAGTGCTTAATCTAAGGGTGGGTACCTGTTTTCCCCCTCTGGCATTCTGTGATGTATAAACAGGGGCTTAGTTGGCATGGTAAAGCCTTGATGTGCTAGTGATTAGTATTCACATAGCTTTTAACACCTTTTACCCAGTGTATTTTCTTTACCAAGTTAGTGGAAGCACAGCAGAACTCTAAATCAATGACTGCAAGGTTTCCTAATTTACTTTTGTAAGATTGTTTATGACTTGTTTGCTTCTATTTACCAGTCAGCTCAACACCTGTCACCATGTCTGGTTCCTCTGGGCAGTGGCGTAGCCAGAAGGCAATTTTTTTTTTGGGGGGGGGGGCCAACAAGTTGGATGGGTGGGCACTAGAGTTGCCAACTTTTTGAAAGAGAAAAAACCCCAGCCACCTAATACACCCATGCTTTGCCCCTATCCCACCCCATGCTCCACCTCTACCTCACTCCCAATTACTTCAATAAGGGTAGCAGTGCAGGCTTCAGTGGCCAATTGAGAGCTAAAGGAAGTACAAGGAACTGCACGCTTCTTCAGCCCCCATTGAGCCACGGTCCTCCAACACACATATGGTATTGAAAGCCAAACATTGAATGCCAAACACATTCCGCATCCAGAGAACCTCCTGGTCTTCCATCAACAATGGATGCAGAGCACAGCAAGGACATTTCCCCATAAAACTCACCATACAAAGAAATTCTGGTAATCTCAATAATAGACATGTTGTAAAGTAATTTTAAAAAATCTACAAACAAAAAGTTACTAAGAATCTAGAGCAAATCTACCATGCCAGCACTAACTTCCAAAACAAGGATCCTCTACCTATGAAAACGTAGTGCCCTAAATATTACAGAGCAGCTCTAAAATATTGATACATCTATCAAGAAAACTGAACAAGCCAAATTACTACAGAATGCTACATAGAAACTTCATGGTGACAGAATACCTCGGGGCCATGCACACAGAACACAAGAGCCAAATACAGAATAAGTGACCACAAACTCTATAAATATAAATTAAACTGAAACCCCAAGAAACCAGACCTTGCATGTAGTACAACAGTAAAGAAACAAAAAAGAAAGGCATTTCCTTCTGTGCAAAATATAAAGGTATCACATGCCAGGGATTTTTTTTTTTTTTTTGGGGGGGGGGGGGGGTGCAAATAGGGCATTTGTGCTTGGCTGTCTGGCCAGAGAGAGCCCCAAGCCTGCCAGAAGCTGAAGAAGGTGCAGCCTGGTAATGGGCTTTGGGGTCCTCTCCCAGATTTCTTCCCTGGGCCCCAGCCATGTCTGACATATGCCAAATCTGACATAGTCTAATCACAAAATAGAAATAAAAATAATGTTTTGTACCTTTTTGTTGTCTGGTCATTTTATTTTTCATATCATATTGGTCCCAGTCTCTGTTTTTTGCTTCCCTGTGTCTTTCCTGTCCATTTGACATTTCTTCTGTCTCCATGTCCACCATCCATCTCCCATCTCTGTGTCCATATATTTCCTTATCCAGAATCTCCCGTGTTCATATCCCCGCATCCATCATCATTCCTTTGTGCACCCATGTACCCCATGCCCAGCATCTCCCATCTGTGTTCCTATTCTCCCTCTAGTCTGGTATCTCTCCTCTGTGTCCATTATATCTCTATTCCCATATCTCCCCCCCCCCCCATGTCCATTGTATCTCTATTCCCATATCTCCCTCCCCACCCCCATGTCAGGCATTGCCCCTCTGTGCCCATATACCATCCCAATACAGCATCTCATCTGTGTCCCTGTCCCCATGCTCCCATCCAATGCTCATCATCTCCCTTCTGTTTCTTTGTACCTCTCTATGTCTCCTTTCTCCCTCCCATACACCAATGTGTTCCTTTCCTCTCTAACCCCACTCCAACCAGAAACTCTCCTCTCTTCCCTCCCCCTTATGCATCTGGTTCATTCTCCACTGTGGGTTCAGCATTTGACCCCCCCTATTCCTTTATCTCCTTGATCCAACATCCCTCTCCCTTTCCTCTAACACTAACCCCCCCCCCCTCTCATCGGTCCAGTACTTCTCTCCCTTCGTTCTAGCCCCCCTTGCAGGTCCACATCTCTCCCCCTTCCCTCCAGCCCTCCCCTGCATATCCAGCACCTCTCTCCCTTTGCTGCAGCCTCCCTTGCATGCCCAGCACCTCTCCCCCTTCCCGCCTGCCCTCCCCCACATATCCAGCACCTCTCTCCCTTCCCTCCCACACCCTCACCCAGCACATCTCTCCCTTCTCTCCCTCCTACACATCCAGCACCTCTCTCCCTTCTCTCCCACCCACATATCCAGCACCTCTCTCCCTTTCCTCCCACCCATATATCCAGCAACTCTATCCCTTCTCTCCCCCTACGTATCTAGCAACTCTATCCCTTCCCTCCCCTCGCAGTTCCACATCTCTATCCCTTCCCTCCAGCACCTCCTTACATGCCCAGCACCTCTCTCCCTTCTCTCCAACCTCCCACCCACAAGCATGCATGTCCAGGGCCCCTTCCCTCCCCTCCAACCTCCATGTCCAGCGCCTCTCTCCCCTCCCACAATTCTGGCACCGCCACCTCAGTGTCTTCCTTACCCACCCCCCATCCTTGCCGCGGCGCTTGCTCATTCTATCATCACTGCCCAGCAGGAACTCCAAACAGCGCTGCCGAGTCCCACCCAAACTGCGTAAACAGGAAGTTGCGTGAGATGCGGCACAGAGGAAGGCTCTGACACAGCACTGTTTGGAGTTCCTGCTGGGTGTACCGTGCGACTGGCGATGATAGCATGAAGTACAAGCGCCGCGGCAAGGATGGGGAGAGGGTAAGAAAGATGTGAAAGTGTCGGAACTGCAGGAGGGGTGAGAGGCGCTGGACATGCGAGGGTGGAGGGAAGGGAAGAGGCGCTGTGCTGGACATGTGGGAGTGAGGTTGGAGGGAAGGGAGGGAATGTTTTGGTTTGGGTGTAGCGCTTCTGGGTGGGCCTGAACCAAGACTGGATGGGTCTAGGCCCACCCAGGCCCACCCGTAGCTACGCCCCTGCCTCTGGGCCTGTTGTGGACTTCTCTAGTAAACTCATACCTTATTTATATGGCTAAGATCCAGTGTAGATTACCATTGAATAGTACCGAACCTGGAATTAATGTAATCAGCTGGTATTGTTGGTGCATCAAGCATTGTACCATTCCTCTTTGCACTATTTGAAATCATTGCTTCAGGTTTATCATCGTTTGTTCTCATTGAGAATGATTGCTTGTTGTTCTTAACCTACAGTTCTCTTCTTTGGAAGAACTCTTCTGATTGCTGCACCAAGGGAGTGGAACCACTTATCAATGCCAATAAGACTGCGAGCGAGACCTCCATATTTGAGAGCTTTAAAATGATAAAGGGATGGAACTGCCTTTCTGAGGTTTTTGCAACTACATTCAAAGTATTCAGGTGCTTATTTTGTACCAGGGGCAATGGAGGGTTAAGTGACTTGCCCAGAGTCACAAGGAGCTGCAGTGGGAATTGAACTCAGTTCCGCAGGATCAAAGTCCACTGCACTGACCACTAGGCTACTCCTTCACTCCAGGCTGAAGAAAGGCTAAATAGGTTAGGGCTCTTCAACTTGGAAAAGAGATAGCTGGGGAAGGATATGATTGAGATCTATAAAATCCTGTGTGGTGTTAGAGACCCTTCACTGGCTCCCTATCCGTTTTCGCATCCTGTTCAAACTTCTTCTACTAACCTATAAATGTATTCACTCTGCTGCTCCCCAGTATCTCTCCACACTCGTCCTTCCCTACACCCCTTCCCGTGCACTCCGCTCCATGGATAAATCCTTCTTATCTGTTCCCTTCTCCACTACTGCCAACTCCAGACTTCGCACCTTCTGTCTCACTGCACCCTATGCCTGGAATAAACTTCCTGAGCCCCTACGTCTTGCCCCATCCTTGGCCACCTTTAAATCTAGACTGAAAGCCCACCTCTTTAACATTGCTTTTGACTTGTAACCACTTGTAACCACTCACCTCCACCTACCCTCCTCTCTTCCTTCCCGTTCACATTAATTGATTTGATTTGCTTACTTTATTTTTTTTTTTTTTTGTCTATTAGATTGTAAGCTCTTTAAACAGGGACTGTCTTTCTTCTATGTTTGTGCAGCACTGCGTATGCCTTGTAGCGCTATAGAAATGCTAAATAGTAGTAGTAGTAGAATGGTAGAAGTGATTCAATTTTACACATTTTCAAAAAGTACAAAGACTAGGGGACACAATGAAGCTACTAGGAAATACTTTTAAAACAAATAGGAGGAAATATTTTTTTCACTCAAGGAATAGTTAAGCTATTCTTTAAGGATTTGGTAACAGCAGTTAGCGTATCTGGGTTTAAGAAAAAGTTTGGACAAGTTCCTGGAGGAAAAGTCCATAGTCTGTTATTGAGATGGACATGGAGAAGCCACTGCTTGCCCTGGGATTATGGAATGTACTACTAACTGGGTTTCTGCTAGGTACTTGTGACTTGGATTGGCCACTGTTGGGCTGGATGGACCATTGGTCTGACCAAGTATGGCTATTCTTACATTCTTATCTGTTTAGAGCAGCATATGAGACAGTACTTGGATAGGACCTGACTGTGGGGTGTTGGCTCTAATTGGGTCATTTTTTAATTGAGGTTCTTGGCTGTATATATGCATTTAATTTTGTATATTGTTCACATGTTTTAGTGTGCCCCACCTTGGGCAAAGTTGGGATATAAATGATAGGTAAAAAGTCCGAGTATCATCGAAAGGTATTTTGTTGTAACTGTGAAACATACCTGTTATGCCATTCTTAATAATAAGAGATATTTTTCTGTATTATACATTGGCAGTAAGGAAACAGATTCGCTTTTTAAGTTCATTTAATGGCTCAATAGTAACCATCTCTGGACTTGAATTTGAACATGAGACTCACTGTCAAGTTTGCTGTCAAACTCTGTTTACTAGCATTCTTTCTCTTCATTTCTGAGTAGTCAGATTTTGCCAGTTTAGTGAATCCTTGTATGTGTGTGTTGATTTATTATTTTCAATATGGTTTGTTGTATCTAAAACAAAAGCACATTCTGTTTTAAACTATATTGTCTCTTGCTATATAATAAAAAAATAAAATATTGCTTGTCTTTTCTTTCCTATAGCTTATGGCTTTCTTGTTTCAATGCATAGTCATATGTGTAGAAATTTCCACATGTTGTTTCTTTGTGTTTTCCTTTTAATCTACAGTGATTTTTGGTTTCATTTATTTCCAGCCAAGGGGGAAAGTTATCAATGTGGGCTACCATTGAGATGGATTATTTTACCTCAACTTGTGCTGTTTTATGCAATGAGACCTAGTTACTAATGACCCGTGTTAACTAACCCGTCTTAATGGTTGCCCACATTGATAACTTTCTCTCCCTCCAAAAATCTTAATATCAGTATTAACCATGTCCAGTGTTTTAACATAAAATGCTACCGCAGATGTTAAGTAAAAACGTCTAGAAAAGCGGAAGAAACCCAAAAAGACCAGATTGAAACCACAGATGGTAAGAGCACCAAAAGAAGTTTTATTGGGACCCTACAAGGTCCGTGTTTTGGCCGAAAAGGCCTTCCTCAGGGGTCTTCAAATTGACGTATACGGATGTTCCTCCAAAATTCTCGTGGAGTAGAAAGGCATGAAGTGCTGATGCTATCCGAAACGGAACATAGACAATAAAAGCCTGTAAAAGCGGGAGATTTGGACTCTTTTTTTTGTTGTTCTAAGTGAAAACGTCTGCCATCGTGAGGCTAATTTCTTAAAGGACAGTTGTCATGGATTTATTTAAATATATCTGACCATATACTTTTCCATCCAGTTGTAATATATTTGTTAGCTGTTCACATGGTAATGGAACAGTAACTTTATGCTCACTCCAGTCCTTTCTAAAAAAGAAATAACTGTTCCTTACTGATGGCATTGTCTGTTGTAATATCAGTATTGAAAAATGACTTGTGTTTTTCCCTAATGGTTCCTTTCAGTACAGATTCTTCCTCTAGATCGTTATTGTACAGTCCCTTGTGAAATGCCACTGATCTCAGAATCATAATGCGTTTGTCCTCTCGAGTGGCAGTGTTGGAGGTCTGTAACAATGTTAGATTTGGGAGTTGAATTAAATCTTGACGTATGCTTCAGTGCACAGTCCTAGGAATTATGACCTCCATCCTGCAAACATTTGCTGAGCTGTGTAAATACCAAATACCTGAAGATATTTGAATGATAGCATTTTGTATGTGATGCTGAAATAAAATGATTCAAGCAGGCTTAGAGGATATTCAGGTCTGTTCTTGGAACTGCAAAGCATATGATTTTACACATGTTTCAGTTCTGCAGAATAACTGCCAGTGCGTTTAACAAATGTGCATTCCAAGTTCCAGGCTATTGATTGAGGACTTTAGTAGATCCTCTGACAAGTACTTTTGCCAAGGTAATTAATGCATCATTCACCGGTCTGCCCCATAATAAAGATAATATTCCACAAAAATTGACTTAGGAATGAAGTTCATTGCTGTCATGGTATGCACAACACTAAGCCATTTTGAGACATTGCACCCCAGATCCTCTCATATTTTCTAACTTTTGTTCTGACTCCAATTTATCTAAATTGACAAAGAAGGCTATAATCTAGCTCCAGGATTTTCTGATTGCTTTAGATGGGTTTTGTCCAAATCATAGTATGGAAAATCTCTGTGTCAGATTCTCTGTGGTGCTGGCTTCATAACAGTGGAGCAGTGATGACATCTCCACTCCTTTTGACATGTCAGTCACTCTATGTTGGTTGCTTGGTTAGTTACTATGAGAATATCAGGGACTGTTGTAAAGTAGGCTGAGTCCTGTAGAAAAACAAAAGTTCAGATTGGGAAGAAGAATGAGTTGTGGAGGTCAGTTAGGGGCCTTTTTACAAAGGCCCAGGTGGGCTAACACGTGGGTAGCATGTGCACAATTGGCACTTCTGACGGGGTAGCACGTGTGCCCGGTGGTAATTCTGATTTTGGTGGGCGCCAAATTCCATGACAGAAAATAATTTTATACCATGAGCGGCGTTCCCGGTGGTAACTGGCAGCGCACCCACTAGGTCAGTGGGTGGAGGTAAGGGCTCAAGCTGTAAATAGGCCCACTCTAGTTTTAATATTAGCACAGGCCCATTTCCCGGCCCATTAAAAAATAGCTTTTTTCCCAGCCATGGTAAAAAATGGCCCAGTGTGCGCCTAAAAGATGCGCCCACACTACCGCAGGCCACTTTTTACCGTGGCTTTGTAAAAGGACCCCTTAGAATTGGTGTATTGCAAGACTTTATCTCTATCTTTTGGGCCAGCTGTTACAATGTCCGAATATCCACTGTAGAATTTATAGAGGTGATGTGCAGCTTTTCATGCTTTTTCATCCTACTCAAACTTTTCTTTACAACCATTTATTCTCAGTGTAAGGCTAGAGTTCATTTGTAGATGTTGCAGAACAAAGTCACTCTTTTGTGCTCAGGAAGAAGAAATGTTATGGGTTAGTTGCCTTCATCTGCCTGATATTACTATCTACTTGTTTCCTGGTGAACTCCTTATTCCTTTTGCTTCTGAGGTTAGGGACTTAGGGATCACACTGGATTCAAAATTGACTTAAAAAAAATCAGATTAGAGCAGTAGATAAAACTGCCTTCTATAAACTAAAGTTGGCATGGTGGCTTGAGTATATTCTTCCTAGGAACAATTTCTGGTCAGTGCTTTAGCCTGTCGTTCTGTCTCATATTGACTATTGCAGTTCGCTTGATTTAGGAGACATGGGTTCTCCAGTTGACGCAGAAAACCAGCCAGGCTTATACTGCCCTGAAAAGCCAAAACACAGTAACTGTTGAGAGCGTAAATACAAGAAAACCTCCAAAAAACTGATTTATTTGAATAAATCCCCATGATGTAATTCATGATCAAAATTTTGTTTTAAATTTATTATTTATTCATTTAAACAATTTTTACAAGAAACCATCTTGCTTAGGAAAGAGTCAGTTAACAAATAATTTTTAAACAGGAAAAAAAGAAGAAAGGAAAGGACAAATAAGTCTTTACACTTAATAAGACACTCAAGTCCATAATTGGAGATCCAAGAATTTAAATGTAGAGAGAACTATAACTCAGGAACTAATACAAGGAAATCCTTCTCTACTAGGAGGCTATACATTATCTTTAATGCTTCTCCATCTTAGCTGAGGTGATTAGCGAAGACAAATGTCCAGGTTCAGTAAACACATACTTCTTTCCCCCCCCAGCCTAACTATGCACTTGCAGGGGTATCTTAAAAAGAAGGTACCCCCCAAGAGCAGAACTCCAGGTTTGAGGAGCAAAAATTGTTTCCTCCGTCGTCTCGTCTCCTTGGAGATGTCAGGAAATAACATTACTTTAAAACCCAAAAAGGGTTTATCCTTATTACGGAAAAACAAACGGAAAATCCAATTCTTGTCAGGCATCAATGCGACAGTTGCCACCAAAGTGGCAGCTGTCGCCAATTCAGAATCAGAGGACTCAAGCAAAAGAGAAACATCAATAGGTTTTTCAGATTCTGGATTCGTGTTCTTTTCTGGGATATAATAAGCTTGAGAAAAAGGTGGAAAATCTTTTTCCATAATATTCAAGGTTTCAAGGAAATAACGTTTCAACATCTCAAGTGGAAGAACATTTTGTAACCTGGGAAAGTTAACGAATCTCAAATTATGATTCTTAGTATAATTATCAAAAACCTCCATTTTTTTGCCTAATATTCGTTAAGTCCTTTATCATCGTTGTTTGTTGCGTTTCCAAGTTCATAACTTTTTGATCAATTTTCCCCATTTTTTCATTTAAAGCTTTAATCTCTTCCTCTTGTTTTTGCAAGCCACTTTCAATATTGTTCACCTTAGGTAAAACCTCATTAAATTGTTTAAGGAAAAAATTGTCCCAGGTTAGACATCAAATCCCACAAGGAATCTAAAGTCACATCTTTTGGTTTAGTCACTAATTCAGTAGGAAAAACAAACCTTGCTGAAGACTTTACATTCGTCTTGCTTTGTCCCTCAGCTTCTCTCACCCCGTTGCTCGGCGACGATATGGGCAAACTGCCCTCCATTCCGTCCTCCGATGAAAGTGAAACTTCTCCCCGAAGCTCTTCCGGGTCTCCTACTCCTTCTGAGGGAGACCCTGTCGGGTCAAGGAGGAACAAACTTGCGCCGAGCGGTTGAGGCGGTGGAGTGCGTGCAGCGGGGCTCAATGTTGTTTCAAGTCCGGGGGAAGCCAAAATCTCTCGTTCACTGGCGTTCCCTACCGGAGGCATTCCGCCATCAAGTACAGCTGCTCTTGGTCTCGTGTAGCGGTCTATTGGACCCGATATGGGGGATGGAAGTGGGGAAGCTCTGCCCGCTACTCTCCCTCTTCGTTTAGGCATCTCAGCGGGAATGAGGCTCAGAGCGTCCTAGCAGAGCAACGCCATCTTGGATCTCCGCAGAGCAACGACATTTTCATTCATGATCAAAATTAATACAGTACTTTTTTCTGGTTTAACATATCTCCTACTTATCAAGAGATATAGTGTTTTGGACTTTTGCTACAGGCTTGAAAATGCATCTAAATGTTAAATGGCTTCCATATTAAGAAATACAGAGTGACTACAGGACATCTAGTGAGCTAGCTTAGTTTTGACAAAAATTTGAATGGCTGTGTTGTGGCTTGTCAGGGCAGTATAATAAATTGTAGCCCTTATGATTCCATTATCTCTCACTTGAAAGCTCAGCAATGGTTTCTGGAGTACTGGCAGCTTAATTATAAGGTGTTACTGCTGATTTTTAAGATCATATGGAGGGGCATAATCGAACGGCGCCAGCCATCTAAATGGGCGACCATCTCTAAGGCCAGCCCGGGAAAGCGGCGTACCTGAGTGTATTATCGAAACAAGATGGGCTGCCATCTTTCGTTTCGATAATAGGGTCTGGACCGGCCAAACCTCAATATTTGTGCCGCCCTTAGAGATGGCCGGCATTAGTTTTTGCTGATAATGGAAACTAATGCCGGCCATCTCAAACCCGGTCAAATCCAAGGCATTTGGTCATGGGAGGAGCCAGCATTTGTAGTGCACTGGTCCCCCTCACATGCCAGGACACCAATCGGGCACCCTAGGGGGCACTGAAGTGGACATCACAAATTGATCCCAGCTGCATAGCTCCCTTACCTTGTGTGTGGAGCCCCCCCAAAATCCACTACCCACAACTCTACACCACTACCATAGCCCTTATAGGTGAGGGGGGCACCTACATGTGGGTACAGTGGGTTCGGTTGGGTTTTGTAGGGCTCCCATTTACCACCATAAGTGTAACAGATGGGGGGATGGGCCTGGGTTCGCCTGCCTGAAGTGCACTGCACCCATTAAAAACTGCTCCAGGGACCTGCATACTGCTGTCATGGAGCTGAGTATGACATTTCAGGCTGTCATAGAGGCTGGCACAAAAATGTTATTTACATTTTTTTGGGGGTGGGAGAGGGTTGGTGATCACTGGGGGAGTAAGGGGAGGTCATCCCCGATTCCCTCCGGTGGTCATCTGGTCAGTTTGGGCACCTTTTCGAGGCTTGGTCATGAAACAAAAGAGACCAAGTAAAGTCGGCCAAATGCTCATCAGAGCCAGCCTTCTTTTTTCCATTATTGGCTGGGGGTGCCCATCTGTTAAGCACGCCTCCGTCCCGCCTTCGGTACCCTGCCAACACGCCCCCTTGAACTTTGGCCAGCTCCATGACGGAAAGCAGTCGAGGCTGGCCAAAATCGGCTTTCGATTATGCCGATTTGGCCGGCCCTGAGAGAAGGGCGGCCATCTCCCGATTTGTGTCGGAAGATGGCCGCCCTTCTCTTTCGAAAATAAGCAGGATAGGTTGACTCCCTTCTTCACTTGAAATTCCTGCTGTTTCCCCAGGTCAGTTCTCATACTTTGCAGTCAGCCAACACTAGTTTGAGTTTGTCAATTGTCCCAGCAGTCAGAAATGTTTGACTGTTACACACAACTGGGCCTTTCCATTTGCAGCCCAACACTTTAGCATTACCTGTAAATATTTGGGTTGAAGAAGACTTTTTTAGATTTAAAAAATGTGTTCTTTGTTTAGTCTTTGACTCCTGTGCTAAAACTACTGCTTTGTAATTACTTTTTGTTTATGTTTACACATGTCTTTTCTTGTGATCCCTCTTGGACAAATATTGTTTGAATCAGTGGAATATCAAAGAAATAATTTTCTATGTTTTTAGAGAAAAACAGGAATGATATTCCCATATTGGTCTAGATTTTATATATAGTGCCTGAAAAATCCACACAGAAAAAAATACACCTAGGTGTATTCTGTAAAGTACACCTAAATTTGATAGAATAGGCTTAAATTTCTGCACAGTATATAGCATAACACGAAGTACCTCTTCACATGACCAAATGTATATAGTCATGGCCATTTACACCTTGTTTTACTTGGTATAAATCCATATGCTTAAATTAGGCACAGGGGGAGATTATATATATGGTGCCTAAAAGATCAGCGTTGAAATCAGTGCCGACTAAGCGTATTCTATAATTGGTTCCTAGATTTAGGCACTGATTTTAAAATACGCTTATTTGATATTTCAGCATCTAAATCTACGTGCATCCATTTACACCAACAAAAATATGGCATAAGTCTCAGCGCATAGATTTAGGCTCACTGGGCCATATTCTATAACTAGGCACATAAATTTTGGAACACCCATGAAATGCCATTTTCCCTCCCATAACCATGCCCCTTTTTGCCTGTGCAGATTAGAAGTTCAGCACACATCGTTACAGAATATGCTTAGCGAGTTGTGTGCCTAAACAAAACGGGAGCTGGGCAGCCTTCTACGGTCTACACCCTGATCGTGAATGAATTGATAGGGATGTGCTGGAGTGTAAATTTTAAGGGGCTTTGACGTTAGCTTCAGAACTTAGTACAAGAACAGTGCTGGGCAGACTTCTAAGGTCTGTGCCCTGAGAAAGACAAGGACAAATCAAACTCGGGTATACATATAAAGTATCACATACCATGTAAAATGAGTTTATCTTGTTGGGCAAACTGGATGGACTGAACAGGTCTTAATCTGCCTTCATTTAATATATGTTAAATTCTAATCAGTGCCAATTAGTGCTCATTATTGCTTGTTAAGTGTTGTTATCAAAGCTCATTAGCTTGTTAGGGTTGTTAAATTACACACATTGTTATAGAATCCACACCGATTTTGGCGCCAATCTCTAGGTGTGCTGTATAGAATCCAGAGGAGAATGGGTGTATTCTATAACAACGTACATAGATTTTAGAAGTGCCCACACCCCACCCATGGCCATGTTCCCTTTTCAACTATCAGGCTTATTTTTGAAAGAGAAGGAAGCCCATCTTTCAACACAAATCAGAAGATGGGTGTCCTCACAGGGTTGCCCAAATTGGCATAATCAAAAGCCGATTTTGGGCGTCCCCAACTGCTTTCCGGACCAAAGTTCCTGAGGGTGTGTCGGGGGCATAGTGAAGGTGGGACTTGGGCGTGCCTAACACATGGGCGTCCTCAACCCATACTGGAAAGAAAAGGGCGTTCCTGACAAGCATTTGGACGACTTTACCTGGTCCAGTTTTTCTTACAACCAAGGCACAAAAAGGTACCCGAACTGACCAGATGACCACTGATGAGAATCGGGGATCACCTCCCCTTACTCCCCCAGTGGTCACTAACCCCCTCCCACCCTCAAAAAACAACTTAAGAAATATGTTGTGCCAGCCTCAAATGTCATACTCAGGTCCATCGCAGCAGTATGCAGGTCCCTGGAGCAGTTTTATTGGGTGCAGTGCACTTCAGGCAGGTGGACTCAGGCCCATCCCCCCTACCTGTTACACTTGTGGTGGTAAATGTGAGCCCTCCAAAACCCACCAGAAACCCCCTGTACCCATATCTAGGTGCCCCCCTTCACCCATAAGGGCTATGGTAGTGGATTTTGGGGGGCTCAGCACACAAGGTAAGGGAGCTATGTACCTGGGAGCAATTTCTGAAGTCTACTGCAGTGCCCCCTAGGGTGCCCAGTTGGTGTCCTGGCATGTCAGGGGGACCAGTGCACTATGAATGCTGGCTCCTCCCATGACCAAAGGGCTTGCATTTGGTCATTTCTGAGATGGGCGTCCTTAATTTCCATTATCGCCAAAAATCAGAAATGACCAAGTCTAGGGATGACCATCTCTAGGGATGACCTAAGGGCGTCCCCGACCGTATTATCGATATTATGGATGCCCATCTTGTTTCAATAATACGAGTTTCCCCGCCCCTTCGCTGGGACGTTTTGCGAGGACGTCCCCAGCAAAACTTGGGTGTCCCTTTCGATTATGCCCCTCCACGCGACTTAGAATTTAGGTGCACCACGTTACAGAATATACATAAGTACATAAGTAATGCCACACTGGGAAAAGACCAAGGGTCCATCGAGCCCAGCATCCTGTCCACGACAGCGGCCAATCCAGGTCAAGGGCAAGTAAGTTGTGTGTGTAAATCAATGCCAATTAGTGCTGATAATTGTTAACATCCAATTAACAGTGCTGATTAGCTAATCAATTCAGTTATGCACATTGTTATAGAATACACTTTGATTTCTGCATGGAAATTAAGATGTCATATATAGAATTCTGGGGATTATGTAGAGCAGGGATTCTTAACCTTTTTTTGGTTTCCATACCCTTTTAACTGATCAGTGAAACCCTTGCACCCCCTTCCTAACCCATGTGTCCACTAGTGACTATTGGCCACTAACAGTGCCACTTAAATTACAGTACTACATAGTTATATTACCAAAGAAGTCACACTTAGAGCTACAGCTACATCATGTTGTTGAATAATGTACCTGTGCGAATACTGTGCAGTTTTCAGCCCAAGGAATTTGCTCAGCTAACTATTATGTTACCCGGGCAAATTCCTTGGAAAAATAACTGCCTTAATTCTTTATAGAAATGTATTTATTTAAAAAAATGTATAATCTACACCATCTACCATTCTGGGCGGTTCTCCAAATAACAATCACATTAATATCAATATCACAACTAAAACAGACACATCAACAGTACATAATAAATCAACAAACTACTTTATTATGCATTATTCTTTGTTTGTATCCAATACTGTTTATTGTAAGCCACATTGAACTCAAACTTGTAAAAAATAAATAAATAACATCATGATGAAGCAGAATAAAAAATCATCAAAAGCTGTTGGTAAAAATATTTTTTTGCGCAATCCTTTTCCATACCTCATTTGAGCTCTTTCTGCACCCTGTAGGGGTAAAAGCACCCCTGATATAGAGGATTTAATTAAAAAGTTAAAACACAAACAAAAAAGAGGAAACAGAAGGAAACAAAATAATATAATTGTGAAGTGTTTGGGCATCAAAGAGATGAGTGTTAAATATACCATAGTGGGATATGTTTTGTACATAATTATTAATCCCATTAGCCCCACACAAAATATTGGCACATCTACTTTCCAAAAGTATGTTCTTTCTTGGCTGGAAACTGAGGGAATATGTTATTAAAGTCAGTCATTTCATATTGTTAATAAAAGAAATGAATGCAGCTTCTATGTCTGATACTATCTTTCTATATTGTGGCTAAGAAAAATGTAATTTAATCTAATAGTAGCATTTCTAGGTCAAAGAGTGTGATGCCATTGAAATGTAAAGGGTACAGAGAAGGGGTGGATTGACAGATGCCTGCATTTCTCTGTTCTGAAGCAGAAACTATTGCCAGGTGTGTGGATGGTGAAGAGATGAGTGCATTTCATGCTCTGGTAACCCCAGCTGCGTTCCAGGCTTGTTTTCAGTTCCTCTGAAGTTCATAGTTGAGTGGTGTTTTTTATCTTTTGGCATAGCAACATCTATATTCATAGCTGGGGCTCTCCCTGTGGGCTGTATAGTGCTTTTCTTTTAGCGTTTTTGACCATTCAATCTGAAACCCTCAGTAACAGAAAGATGTTTCAGAAGTGTCTATAGTAAAGTTTCTGTCGATACTTCAATGTGTTAGTGATAGGAAATCAGGGCCTATGATTTTTTAAAGGTCTTTTTCCATTCTTAGTCTATGAAGAAGAAAGCTTGATAGATCAGGGCTACAATTTTTGTATGCAACATGTTATTTATTCAGTAATTCAATATTTTCTAGCTTAAATCAGGAAAGATTTTGGCATTGTAATATGGAAAGACTATGTAGGATTTATGCACATTTTACTTACTTTTTAGATCCAGGCTCATCATGTTTAATTGACTTTTTTTTTTAATTGTTTGACTTAGATCAATTTATTGTATGTGAAAGGGAGATGCTAATATCAGTAGTATGGATCAGGCATGGGAGAAGATGGCTGAAGTTCCACCATGTGGTTTTGCCAATATACCCGTTTCAACCTGCTTATGTTCTGAAAGTCCAATCAATGGTCTCAGCTAGGTAAATGATGAGCTATTCCCAAACAAGACTAAGTTGTGGTTTAGGAGCCCAGTGGAGGGTAATTCTATAAGAGGGCACCTATATATGAGTTCTTAGAAGGTGCCTGTTGGGAGTCTAGTCTACAAAGAAACATAGATGGCTATTTTTCTGTATAAGATATTAGCTTAACCAAGTATCTATATGAGTATGTGCTTGGGAGTGATTAGTCACTCCAGCCACAGAGCTGGTGTAAATGGTCATGCCTAAGTGCCAGAGATATGCATGTAACTTATAGTGTTCTATAAGTTACACACACAAGTGAGTCATGCCTACACTCTTCCAAGACTTGAGCAGTTCTGGTCACCGCATCTCAAAAGTGATATAGAGGGGCATAATCGAACGGGGCCGGCCATCTTCAAGGCTGTCCCCATAAAGCGGCGTCCCGACCGTATTATCGAAACAAGATAGCCGGCCATCTTTCGTTTCAATAATACGATCGGAGCCAGCCAAATCTCAACATTTGGGCCAGCTTTAGAGATGGCCAGCATTAGTTATTAGTTTTCAGTGATAATGGAAACTAATGGCGGCAATCTCAAACCCGGCCAAATCCGAGGCATTTGGTCATGGGAGGAGCCAGTATTTGTAGTGTACTGGTCCCCCTCACATGCCAGGACACCAACCGGGCACCCTAGGGGGCACTGCAGTGGACTTCACAAATAGCTCCCAAGTGCATAGCTCCCTTATCTTGTGTGCTGAGCCCCCCAAATTCCCCACCAAAACCCACTCCCCACAACTGAACACCACTACCATAGCCCTTAGGGGTGAAGGGGGGCACCTACATGTGGGTACAGTGGGTTTGGGGGGTTTGGAGTGCTCCCATTTACCACCACAAGTGTAACAGGTGGGGGGATGGGCCTGGGTCCACCTGCCTGAAGTGCACTGCACCCACTAAAAACTGCTCCAGGGACCTGCATACTGCTGTCATGGAGCTGAGTATGATATTTCAGGCTGGCAAAAAATGATATTAATTTTTTTGGGGGTGGGAGGGGCTTGGTGACCACTGGGGGAGTAAGGGGAGGTGATCCCCGATTCCCTCCGGTGGTCCTCTGGTCAGTTGGGCACTTTTTAGAGGCTTGGTCCTAAAAATAAATGGACCAAGTTAAGCCGGACAAGTGCTCGTTAGAGCTGGCCTTCTTTTTTCCATTATCGGCTGAAGCCGGCCATGTCTTCACCACGCCCCTGTCCCGCTTTCCATACCCTGCCGACACGCCCCCTTTAACTTTGGCTGGCCCTGCGACGGAAAGCAGTTGAAGCCAGGCAAAATTGGCTTTCGATTATAACGATTTGGCCGGGTTTAGGAAATGGCCGGCCATCTCTCGATTTGTGTCGGAAGATGGCCGGCCTCTCGTTCGAAAATAAACAGGATAGTGGCATTAGAAAAGGTACAGAGAAGGGCGATGAATATGATAAAGAGGATATGACAACTTCCCTATGAGGAAAGGCTAAAGTGGCTAGGGCTCTTCAGCTAGGAGAAAAAACGGCTGAGGAGAGATACGATAGAGATCTATAAAATATGAGTGGAGAGAAATGGGTAGACATGAATCGCTTGTTTATTCTATCCAAAAATACTAGGACTAGGGGGCATGTAATGAAGCTACTAATTAGTAAATTTAAAACAAATCAGAGAAAATATTTCTTCACTCAACGTGTAACTAAACTCTGGAATTTGTTGCCACAGAATGTGGTAGAAGCAGTTAGCTTAGCTGGGTTTAAAAAAGGTTTGGATACTTTCCTAAAAGAAAAGTCCATAAGCCATTATTAAGATGCCATATTTATGGTACCTTTATACCATTCTGGTAGTTCTCTAGCCTGGTTCTATTCTGTTTATATTCTTTTGTAGGTAAATTCTCCAGAACACTCTATTTATTTATTAGGATTTATTTACTGCCTTTTTGAAGGCATTCACTCAAGGTGGTGTACAGTAAGAATAGATCAAATATGAGCAGGAGGCAATTAGAGCAGTAAAAATATTCGAACAAGAACAATACAAAGTATGGCATGGTATACTACTTGCAATGACAAGGGGCATAATTGAATGCGAACACTCATCTCCATGGGCGCCTATCTCCAAGGACGGGTCCTCGAAGGGGCGGGACAGACCGTATTTTCGAAAAAGATGGGCGTCCATCTTTTGTTTCGATAATATGGTTTGTGCCTGGCAAATGCATTGGATTTGTGCCGATTTGTGCTGGGCGGTATCGGTTTTCAGCGATAATGAAAACCGAAGGCGCCCAGCTAAAAAATGAACAACTCCAAGGCATTTGGTCATGGGAGGGGCCAGGATTCGTAGTGCACTGGTCCCCCTCACATGCCAGGACACGAACTGGGCACCCTAGGGGGTACTTGTAAAAAATAAAAAAAAAATTTAAATATCTCTCAAGTCCATAGCTCCCTTACCTTGGGTGCTAAGCCCCCCAAATCCCCCCCAAAACCCACTCCCCACAACTCTACACCATTACCATAGCACTTATGGATGTAGGGGGGCACCTACATGTGGGTACAGTGGGTTTTGGGGGCGGTTTGGACGGCTCCCATTTACCAGCACAAGTGTAACAGGTGGGGGGGGGATGGGCCTGGGTCCACCTGCCTGAAGTCCACTGCACCCACTAACAACTGCTCCAGGGACCTGCATACTGCTGTGATGGAGCTGGGTATGACATTTGAGGCTGGCATACAGGCTGGGAAAAAAAGTTTTTAAAGTTCTTTTTTTTTGGTGGGAAGGGGTTAGTGACCACTGGGGGAGTCAGAGGAGGTCACCCCCGATTCCCTCCGGTGCTCATTTGGGCAGTTGGGGCACTTTTTGGTTCGTGAAAAAAAGTGTCCAAAAAAAGCGGCCCAAATTCTCGCTTCTGCCGCCCTTCTTTTTTCCATTATCGTCCGAGCGCGCCCATCTCTCCTTGGCCGATAAACACACCCCAGTCCCACCTTCACCATGCCTCCGACACGCCCCCATCAACTTTGTTCATTCCCGCGACAGACTGCAGTTGGAGGCGTCCAAAATCGGCTTTTGATTATACCGATTTGGGCGCCCATGAGAGAAAGGCACCCATCTCCCGATTTGGATCGAAATATGGGCGTCTTTCTCTTTCGAAAATAAGCTGGAATATGTACTAGAACATTATAATTGGTAGTGAAGGGTAAGGCAAAGTTGTAATATATAGATGAGTAAGAAAGTAGGAAGAACTCTAGATTAGGTTACTAGTAATTTTATATAGTGGTATCATAACCTCCTTTTATTTGTTTGTAAGATTTTTCTCTCTGCACCAAAGCATTACTCTGACCATCACCACCAGTGGTGTAGCTAGACCTGATATTTTTTGGGGGGTGAGGGAGTGGGCAGATTTAACTTGGGGAGGGGGACTAGGCATTTAGGTGTCCTTAGTTCTTGGTGTAGTTGATGGATTTTGAAGTAAACACTGTGTCTAACAGCTGCCCTGCAGCAACATAAACCTCATGCACACTTATGGAAATTTTGGAAACACTGACATTTTAAAATATTTATTTATTAGGATTTATTTACAGCCTTTTTGAAAAAAATCACTCAAGGTGGTGTATAGTAAGAATAGATCAAACATGAGCAATAGGCAATTACAGCAGTAAAAATATTCAAATAATAATAAAGTATGGCGTGGTATATTACTTACAATATCAACACAATACGTAATAGAACATTTTAATAGATAGTGAAGGGTAAAGCAAAGATGTAACATATAGATAGGTAAGAGAGTAAGAAGAGTTAGAAAGTAAGGTGACTGATTTAAAGAAAGTTTCATATGATGTCAGAGAGATGGTTAAATATTATGTCAGTTAGGGTTGGAGTGGATAAACATGTCCTGCTGCGGTATGTGCAGCCCGAGTCACTCCTTGTATGTGTGAGTGAGTCTAACAAGTTATTTACTTCTTCCATTAAAGGCTTGGTTGAAGAGCCAAGTTTTCACCTGCTTCCTGAAGTAGAGATAGTCTTGTGTTAAGCAGAGCCTTTCAGGCAGTGCATTCCAGAGTGAGGGGGATACTCAGAAGTAGGCTTGGTTGGTATCACACACGTAATGACTTTTGGAGAGGGTGTGGTTAGTGATAGTCCTTGAGACGACCTTAGTGTCCTTGGCGGTGTCAGTGGCATTCTTAGGGGGGAGCGGGGGGTGCAGCCTGCCCCGGGTGCATGCCGCTAGGGGGGTGCCACGTGCCTGTCTGCTCCGCTCGTTCCGTGCTCCCTCTGCCCCGGAACAGGTTACTTCCTGTTCCGGGGCAGAGGGAACATGGAAAGAATGAAGCCGACAGGCGCGCGGCACCCCCCCCCCCCAGCAGGTAAAAATGCGCCGGGGGGGGGGGGGTCATTTCGCCGGGGGGGGGGCGCATCGGCGATCCGCACCGGGTGTCAGCCGCCCTAGGAACACCACTGGGCGGTGTGTAGAGGTCATCTTATTCTTGAAGTACTCAGGGCCATTTCCTTTCAGAGTCGCAGATCAGACATAGAGTCACATTATCCTATAACTTAAACTTTGCTATTAGACGTGAGTCTGGTCAACATCTCCACACACGTCACAGTATCCTGCAAAATAATTACTACAATGGTACATTCCTTCAACTTTCTTTATAACAAATATAAACACCTTTTAAAGCTGTATTAATAAAACAGGTAAATACCTTTGAAGTAGCAGTTTAAATATCCATCTTATTTTCGAAAGAGAAAGACGCCCATATTTCGACCCAAATCGGGAGATGGATGTCTTTCTCTCATGGGCGCCCAAATTGGTATAATCGAAAGCCGATTTTGGGTGCTTCCAGCTGCACTCTGTCGCGGGAATGAACAAAGCTGATGGGGGCGTGTCGGAGGCATGGTGAAGGCGGGACTGGGGCGTGTTTATCGGCCGAGAGATGGGCGCGCTCGGCCGATAATGGAAAAAAAAGGGCGCCAGAAGCGAAAATTTGGGTCACTTTTTTTGGACCTTTTTTTTCGCGAACAAGTCCCCCAAAAGTGCCCCAACTACCCAGATGACCACCGGAGGGAATCGGGGATGACCTCCCCTGACTCCCCCAGTGGTCACTAACCCCCTCCCACCAATAAAAAAAAAGAACTTTAAAAACTTTTTTTCCCAGCCTGTATGCCAGCCTCAAATGTCATCCCCAGCTCCATCACAGCAGGATGCAGGTCCCTGGAGCAGTTGTTAGTGGGTGCAGTGCACTTCAGGCAGGTGGACCCAGGCCCATTCCCCCCCCACCTGTTACACTTGTGCTGCTAAATGGGAGCGCTCCAAACCGCCCCCAAAACCCACTGTACCCACATGTAGGTGCCCCCCTTCAGCCATAAGTGCTATGGTAATGGTGTAGAGTTGTGGGGAGTGGGTTTTGGGGGGGATTTGGGGGTTCAGCACCCAAGGGAAGGGAGCTATGCACCTGGGAGCTATTTTAAATTTTTTTTTTACTTTTTACAAGTGCCCCCTAGGTTGCCCGGTTGGTGTCCTGGCATGTGAGGGGGACCAGTGCACTATGAATCCTGGCCCCTCCCACAACCAAATGCCTTGGATTTGTTTGTTTTTTAGCTGGGCGCCTTCGGTTTCCATTATCGCTGAAAACCGATACCGCCCAGCTCAAATCCCACAAACCATATTATCGAAACAAAAGATGGACGCCCATCTTTTTTGAAAATATAGTCCCGCCCCTTCGCATACCCGTCTTTGGAGATAGGCGCCCATGGAGATGGGCATTCGCGTTCGATTATGCCCCTCCACGTAACCTAAGAAATCCAATATAAAAAAATACCTGCCCTAACACAGCACACTGGACTATCAAGCTGTTAATGTAAACATATTTTTTTGCACCCTCAGCTTCATTTCTAAGAAAGGATGCAAAAAGAAAAAGGGCATTTCACCAGGAACTCACCATACGACAAAAGTTGATTTGAGTGTAATCTCAGTAAAAACATAGACCCTCCCCAGTTCCGAGTATATTGTGAAGTACTTGTAATACAAAGCCTACAAAAATCACCCATGGACTGATGATCAGAAGCAAACACTAGCGCTAGAGGCCAATAGCACCGTAGTATCACCCGCGTTTCCACCTGATGATCAGAGCCAGCGGATCTCCAGCTCCAATAACACCCCTTCACACCCAAAAAATAAGGCCTTAGTGACCTAGTAGGACACAAGTCCAACCTTCCCCAACTGGTGGTCTAGTGGCCCCCCTCTCCCGCCCTCCTGTACCTTTGCACCACCTTCAAAAGGGCAGCACCCAGCACTGCCCAGTGCATCCTGCCCAGCCCATTTTGAAGGTGGCACTGAAGAGGAGGGAGTGTGCTACTGGATGGACGGGAGGGAAGTCAGGAAGGAGATGCACATGGATGGAGTGGAGGGCAGGGAAGAGAGGAGAAATGTTGGAAAAGGATGGGGAAGGAAAGACAAAGGAAGGGGATGCATAAGGATGGAGGGGAAGGGAGAGAAGAGAAATGCTGGACATGGATGGAGGGAAGGGAAGACAGGAAGTAGATGCACATTGATGGAGGGGAGGGGTGTGAGTAGAAATGCTGGATATGGATGGAGGGGAAACTACTGACTATAAGGGCTGGTTCGGAATATTTTGAGGGCAGATACTGAAACTTGAGGAAGGACAGGGACAGGGCTACAGATGGTTGACAGGACGCATAAGGACACAGGAGGATGGTGGACATGGTGACTGAAAAAATATCAAATGGAAAGATGACACTGCATAAAACAGAAGACACTGGCACCAAAGTGAATAGAAAAACTAAAAGATCAGACAACAAAGGTAGAAAAAAGTATTTTATTCAGAATTTATTAATTTGAATATGTCAGCTTTTGGAAATGTGCATCTGTGATATTTTGCATGCAAGTTTCAATTTTTCTAGTATTGCTGCTTGCTGAGTCTGACTTCTTGAGGTAACTTTCCAGTTCAGTATTTTGCCTTCATATTTTTTTTTATTTCTAGTTCCTTGTGTCTTATCTGTTGTGTCATGTGTTTTTCATGTGTGATCAAGGTGCAGTATTCTGCTAGTGTGTAGTATTTGCAGCCCTTTTTGTTTTGTTTTTTTGTCACTAGGTATTGTACTGGTGTTTTAGAGGCCGGTGTAAATACAGTGCTGCCTTTCCACGCATAAGGTGTAGCTCGTCCTGACCTTGGAATTATTGCTGTTATGGTTTGGTAAGGTTATGAGTGTATTTTTGCACAAGTTTGTGCATAGTGTTTTGCAGTGGAGAGATTGTATGTTGGCCTTACTGAGGTGGCACCAAAACATCAGAAAGGGTATAGAGCCTAAATCATGACACACTACCTCTTGAAGGATCTACATATGGTCATTAATAAAAGGAGCTTATTGTGAACACTATCCACCCTAAAAGGGTGTTTTGTGGCTCTATCTGAGAATTGTGATATTATGATCCTTGTTTCATATTGTTTATGGTCTGCATTTTCTGTATAGGTGGTATATTGGTGTATTAGGGTCTGCCCAGTGTAATATTTATGGTATAGTAAGGTTCTGAGTGTGTTTTTGCACAAATTTGTGCATAGTGTTTTGCAGTTGAGCAATTGTGGTACAGTATATGCTTTGAGCAACCACTTTATTCTTTGACATATGATACATATCTAATATTTAAATGTAATAAAAGGTATTAATTGTGACTATTTTATTTTTACTTATTTTTTTTTTCTGTGTGTTGTCAGACAATTATGGATGTAAGCGCCACCCCTGGCCACACCCATAACCCCACCCCCTTTAGCCTCCCCAAACAGTTGGGATACCGACCGCCTATGCCTCTCATCCTTTCTCCATTCTTCCAGGTTACACTATGTCTCAACCTTTCCCCACACTTCATCCTCTCTCTCTTAGCCCCCATTTCACACCCTCACTCATTCTTCCAGCCCATCAACTTACCCCACTCGTACCTACTAATTGCCAAGTACTCACTATCACCTCAAAATTCTCACTTTATCTCTCCCACCCAAATTTCCCTGCTCTCTTCCCCAACACTCTCCCGCTAAATCAAGCCCCAGTCATCTTCTGTTCTATTTTCCAACACCTGTCCTGGTTATCTTCCCTATTCTTCTTCCTCCTAGTACTCCCCTTCTCTCCCCTACCCCCTATTGCCATCCATCTTCTACTCTGTTCCCCTTTCCCCCACCACCACCCCCAGTCTGGTCCATCTTCTTTTCTGTTCCCCTTCTCCCTAAAAGTCCTATCCATCTTCTACTGTTCCCCTTCTCCCCCCCCCCCAAGTCTCATCCATTTTCTACTGTTCCTCTCCCCCACCCCACGACCCATCCATCTTCTACTCTTTTCCCTCTTCCCCCTTCACCATTCAACATTGCCCATGTCTCTCTCTCTCTTCTCCCACCCAGCATTGCCCCATCTTTTTCTCTCCCTCCTCCTCCTCCTATACAGTATTGCATTTGCCTTTGTTTTTCTCCCCATGCCATCCCTTATCTCTTTCTCCCACACCAATCAGCATTGCTTGTCACTCTCTACCCCCACCTGGCATTGCCCCTGTCTCTCTGCCCCTTACCAACAGTGCTTCTGTCACCATGCCCTCCCCACCCCGCACTACTGCTCTCTCTCTCCCTTCTCCTGGCACTGCTCCCATCTCTATACCTGCCCCTTGCCCCCTCTCTTTCTCCCTGCCCCCACATTGTTAATGTCTCCCTCCATCCTCCAAAGCCCACTGCCCCAACCAGCATGCAGTAGTTTTCAATCCTTCTCTCCAGGGCCATGAAAGCACAGCTGTGGGGGATCACAGCTCTCTGCACGCTGTGACCACATCCTGCAGGCCAGCCTCACCTCCTCTGGTACAACTTCTTCTTTCAGAGGAGGTGGGCTGGCTAGAAGGAAGCAGCCACAGTGTGGAGAGAGTCACAGTCCCCCACGGCTGTGCTTTGTAATTATTACTGTGGCCAGCATTGGTGGCAGCTAGAAGGATGCAAGAAAGGAAACTTCTGTATGCCAGCTTGGACACTTAGGGTGGAGGGAGAGAGAGAGAGTAAGGTAGCAGGCAAGCAAAGTTATATACCTTGCACCTATGCTGTGCACTGGACTGGGGGACCTGAGCCAAGATTGGGGGGGCTGTGTCCTCAAGGCCCCACGGTAGCTATGCCACTAGTCACTACTACTTTGTTGCTCTGGTTGTAAGCATTGAGATCATCAGAAATGATCACTCACTGATCCTTTTAATGTTTGGTGCACATCATTGTTCCCTTAAGCTTCTGTGCTCTAATTGGATGTCTACTTTTTGCGTTATGGGGTTGAGATTTTCACAACAAAGATTTACCAGATTCTCTTAGCTCAGGACTCGTTCTGGTATTGCTACCTTGTTGCAGATTATAGTATCATCTGTAACATAAATGTCATCTCTACTATCCTGTCTGCAGTGTCACTTATAAAAATATTAAACAGAACTGGACCCTTAACTGAACCCGATGACGTTCCACAATGGACTCTTCTTTCCTTAGATTGAAGTTCATTTATAATCACCTTTGTCTAGGACAGTTTTAAAACCAATTAGTTAAGAATCCATCTCTATCATTTTTCTAATAAGTCTCATCAAAGTGCTAAAATCTAAATGCACAGCATTCAGTGTTCTCCCGATTTCAGTTCTTTAATCACCCAGTCAAAGAAACTGATATGCTTGACATGATCTCCCTTAGGTAGAATTTGTCTCCTTGAAAGGTCATTTGAGGCATAGAGCAAAGCATTGCAGGGAATTGGGGAACTTTTCTTGTGAAAGTCGGCCATTTTGCAGAGATCTCCTTTTGTTTCATATCACACAAATTGAGAGACCCTTACTGAAGTGGGTCTGATCATCTCATGAAACAAAAGGGCCTTATTCCAAAATAAGCTGTTTCAATTTTTTTGCCAAAGGAACAAACTTTTATCGAATAAGGCACAAACTCAGAAACATCAATTGCTGTTAAGAAATGGTTTTGAAGCTAGTATAAAAGTCCACCAAAAGTGACAGGTGGCTCAGTTGTACATTACAAAGGCATGTGCTGGGAATGGTGTTTGCCCCCCTCCCCCGGTTTATACTTCCACTGCGACTGGCCATGGCACTGTAACAACACAAAAACAAACAAAAGTATTCCCCTAACCATAAAACACACAGTGTATATGAAAAGAAGAGAGCTAGGGGGTAGACCAAATGTCTGTCCAGACAGTAGGTTTTTGGCACTGATATTTTTTTATATAAACTTGCGTCTTTGGTACTGATTTTTGAATAAATCTTCTGATTGGACAGACATTTGGTCTACTCCCTACTACCTCTCTTTTTTTTTTTTTTGGCCATGGCACTGTTCCATACAAGATCAGCTGGTTCATAGCCTTTTGCAGGTGGATCCAAGGCTCCCTGCATTTTGTGTTGGCCACTGACTTTGATACTCTTTATGTTGGTCAGTTGTGGCCTGTGTATAATGCTTCATGTTAAGTACAAGCCACACATGGACACTCTGCCTCACCAAAGTACACCACAGGCACAAACTGCCTTTTACAAACAGTAGGATCAGCTCCTTAGTACTTTGTCCCATGGGAGTGTCATGCTCATATATGGGAGGATTGTATGGTGTACTTTTCACACCCGTTCAGTGAACAGCTTTTGTTAAGTGACTTTTAGAGAACACAAAGGTTACTATTCCTATGACATCTATTGTGTCAAATGTGCTACTTTATTCTGTTCAGCATAATGTAAATACAACTTGTGCAAGGAGGGCTGTGAGATGCTCCCTGATCTTTGAATTTAACACTCGGGCAGATATCAGACAGCTTTTTGCAGAAGATTTTACTTTTGCAAGTTTCTTCCAAGGATTCTTTTCCCCTCCTCTTGAAGTTGCAGGAAATTGAATCCTTGGATATCACCCCCCGCCCCCAATTCTATAAAAGTTGCTAAAAATTGCATGCACAAATTTGTGTGTGTTCCCAAGTTGCATGCGCAACTTAATTGAATAACAAGCCAGTTAGCACTGATAATTGAGATCTTAACAGGCAATTATTGGTGCTAATTGGAATTAATCAAAATTTACGTATAGGTCCAAACAGGGGCGCAACCATGGGAGGTTTTTGGGTGGATCAGAGGCATTCCTTTAATTTACATGCATTGTTATAGAATAAAGGGGATCCACACCTAAATTATGCACAGAGATGTACACCAAGGTTTCATTGGTGTAAATGCTCGGGCCTATATGCAGTCTCGGTTCCTGGCAGGAAGCGCTATTCTGTAAATAGCGCCTAACTTTAGGTGCCCTGTATTGAATAGGTCTTAACGCTATTTTTTTCAGCGACATTTATAGAATTTAGTCCCAGATGTACTGTTTTCATACTGAAAAGCCGAACTGGCTTGTGGGCTTCTTGCAATTTCTCTTTTGTCTGATATTTAAATTTGCCTTCAAGTAATACAGACCTCTTGTTGGCAAACTGCTCTGTAACAGAGGAATTTCCCATCATGTTCACATTATTCTTTGAGTTCTTTGGAACTGGTTATTGTATCATTTTACATTTTTGTATAGACACTTATTTGGTTTGGCACCAAGATTTAATTCAAAGCTAGTCTTACTAAAATGCATTACCATATTAGCATATGCTCACATCCATTTTTAGTAAATAAGACCCATTACAAAAAATGGGACCTATTGTTAATAACATATGTTATTTAGTAAAGCTTTCACCCATAAGATGTATCCAATAAGGTACAACATGGTGGTAAATAAATATAATAAGAATATATCTAGTATGATAACACAACATTGATTTCCCTGCTTAAAATAATTCAACAAACATAGAGCAGATTCATCTTTTTATTCATGTATTCACTATTCAGACTTTACATGATAAAAACAGGAAAACAGACTTTAAAGGCTATTGCAGACAGCTTATATTCAATACATTCAGCGACTGACAGAGAGCAAAGATCTTAACTCTGACTGCTGATAAGAATTATACAGTAATATTTAAAAAGGCAGAAAAAAGGCTAAGAAAGAAATGAATGGCTACTTGTTCCCTGAGAGAACTATGCTGAACACTCTGATCTCTTTAGACTCTTTACGATAGGTGATGCCTGAGTCTCGTGTACAACCTTACAGGTGTATGCTTCATGACTCATCCATTTGTCACGAGTGAAAGTGAGGGTACTGCTCTGGCTGTACGTGAGGTCAGTGTCTGATATCTTCTCACTTTTCTCCACACCCTCATTGATGGTTTTTCCATCTACCTGCCACGTCACGTCCAAGGTACTTGGATAGAACCCGTTAATGGTACATACAAGAGTTGCTGACCCCTCAGCAAGCTGCTCTTTTGAAGGTGGGAATATGGATACAGTAGGTGCTTTATTTTCCTTTCCTGCTAAAATAAAATAAAAATGCAACATTTTAATGATGAAAAACATTGTAGAGAGAAGAAAGCAACAATTATACAATTGTGCAAACAAATCGTCAGTTCTAAGGCGCTTCTAAACAGCAACCTCTGTGTTTTTGATCTTCTGTTCTCCTCTGTATTCTCCAGAAATTATCGTATTTCCCACTTTGTAAGATGGGCATTATCCCTAAAAATGTCAAAACAAATTTCATTTCCCTAATTTCTTTGCTGTAAATTGGTGTGTAATAATATTTGTATGGTGCATTGTACTATATATCTTTAAGATTTTGGAGATCTTTGAACTCACTCTTTTTCCCCTTATTTACTTTTCATCTATTTTGTCTCCCCCCCCCCCCCCTCCTTGTTTTGCCATTGCAGATTCCCCTCTGTATAAAAAAATAACTTCTTCGGGGGTGTTTTACAAAGGCGCACTAGAGTTTTTTAGCGAGCGCTAAAAATAAGCATGCGTTAAATGCTAGAGATGCCCATAGGAATATATGGGTGTCTCTAGCGTTTAGCATGCGGTTAATTTTAGTGAACACTAAAAATGTTAGCGCGCCTTTGTAAAAGGACCCTGAGTGTCTTATATTTACTGCCCACAATACTGACATGGTCCATAGAGAGAGGGTGAATCTTGCTGGTTTTAATTCCCCTGCACAACGGTCAATTTTCAAACAACTCTACTAGTTACTGCATGTCTAATGCCCAGCTTTGTAATGGAGTCTTTTGTCTAACTGCCTCCATCTCCTCTTTCTACTGATTATTTTCCAAGTCAACTGTTGGAAATAAAGATCACTATTTAATTAAAAATATAGGGCTATGTGCAAACTACTTGTCAGTATCCTAGGGGGACCCAGTCTTCCCCAAACTGTTCCATTCGCCCCAAACCAGGCCCAGGAACTTCCGGACATGCACCTCCCCCGGCCCAGGTAATTATTATTTTTTTTTTAACCCTTTGCACTAACTAATCAGGATCAAACACTTATAACAGAACACATTAAAAGGAACAGAAAACAAAATTATGTATCAAACTACAAACAGTACAAAAAAATGTTCACACAAAATCCCTCAGAGTCTAAAGGACATGTCTATGTTTGACCACATAATCAAGACAAAAATGTACTCGAATTAAGTTAAAGAGCCACATCTTTACAGTTTTTCTAAAGGTCGTATCTTTATTTTCTAACTGGGCCAGAATGAGACACGTATTCCATGGTGAAAAGATTTTCCAAGGTTGTCCTACTGGTGTGTTCCATACATGTATTCCTGGGGATTCTATATAGCGCGCCTAGATTTCTGTGTGGAAATCCAGGCACATTCTATAACCACATGCATATCTTAATTTGCTTAACAAATTTTTAACAGCACTTAACAAGCAATAATGAGCACTAATTGGCAATAATTACAATTTACGAGCACAACTCGTAAAGCGATTCTGTAATGAACTGCGCCTAAATTCTAAAGTGTGCAGTTCAAAATGACTGCACACAGTTCAAAAGAAGCATGGAAATGGGTGTTTTGTGGGTGTTCTAAAAATTACACGTGCAGTTATAGAATAAGGTCCCGTTCGCATAAATCTATGTGCAGGAATATATGCCATATTTTCATTGGTGTAAATGGCCACACATAGTTTTAGGTGACATAATATCAACTAAGCATATTCTATATACCATGCCTAAATTTAGGCTAGGCTTATAGAATACACTTAGGCAGAAATGTTTTCCGTGCTGAATTTTTAGGTGCCATATATAGAATCTGGCCCATTGTGCTATATGTTTACAAAAGGGTCATGCACTCTACAACACTTACAAAACCATTAATAATTTGATACATTGCACTAGAGACATAAATTCCAAGTACCTCTAATTGCTAGATGGTCTTAAAAAATAAGCTAGAGTTAGGACAGGTTTGTCAATAATTCTGTTATAAAGTATATTGTCCATAGCATTCTTCAGGGCTTTAGTGATGTAATTCCTATCTACAGGGACCAGAATGCATTCCAATTGTGGATAGTTAAACAATGGGTATAAATAACTAACTGGTCAGAGCTGGTGTCCATGTATAATATTCTGTCTGCTTCTAAAAGAATCTAGCATATGTATTAAGGTAGCACTGACAGATATAAAACATTCCTTTGGAGTTGAAGGGGATCCAGGTTTACTGTACTATAGGTTTATTGCTATGTCTTATTGTACCCTGCTCTATATTTTCTTGCCATTGAACTGGAAGAATAAACATTTTGAAATTAAATTAAGGTCCCCTTTCATGAAAGCTCTTTAGTACAAGTTTTATGTCTGTTACAGCTAAGACTGTATTCTCTGAAGATACTTTGCACAAATGCAGAAGAGAGCAAACACCTACTCCATAGGGTCCTTAGTGAATACAGGTGACCTCAAGGCTTTTCCTCACTGTGGGGCCCTTTTACAAAGCAGTGGTAGGGCTAATGCATAGGGTAGTGCGCGTCAAATCAGCACTACTGCCCGGGTAGTGTGCCCACCCAGTGGTATTTTCGAAGTTGGCGTACATCGATTCAAGTGGTAGAAAATAATTTTCTAGTGCCGGGGAGCGTTCCCGGCGATAATTAGCAGCATGGCCATGTTGGCGCGTGCTGCATGGTTACCGTGTAGGTAGTGCATGAACCTTTACCACTAGGTCAATGGGTGATGGTAAGGGTTCAGGCCATAAATAGGCGCACACTACGTTTCATTTGAGCACATGCCCATTTCTCCGGCCCATTAAAAAAAATGCCCTTTTTCCCAGTCACCATAAAAAAATGGCCCACCGTGCACCAAAAATACGTGCCCATACTACCGTAGGACACTTTTTTTTAAATTGCGGCTTAGTAAAAGGACCCATGTGCGCCAAGAAGACCCTCCAGATACTTAGTACATTATATTTAACCTGAAAGGACTGGAAAATTGTATTCTTGGTTCAAGCTTAACAATTCCCCAAAGCCTGCTGGAAGGATTAAACCAGGCTTGTCCAAGTTCAGCCAAATTTTTAGGATATTCCTATAATAGTCCACCTAATGTAGAGAATTGATCTTGACAGATTATGAGGGCATCTATAATATCAAAAAGATTGAGGGCCTCGTTTACTAAGACGCACTAGCGTTTTCAGCGCATTCTAATATTTAGCGTGCCCTAAACGTTAGAGATGCCCATATATTCCTACGGGTGTCTCTAAAGTTTAGCACGCCCTAAATATTAGCGTGCACTAAAAACGCTAGTGCACCTTAGTAAAAGATCCCCTGAATGAGCTAAAATTGCATCTAAAAGAAAGCACAAAACATATTTTTTTAAATAATAAATTAAAATGAAATGACAAGATCCTGTTCAGACAGACAGTAATACCGGGTATGAAATTTATAAAAGAATAACTGCATTACAGCCAAGACAAAAAACATTGAATAGATGGAAAATTAAAAATATATATAGAGAGAATGTAGGGGATTTTGTATTTTATCTTTTCTGACTGAGGAAAGTTGGGCTACAAATACCATGATGAGGGTGCTGGGACTGGACAGGGCTGCCCCTGATTAGTTTAAGCAAAACCTGAATAAAGAATAGTGCTATTTAGTGCTTCAGCGGTCTTAGGAGTAATGACTGCGATAAATGGAAGTTTTATTGTAATAACTACTATAGATGACAACCCAAGCAGAGAGAAACAATTATCAGAGCACTGCTCTACTATAACATGAAAGGAAAATACAGATTGGTTTGAAACAGATGTGTACTTGTTTGCAATTTTTTTAGATTTGTATACCGCTGTGATCTTTTTAAGTCTAAAAGCTTAGCAGTGTAGTAAATTCAATAAACTGTAACTTGTATGATGTCGGACTCTCTAGATCTTGTGCAGTAAAAATACTTTTAAAGTGTCTGAAGAACTTTTATCATCAGCACATTCTTGTGTTCTTTATCAGTGAATACTTTAAGCCAGTCATACACAATAAAGAACAGTATTGCACAGCTCTGGAACCGATTGACTTTGGAAGCCAGGGCACCTCATAATTAGTATATTAATGGGGCTGGATCTGCTCTCCTACTCTCCTCTCTTGCTCATTATTCTCAGTCAGAATTGCTGGAACCAGGGCTGACTGCTCTTGAGCTCTTCAGTCTGGTTACACAGCTGCTGATGCTCAAAATACCAAACAGCGGGGGAACAGGTGTCCAAAGAGGTGTAGAGCAGAACACCAGCCTAATAACAGATCTTAGGGCTACGATAAAAACTTAATGAAAAGGGTTTTTTTTTAAGTTAATAGGTTGTTAGGGACCTGTAAGCAGGAGCCCTGTATACTCCTAGCCACTTCAGTGATATACTAAACTAGATAATTCTTTTTATGTTTCACATGGACTTTGTGAGTAAATATATTACTACAAAAGCATATGTATGCACTAGATATATAGCTTATAAAAGAAAAGCCATGAGTAAACTAACATGGGAAATGCTCAGTCTATATTCAAAATAGCCAATAAGGGAGAAATTTCCTATCACTAGTAATTTTTACTCTTCATGTTTAAGGCCTTATTTAGCATAACGGATCTGGATGCTTCAGTAAGCTTTTAAAAGTGACACCAATTGTCTGATTTAAACTTTAAGCAAATATTATTTCGTTTTTTTTATTACAAAATCGAACCCTTCAGCTATAACCAAAACACATTTTTATGGTGTTAAAACGTAACTTCTATTGTTAAGTCAATTCAGAATAATAACTTTATCCATATATATTTAAATTTATGATTTTTATACAGACTGAATTAACCTTTCAAAAAAATTCCTTTTCAGTTCCGTTTTTCTCAGTTTAAAGTATATGTTTTTACTAAAAATTCCTTCTAAATGATGCACAATCTGTTGCTGTGCCCACAGGAATAACATGGGTGCAGCCACAGACAGTACATGATAACATGTAGTAAACATTCCCCCAAAGTGATCTGAAACAAAGAACTAAAAATTCAGATCCATTGTCAAACCCGAGAGACCGCTGATGTATTTCTAACAGCAGTCTATGCTGAAGTGGTATGAATTTATCATCAAGGGGCTCTTATTGCTACCAGTTTCTGTACAAAACAAGGAGCTACAGAGAGCCCAAGGATCCCATTTCAGCTCATCATTGGCAGTGTGGTTCTGAGAGATTATGAAGAGTTGTATTTGACAACCTCTACAGCCAAGTTCATTAGCTGTACTAACATAGATTGTGGAGATGTTAGACTTTTTCTTGGATAGACTCTCTCTTTATCCAATGACATTATGTGGAATTACTCTACTGGTTGGTATGAAACAATGAGCATGAGAGAAAAAAAAGAATTATTTTTTCTAAATGTATGAGGTGAATTATCAAAACTGAAAGCAGCATTCAGTTTTAGAGTGAGAGAAAACACTTACTTTTTATCTTCACTTAAGTCCCGTCACCGAGAGTGAACCACATTGATCACTCAGTCCCTATCTCCTCTACCAAAACAATTCTGTACTCAAAGAGAACCCTGTTAAGATTTACCTGAAAAGTGACATACGATGCCACAATCTAATTCTTTTGCTTAAAGATAAGGACATTTAGAGGTGTAGTTATCAATTAGGGCTACCATTAAAACTTATTTTACCACTAATCCATTCTCTTTTAACCCAGGTCCCATTTCGTGCAATGAGACCTACAATAATTGGGGTTAACAGTAAAATCGCACATCTTAACAGCAGCTCATGTTGATAACTTCTCCCCTTAACAGTTTAAGAATTTATGGTCAGGATTGATTCGTACATACCCACAAATAAATTAGAAAAGAGTAGAAAGCATCCTAGTGTCAAAGCAGAAACTGGCGATTACCATGCGGCAAATAAAAGGCCATGGGAATTGAATGGGCTTTCTGTCATTTGCCGCACTGAGAATTGGTAGCGCAGCTTTGTAAAAGAAGCTCTAAGTAAAGCCATCAAATGTAATAACCAGGAGTCCTTTTCTGACATTCTTAAGCACAAGTTTCACTATGAATATTCTTAAACTAGACATATTTCATGCCTAAGGCCAAGATAACTTCATAGACAATCTAGGACCATTTTTATTTTTATAATTAGGGCATGAAGTAGAATGTTTTATTCCTTTTTAAAATGTTAGAGTTATGAAAATTCTTTATAACATTTCCTGGTTCTAGATGGAAATACCCTTTCTGATTCCTATGCAGTATGCCTATATTTTCTTTTTGCTGCATTACTCATATACTTTCTAGCACTTTACAGTACCTGAGATATAAAGTAGGTAATAGAATTAAAACTGAAGAAAATAAAATGCCACAATTATTAGGGAAATTAGCAGTATGCGTGGAATGATCTAATTGTACTCACGTTTGATTTCTATGCTGGTTCCTCCACCGAAAGTCCACCACAGTGACTGCTTTCTACTTACCACATGTACAGAAACCTAGGGCTTTACTTTCAAGTCAGTTTTTTCTGGACTATTTCAAAGGGAACACATTTTGAAAGTAGAGTCCTTATCTTGTCTCTAGTCAAAATACTTTGAACTCTGCCATGTAAGACCAACACTGAATCAGTACCAAGACCATTGGGGCACTGTGGATTACCTTGTAAAATTTTTAAAAAGGTTGTAAACTGTGAAAACCTGAGAGGGCATAACATGTCTGAGGAGATTTACTTACTTTTTATCTCTAGCTTGGTTCCTTGCCCGAATGTGTACCACAGTGCTTACTTCCTATCCACCCTCTGTACAAAATCCTTCTCTACATGTTATCTGATGTTTTATACATTTTTACTAAGTTAAATATGAATACCAGTAAATTAGTTAGATTTAGATTAAACTCATTAATATTTATCTATTAAAATATACATAGGGAATATATTCCTGGTTATTGTGGACAGATGGAATTATTACACTGATCAGATATACTCATTACTGTACTACACTGGTAAGTAACTAGGTGGATCCATCAAGTGTAACAGCCAGGAGTCTTTTTTGACAGAGTCACCATGAATATTCCTAAACTATTTCACTCCTAATACCAGGATATGTTCATGGATATTATCGGGCCATTTTTACTTTTATAATTACAGCATGAGATAGAATACTATATTATCTCATAAAGAATTTTCATCATTTTAAAATGTAAAAACCTTTCCTGGTTCTAGATGGAATATGCTTTCTGATACATATACAATATGCCTATATTTTACTTTTGCTGTGTTACTCTCATACACTTTCTAGCATTTTCCAGTACCTGAGAAGAAGGCTTCAAAGCTAAAACTGAACAAAATTGTAAAAAAAGAAAAAAACCACCCCAAAACAACAAAAACACATCTAAAACATTAACAATATGAATGAAATGACCGAATTATACTCACAATTGATTTCTACCTTGGTTGCTTTACTGAATGTCCACCCTAGTGTTTACTTCCCATTTACTCCTCATAGAAATTAAAGTTCAATTTGCATTTGCTAAAAGCTGTATTTGTCAATTAAAGTGTAGATTGAATATAAAGTTCTAGTTATCATGGACAGGTGGAATTATTGCATGTATTAGATATCCTCATTATTATACACTAAACTAGGTAGATCTATCTAGTATAATAACCAGGATTCCTTGTAAATAAATACACTTTAGAATTTCTTAACTTTTCATCTCTAATTATTAAGATATTTTCATGGATATTTTAGGGTTGTTTATACTTTTATAATTAGAGTGTGAGGTAGAATACTAGACTACTTTTTCTCACATTTTAGACTCATGAAAGTTCTTTATAGCATTTCCTGGTTTTAAATGGAATACACTTTTTGTTACATATGTGATATGTCTAGATTTTGTTTTTGCTGCATTACTGCTGTACACATTCTAGCGTTTTCAAATGCTTGAGGTATAAAGCATGCTACATAGTTTTTAAAAAATCAATTCAGTGCCACAACTATTAAGACATTAACGGAGAAACATGGAATTGCCAGATTGTACTCACGTTTCATTTCTACCTTGGTTCCACTACCGAAAGTCCACCACAGTGATGAACTGCTATTGTTTCACAGTACAAAAACTATGCAAAAAGGGGAGGCACTGATAGAACCACCAAAGCTAATTTCCCTACAGAGATTGCATTCAGTTACCCGAGTCTGGCAGTCCATAAAAGCGTTTGGCTAATTTGTACTGTAGAATGTGGATTATATTAGAGTGAATAGTGCTTTTTGAAAAGACTCAGGAGTCCTTTTACTAAGATGCGGTACAAGGGGGCCTGTGCTAGTGTCAGCATGTGGTTTTGATGTGTGCTGAGGCCCCTTTTACCGTAGCAGGTAAAAGACTGTCTTTGTTCAGGAAAGGAAACGGCTGTATGGTAAGTTAACTATTTGCCACGTGGCCATTTCGGGGGAAGCGCTTACCGCCACTCATTGAAGCGGCGGTAAGGGCTCCTGCACTAACCCAGTGGTAACTGGGTAAGCACCAGCACTACAAAAATAGAAAATATTTTTGTAGCGCCAGAAATGGCGCACGCTGGGGGTGGGAACTACTGTCAGACAGTTCTGGATTGGTGCATGGCAACAGCAACCCTTTAGTAAAAGGGCCCCTCACTGACTTCAAATGTTTTTTTTCACGCGTGCTGAGCATGTGAAACTGGGCATATCTGTTCCAAGAAGCAACTAGAAAACTGAGCAGGCTCGAGGAAGGGGGAAATCTCTGTACAGCTGTAGCACATTTCTGGTAGCATTGCTCTAGGAGAAAGGATGGAAGGGTCACTTAATTTGATACTGTGAGGGCATGTTTGTTTCTTTGTTTATGTTTATTAAAATCTTACTATACTGCGTATTCCAAACAAGAGGACTAGGCGGTTTACAACCTAAAACACAAAAATATGGAAAAGGAACTTCATTAAAACAGGAAAGCAAAACAATCTTCACACAGACACAATCAACGTAATTGTACAATGAAATGTCAACAGGCACCACAGGCCAAGACTACCGATAGAGACTCTATAGGATCCATCCCGAAATGCTAAAGAACAATAATAAGTCTTCTGGAGAGACTAAAATGGAGCAAGAGAGGCTTCGGAGCAGATGTGAGCTGGGAGAGAATTCTAAGATTAGGAGCAATAAAATAAAAGGCAGAGTGTCGTGTGGATTCCAGACATACCTGCCGGGGCCCAGGAAGAGCCAAACAATCGGTCTCAAGTGACTGGAGTGCACGGGAAGGGGTACAAGGAACAGTCAAAGATGAGAGAGAAACAGGAACATCTGAGTGAAACGCTTTTTGGGCCAATACCAAAATTTTGAAAGAAACTCAAAAATGAACTGGGAGCCAACTCAGCTGACATTCTACATTATTCAGTTCAGTCATAGCAATTGTTGAAGGGAAATCTGCACTGAGTATGCAGACTGTTCCTTTAGGAAATTCAACGGGTCAGCAAGCAGATACTGTACAAAAGCCCCAAGTCTGCCACTTCAGCTGAAGTAACGTTTCCATTTACTAGAGTGCTCCTAGCGCTTCTATGTCACAGCTTGCATGCTAGAAGGGCCTCATTACATAATCTTTGGGGGGGGGGTCCTTTATTATATTTCATTGAAAAAAAATGATATAACAGGTATATTGATACAGAAGAAAAAAAATTGAGTTGGAGCACATGTAAGATCATTATCTGGAAAAAGATCCATATACAAGGTAAAATAGTGAGTTCAGCTCCTAAATTAGTCCTAAAACTTTGGGGGGGGGAGGGGGGGGCAGAGATCACAGAAAAAAACAAGACAGTAACAGAAGAAAGTACCATGAAAAGGCCTAACACGGTCCTGCTACATTTTTATACAGTAAGTCAAGATCTAACCAGTAACCCGAGTTCCTTCCACACTGGCTAACCTTTTATTCTGTAAAAAAATATATTTTTTTAATTGCTCAGGATCAAAGAAAACATATCATAGATTTGCAAAATTAACTACACACAAGGAAGATGCAAAGCAAAGGAAAAGCCAATAGCTCTAGTCTGTTGGCACAAAGCAAAAAATAAATGTCCGCATTGTTGAGTTAACTTTGTAGCATTAGGAAAAATCCAAATTCTTTCACCTAAGAAGAAAACCTGTGTGGTGCTTTCCAAAAAATACAATTTCACAATCATATAAATATCTTGTGAAAATCCAAATGAAACTAGGAGAGTGGCTCTATCAACTTCATCTATACCAGAGGTTGCTCAAGCATTATCTGGATTATCTAGGGAAGGCAGCACAGCTGTTCCCTGATCTACAATGTCCGCACGTCTTCTGTAGGAAGATAACAAATCTTGGTTCTTTTATTTTAAACCACCTTGATATGCTTTGGTTCTAAGGATGATCAAGCACATTATTTATTAATAATAATAGCCTCCCTTAACAGGTGACACTCAAAACCATTTTAGATGTCATGTATGACAATTGTGTGTGTAAACAGTGGTATCTATACTAGGGATGTGCACAGACCAAAAATAAAAAAGTTTGGTTCTTTGCAACAGTTGTTTTTCTGATTTTCAGGCATTATTTCTTCTTCATTTGACCTTATACATTTTTAGGCACACATTGCATATGTGAAATCAATTGTGCGTGTGTTAATTGAGGCATATGTGCATACACGATATGTACACACTTCAAAATTTTAGGTGCTCAAATGAAATGAATGCGTGTTTATCAATGCACACTCCTAGTTTACACATGTAGTTTGCATGCACATGCAAATGATGATTTTAGAATGTGGTTATTTACACATTCGTCGTCGATGATACGCTGAAACCTTCTGCTCAGTGTGCTGCTGCGGCTAGGAAAGCGAATAGAATGTTGGGTGTTATTAGGAAGGGTATGGAGTCCAGGTGTGCGGATGTTATAATGCCGTTGTATCGCTCCATGGTGCGACCGCACCTGGAGTATTGTGTTCAGTACTGGTCTCCGTATCTCAAAAAAGATATAGTAGAATTGGAAAAGGTACAGCGAAGGGCGACGAAAATGATAGTGGGGATGGGACGACTTTCCTATGAAGAGAGGCTGAGAAGGCTAGGGCTTTTTAGCTTGGAGAAGAGACGGCTGAGGGGAGATATGATAGAAGTGTATAAAATAATGAGTGGAATGGATCGGGTGGATGTGAAGCGACTGTTCACGCTATCCAAAAATACTAGGACTAGAGGGCATGAGTTGAAGCTACAGTGTGGTAAATTTAAAACGAATCGGAGAAAATTTTTCTTCACCCAACGTGTAATTAGACTCTGGAATTCGTTGCCGGAGAACGTGGTACGGGCGGTTAGCTTGACGGAGTTTAAAAAGGGGTTAGATAGATTCCTAAAGGACAAGTCCATAGACCGCTATTAAATGGACTTGGAAAAATTCCGCATTTTTAGGTATAACTTGTCTGGAATGTTTTTACGTTGGGGGAGCGTGCCAGGTGCCCTTGACCTGGATTGGCCGCTGTCGGTGACAGGATGCTGGGCTAGATGGACCTTTGGTCTTTCCCAGTATGGCACTACTTATGTACTTATGTAGAACTGCCACTGGATGTACAGTTTCAAAGAGGGTTATTCTAGGCATGATTTGGGCAGTTCAAAGGTATTAGCACTGATGCTTTTCACTAGAATATACTCATTATCCAAACAACTGTTTTTACTGACCGGATCTGGAGGACTAGCCAAATGGTTAGATATCCAGCGGTGCCCAGTGTTGGTCCTTGTGATCTTGGGCAACTCACTTAGCTTTCCATTGTCTTAGGTACAAAATTAGATTGTGAGCCCTCCAGGGACAGGGTAATACCCAGTGTACCTGAAAGTACCTCATCTTGAGTGCCGGGGAAAATGGTGGAGACTATTATTAAAAACAAAATTACAGAGCACATCCAAGGACATGGATTACTGAGACCAAGTCAGCACAGCTTTTGTGTGGGGAAATCTTGCCTGACCAATTTACTTCAATTCTTTGAAGGAGTAAACAAACATGTGGACAAAGGGGAGCCGGTTGATATTGTGTATCTAGATTTTCAAATGCCGTTTGACAAGGTACCTCATGAAAGGCTACAGAGGAAATTGGAGGGTCATGGGATAGGAGGAAATGTCCTATTGCGGTTTAAAAACTGGTTGAAGGATAGGAAACTGAGAGTGGGGTTAAATGGGCAGTATTCACAATGGAGAAGGGTAGTTAGTGGGGTTCCTCAAAGGTCTGTGCTAGGACCGCTGCTTTTTAATAGATTTATAAATGATTTAGAGATGGGAGTAACTAGCGAGGTAATTAAATTTGCTGATGACACAAAGTTATTCAAAGTCGTTAACTCGCGACAGGATTGTGAAATATTATAGAAAGACCTTACGAGACTGGGAGACTGGGCGGCTAAATGACAGATGACGTTTAATATGAGCAAGTGCAAGGTGATGCATGTGGGGAACCCCCCCCCCCCCCCCCCCCCCGAATTATAGCTACGTCATGCAAGGTTCCACGTTAGGAGTTATGGACCAAGAAAGGGATCTGGGTGTCATCGTCGATAATACACTGAAACCTTCTGCTCAATGTGCTGCTGCGGCTAGGAAAGCGAATAGAATGTTGGGTATTATTAGGAAAGGTATGGAAAACAGGTGTAAGGATATTATAATGCCGTTGTATCACTCCATGGTGCGACCACACCTTGAGTATTGTGTTCAATTCTGGTCGCCGCATCTCAAGAAAGATATAGTAGAATTGGAAAAGGTGTAGCGAAGGGTGACTAAAATGATAGCGGGGATGGGACGACTTCCCTATGAAGAAAGACTAAGGAGGCTAGGGCTTTTCAGCTTGGAGAAGAGACGGCTGAGGGGAGACATGATAGAGGTATATAAAATAATGAGTAGAGTGGAACAGGTGGATGTGAAGTGTCTATTCACGCTTTCCAAAAATACTAGGACTAGGGGGCATGCGATGAAACTACAGTGTAGTAAATTTAAAAGAAATCGGAGAAAATGTTTCTTCACCCAACGCATAATTAAACTCTGGAATTCATTGCCGGAGAACGTGGTGAAGGCGGTTAGCGTGGCAGAGTTTAAAAAGGGGTTAGATGGTTTCCCAAAGGACAAGCCCATAAACCACTACTAAATGGACTTGTGAAAAATCCACAATTCCAGGAATAACATGTATAGAATGTTTGTACGTTTGGGAAGCTTGCCAGGTGCCCTTGGCCTGGAGCCGCTGTCGTGGACAGGATGCTGGGCTCGATGGACCCTTGGTCTTTTCCCAGTGTGGCATTACTTATGTACTTATGAGCCACTACTGAAAAAGTTGTCAGTAAAATCAATAATGATATTTTGCATGAAAGCTAAATATAACAGACCTCTTGCTGATGCGTTCTCCCTCAGCCCATTTCAGATCCTGCCTTAGAGAGAGGGTTTGCACATATAAGTACTTTTCACATGTGGTAACAGCTCTTTTTATGTATATCACTTAGTTCAATAGAGTTTCAACACAAAAATCTATGCTAATGTGCAGATATGGCAAGTCTAAGGAGGTATCTCACCTCTTACATTTACTGGCTGCTTGTAAGGAGTCTGCCAGGATATCATAGGACTGCAAATGGAAAAGACTATCTGGTGTGAAAAATGCAGAGGCATAGCCAGAAATCCATGGGAGGGGGGCTGGAAAGGGCAGGCCCCACATTTTCTCTAAGCTCTTCTCCCTTCCCTTCCTCCCATGTTAAAAAGCATACCTTTGCTAGTGGGGATGCTCAAGCCCCACCACAACAGAAAGATATACTGCCTTTCTGTGGTTTCTGCAACTATATTCAAAGTGATTTACATAGTATATGCAGGTAATTATTTGTACCTGGGGCAATGGAGGGTTCAGTGACTTGCCTTGAGTCACAAGGAGCTGCCGTGGGAATCAAACCCAGTTTCCCAGGATCAAAGTCCACTGCACTAACCTGTAGGCTACTCCTACAGTGGAGGATGACTTCCAAACATTGACTGTTGTGCTTTGGATACACCGTGGGAGGGGGAGTGTTCCGAATGTTTCCCTTGTGGTTGATGCCCACGCCTTGTCAGTCCCAGAGGTTCATTGCCTGAGCCTCTAAGCAGCGAGGAGGGTGGCAGCTTGCTTCAACTCAGAAACCTCTTTGACTGGCAGGGGCTTAGGCATCCCCACCAGCCATTAAACTGCTGCTGCAATTTGGAGGGGGTCTGAGTCCAAAGTGTGAGGGTGAAGGCCCCCTCATGGCTATGCCACTGAAATCAAGTCCCTGGACACATTTTCTTTAATCTGACAGAACAAAGAAGTTTCTGTTTTATTTCTAAAATCAAAAATCTTCTTGCAGTATTAGACCAATAGGATTGCTAAGTGCTTCTCAACTCTCTCCTGAAGGCAAACCGAGCCAGTTGGGTTTTCGGGATCATAACAATGAATATGCCTGACACACATTTGCATATATTGGAGATCCACTGTCTGGAAATATATCTAGTACACCTTCATCCTGAGTGTGCCTCTGGGAAAGGGGTGAGAGGCACTGTAATGTGCAGTATTAGTTCAGCATATTTTATATCCAATGTGCTTCACAATCAATAAACAATTACTCACAATTTTATCTACCATGGGTGTATACAAGACTTGAGAGGTATATTTACAAAGCCATATAGACTATTGTATGCGGGTTGTAAGGTCCAGCTTCTGAAGAAACTGCAGACTGCCCAGAACGATATACAACAAAACAAAGTATGTTAGTGCTACACCTCTTCGCCTGAAACTGCATTGGCTCCCTATGATGTTCTGCATAACCTTCAAACTTTGTACTATAGTTCACAAGATACTCTACGGTGATGTCCCTGGTTCTATGAATGGCCTCATTGATCTACCAGCCAGGAATAGTATCCGCACATCTCGTACCTATATGAATCTTCACTATCCTAATTGCATTGGCCTTAAATATAAGTCGATCTACGTGTCCAATTTCACCTATTTAAGTACGCAAATGTGGAATGCATTACCTAAAGCAGTGAAAACGATACCTGATCATCTGCAATTCAGGCGATCTTTGAAGACCTATCTGTTTTGTGCAGCCTACCCCGCTGTTTCTGAATAGCAGCCTCAACTCTGCACTGATTTAAAGACACTGTTATTTTTTTATATCTTTGCCATTTATTGTTCCCATTTAACCCTACCTTCCCTTACCCTGATTCTATTTGTATTTGTTTAACATCGGCCATATTGGTGCTCCCAAATACGGTGACTTGCAAGCCACATTGAGCCTGCTATTGTGTGGGAAAATGGAGGATACAAATGCTGCAAATAAATAAAATATTAGGGTGATGTTGATTATGTTAAGCAGCTAGAATGGTTATGTCGTAGCTGTTAGAACACACCTGTGCTAATGGCTACCTTACACTAAAAGCAGCAAGTGCAGTAAAAGTCCCTCACTAGCTGCTTAGCATGGGTAGGGACAGGATCTAGACAGGTCACTGGTGGAGAAGGAGGTAACATTAAATGCTGCCACATCACCATCAGTTCAATAGAACAGCCCAGTCCCCCAAAGAACCATCCCTCCTATCCCCCCAATAGGTCCTGCCTAACAATCAGAACCCCCTTGCCACAAATACAAGTCCCTCGTAGACAGAAGTCCCCCAAGCACTCCAAGGACTCACCTGGGTATCTCCCTTGTAGTCTAGTGGACTAGGGTGGGAGTGGTCCCTCTTCACTCCTCCCCCAGAGCAGCCAGGATTCAAAATGGATCTGTGACTCCTAGTGGTAGTCTTGCAGTACTACCGTTAGGGGTCATCCAGCCAGTAGTACCGCTCCCTCACCCTGCCTTGTTTTCTTCCTGACAGCATATCATGAAAGCCTGACCTGCTCAGCAGTCATTCATTCTTCGGGCTCAGAATTGAAAGTAAGAGTCCAGGAATTGTCTTAGTGCTAGGAGGCACTGCACAACAGGAGACCACTTTTCTTTGCAGTCAGTGTCTGTGTTGTATCTCACAGGATCTTGTCCAAGAAGGGCATGAATATATTTTGCCTCAGCCCATGGGGCTCTATGCTACAGATCGCCATGATGGGATAGAAGTCCCCAGTGCCAGGAATATGAGTTGGAGGCATGCAGATCAACTGTGCTTAATCCATTCTCTCTACTTGGGCTATTCCAGCCAGTGTTAGTGCTGCTTTAACCCACTCACTCTGCCTTGGGGGCTTTCTGGTCAATGTTGCTACCACTTTAACCCACCACTCACCCTTGCCTTGGGGTCTTCTAGCCAATATTAATGCTGCTTTGCTCCTCTCCCAGTGCCTTGGAGTCTTCATGATACTCTTACTGCCCATTGCCCCTCTCAGTGTCTTGCAGTACTGTTGCCTCTATTCCAGACAAGCTTTAATCAAGTTTAAATGATAATGAATAGAAACTCCCACTGATAGAAAAAAATTGTTTGTTCTAGACTTTAATGGAAATGAATGAAATGAGGTGGCAAATTATTTGGCAGCCAAAAACTAACCGAAAGATGACCCGAACCGTTAAGTTTCTCCATGACATCCCTACTGTCTAGTTCTGCAATTTTCAGAATGGTTTCTGAACCATAGTCAGGTCTCCCTAAAGTTCCAGGCTCTATCCATTTTCCCTCTTTTACATTCACATGATTTTACATCTTCCACACTTCACCTTCTGAACAATTTATTTGCATGCTCCCCACTACCCTGCAAACTGTCCCACCCCAAAAACTTGCCTTTTTGCTGCTGTCTCACTCCCTGCAAACTGTCCTATCCCTCAGTATTACCCCACCCTCACAATTTCTCCAGCAGCCCACAAGCTGCATCCCTGCAGAGGGATTGGAATGAATTCCAGGACCCATGCTTTACGTGGAGGGGCATAATCAAATGCGAACGCCCATCTCCATGGGCATCTATGTCCGCGAATGGGTACGTGAAGGGGCGGTTTGAACCATATTTTCGAAAAAGATGGGCGTCCATCCTTCGTTTCGAAAATACGGTTTTTGTACGGACCAAATGCCATGGATTTGGTTCTGAGATGTGCAGGGTTTTTGGTTTTTTTTTTTTGCGATAATGGAAACTAAAAACGCCCAGCTCAGAAACGTCCTAATCCAAGCCATTTGGTCGTGGGAGGGACAACTGTACAACAGTACCATAGCTCTTAGGGGTGAAGGGGGCAAGTACATGTGGGTTTTAGAGGCCTCCCATTTACCACCACAAGTGTTACAGGGAGGGGGGGATGGGCCTGGGTCTGCCTGGCTGAAGTGCACTGCAGTACCCACTAAAAGTGCTCCAGGGACAGGACTTGTTGCTGCTGTGTAACCTTGGCACACCAGTCCACACCTGAAGACTAATCTCTCGGAAAAAGTCCTTTATTTGAATAAGCATGTTTACTGACAGTTAACTGCAGATCAGAGGTTGTGCCCAGGGGTGTGCTGGTAAATTGTTAACAGGGGGCTCTCTCTCACCAGCAAAGTAAAAGAGAATTCAGGAGGGGCCCAAGCCCACATTTTGGGATCCATTTGTTAAAGTATCCATGGAGAACAGGCTCCCAAAATTCTTAAAAACTTAACAAACGGCTCTCAAGAGCCTGAGAGAGCCTGCTCCAGCACACCACTGGTTGTGCCTCACTGGCAAAGAGTCTCCCTGGTACTGAGATTAGCAGTAGGTCAGAGCTGGCAGAATGCTATACAATGCCCACTTTCAGTAACGTGGGTAACACATGAAAGGGAGCTAAAACTGGCTTATAAAAATGGCCACTACCGCATGGACTACCGGAAACACAACAGGGCACACTCTGACCCAGTACGCAGGGGGAAAAGCACCATGGGAGTAGAGCCTATCAACTACCAACATTGTGAGCATTGAACACAAGCTAGTGGAATCACGGAGCCCACTACCCTACACCCACCACAATGCATTGCTGATGTGACTCTGCAGTGTGCATAACAGAAAAGGTGTCACACTCACCCGAGAGCCACATCAGAACCAGGGAAAGGCTGTTACAGGATAGAACACATTCTGCTGTCATGGAGGTGGGTACGGCATTTGAGGCTGGCATAGAGGCTGGAAAAAAAAAAACTTTGTAAAGTGGGTTTTTTTTTGGTGGGAGGGGGTTAGTGACCACTGGGGGAGTCAGGGGTGGTCATCCCCGATTCCCTCCGGTGGTCATCTGGTCATTTAGAGCACCTTTTTGGGACTTGTTCGTTAAAAAACAGGGTCCAACAAAAGTGATCCAAATTCGCGCTAAAAACGCCGTTCTTTTTTCGATTATCGGCCGAGGACGCCCATCTCTCCCTGGCCGATAACCATGCAGTCCCGCCTTCACCACGCCTCCAACACGGCCCCGTCAACTTTGCCCGTTTCCATGACAGATTGCAGTTAAAGACGACCAAAATCGGCTTTCGATTATACTGATTTGGGTGCCCACGGGAGAAAGACGCCCATCTCCCGATTTGGGTCGAAATATGGGCGTCTTTCTCTTTCGAAAATAAGCTGGATAGTGTCCTCACTTTTATTTATTTATTTCATTTTTAGACATCACTGTGGTGTGATCAGTGTCACCAAACTATCACTATTAAACCCACATATATTACTGTGGCATATATACGTTAATACTACCCAGGTTAACTTCATTTATTTTATTTATTACATTCGTATCCCACATTTTCCCACCTATTTGTAGGCTCAATGCGGCTTACATAGTACCTAGAGGCGTTTGCAGACTCCGGTGTAAACAAATACATAGTGAAGTTGTGGTAAGATAAAGTTCATGTGGTATAGCCACATAAGGGAATCATGCCACGGAAGGGTTGTGTTATGTCCAATACGTTTTTTTTTGTGTTGCAGAGATCAGGCATTTATGTTGGATTGGTAGGGTATGCCTTTTTAAACAGGTAAGTTTTTAGTGTTCTCCGGAAGTGTAAGTGGTTGTATGTAGTTTTCAAGGCTTTTGGTAATGCGTTCCACAGTTGTGTGCTTATGTAGGAAAAACTGGATGCGTAAGTTGATTTGTATTTGAGTCCTTTGCAGCATGGGAAGTGCAGGTTTAGGTACGTTTGTGTTGATTCAAATATGTTTCTAGTTGGTAGGTCGATCAAGTCTTATGTGTCCTGGGGCTTCACCGTAGATTATTTAGGATGTACTCCCTTCCTTTTTCTACCCCTTAATATGAAATTACATATTTGGTTTAGAGCAGTAGGTAATGTGCAGTGTTAACACTACATCAACAGATTTTTGAGCTCCACATTAAAGCCAACATTAAAACACATAAAAGACCTTTGCGGTTCCAAAAAATTTTTTTGAAGTCGAAGCCAATTATACAGAATATATTGAGACGCCACGTCAGCAAGGAACCGCAAAGGTCTTTTTCAAGACCACTCGACTTCAAAAATTTTTTGGGAACCATAAGGATCATTCAAGACCATTTTATTTCAAGATTCCACCCCTATTCGAATCACAAGGCACATTTAAGACTCCTGAGGCAGGCCGTGGCCGAAACACAGTTACTGTGTCGAGTCATTGATTAAAGTAGTATTTTGGAATTCATTTTCCCGTTTCCCTGGAGTCATTGGTCCACTGCCCACTGATCTTCCTAGGTACTTTTTAGAAAGTAAACAAATGTTTATCTTTATAATTGATCCATATTTCAGTTACCTGTTATTGTTTGCTGATCACACTTTTTTGGTTCATTGTTCAATATTTTTAAGACAATAAACAATTTTCCGTTTATTGCCGCTGCTATCTGGACTGATAAAGAATCCTGGTAGTTTGTGTGTTGGGTCTCTGAGTGCTTTCTGGGAACTGTGAAACCACTGGGAGTGTGACCTCAGTAACCTAGAAATCACTGGGGATAATTTGAGAGCGGGAGACTTGCCCAGAGACGGTTGGGACCCAGTCGGTGGGAGGAGGGTGCTAATGTAGAGCACAAGCGGCTGGTGCAAGTATACCTGAGCTGTGCTGGGGATAAACCCTTTAAGTGGTCATGAGGTAACTCCAGGCAGGTGGCTAGACGTTTCGTGACACCTGGGCTGTACATACTGCAGCAGGGTAAAATTATGTATCATACCTGATAATTTTCTTTCCATTAATCATAGCAGATCAATCCATAGACTGGTGGGTTGTGTCCATCTACCAGCAGGAGGAGATAGAGAGCCATCTTTTGCCTCCCTATATGTGGTCATGTGCTGCCGGAAACTCCTCAGTATGTCGATATCAAAGCTCCATCCGCAGGACTCAGCACTTAGAGAATTACATCCACAAAGGGACACTCTGCCCAGCTCACCTCTGCCGAAGCGGGGGATAGGAATCCACCCAGCTCACCACCGCCAAAGCGGGGGAGGGGAACCCACGCCTGCCGGCGTGGGGGGGGGGGGGGACTGGCTTATCCTGCTACCGCAACCGCAGGAGGAGCTGGCTGACCCTAACACCGCCGAAGCGGGAGGGATACAAAGCTACCCTACTGCCGCATGAAGCGGGAGGGAGCGCCGGCATAATTTAGATATCAATCCAGCCACCGTCGAAAAGGGGGGAGAGGAAGCAGCAGCTCACTGTAACGCAAATTCGTCCCAACTCAAGGAAAATCCAATCGGAGAACTTGAACACGAAGTCCTCCCGAACAGGAACTGAAGACTAAACTTGAACCTGAAATATAACCAGAACACAAACAGTACAGATATCTGGGAGGGGCTATGAATTGATCTGTTATGATTAATGGAAAGAAAATGATCAGGTATGATACATAATTTTACCTTCCATATCATCATGCAGATCAATCCATAGATTGGTGGGATGTACTGAAGCAGTACTCACCCAGGGCGGGACATGGAAATCCCAGAATGCAACACTGAAGCTCCAAACTGGGCCTCGGCCCGAGCAGCCACATCCAAGCGGTAATGCCGTGAGAAGGTATGAGCCGATGCCCAAGTTGCCACTCTGCAAATCTCTGCGAAAGGAATGCTGCTTGGGGGAAAAGTTCCGCTTGAAGGAGGAGGAGGAGGAAGAGGAGCCCGACTTGCCCGGGCGATACCGAGGGGCTTCCTGAAAACGGCCCTTGGAGGAACCAGGGCGAGCACTGCCAGCCCGTACCCTGACCTCCGGCAACCTCTTGCCTTTGGACGTGCCGAGCTCCGTCACGATCTTGTCCAGCTCGTCCCCAGAGCAGCTTGCCTTTAAAAGGCAACTTGGCTAGGCGAGATTTGGAGGCATGGTCAGCAGACCAGTGCTTAAACCATAGACACCTACGGGAGAGACCGACTGAGCCATACCCTTAGCTGAGGCTCACAAGACATCATACAGCAAGTCTGCCAAATAGGCAAAGCCCGACTCCAGGGCCGGCCAATCCGCCCTCAAGGAAGGATCCGAGGGGGAGGCCTGCTGCAAAATGGTCAGGCATGCCCTGGCCACATAAGAGCCGCAAACCGAGGCTTGCAAACTCAGGGCGGCCGCCTCCAGTCCTGAAGGTCCTTCAGGGCAGTGCCACCTTCCACCGGCAGAGCCGTTTTCTTAGTCACCGCAGTGATTACAGAGTCCACTGTGGGCCAGAGAAAGGCCTTCCGTTCACCCTTCAGCAGGGGTTACAAACGGGCCATGGCCCTAGCTACTTTAAGGCTCGCTTCAAGGACATCCCATTGAGCCGAAATCAAGGTCTGCATGGCTTCATGAACGTGGAAGGTTCTAGGAGGGCGCTTAGTGCCCAGCATAATAGCTGAGCCTGCCGAGGCTGAGAGAGGGCCTTCCTCCGGAGAGGAGATGTTTAAAATGCTCATAGCCTGCACTAACAGGTTGGGCAAATCCTCTGAGCGAAAGAGCAGTGCTGCAGAGGGGTCACCCGCTCTCTCCAAGCAGGGATCAGCCTCCTCCAAAGAATCCCCTAAGGACCTTTGGGAAAACTCAGATAAGCTGCCCTCATCTACATCTGAGGAGACAGAGTCCCCTAGGGCCTGGAGATCCACCTGAGGGCGTTTAACCATGGACGCCTCATCCCCTTTGTCAGACAGGGGAACCGGGGCAGTGTTTTGCATAAGAAATGCCTGATGCAGCAGTAAAATGAACTCAGGGGAAAAACCCCCCAGCCTGTGCCCCTCTGCAGCCTGGGCAACAGCCCTAGAGGCACTCTCAACCTGCGCTCCTAAGAGCGGGGGAGGCGCGCGCACTCAAAATGGTGTCCGCTGCGTCGCTCGGCAAAGGAGCCGCACGGGAAGAATGGCGCTTCAAATTCGCCAACTTTTTACCGCCGCCCAAGTCAAGGGCGGCCATCTTTTTAGAGTCTCCCACCTCGAGGGCGGCCCAAGAAGAAGCCGGCCGAGCAGCGTGGCCGGCGAAAACCGGAAGGTGGCCAACGGGGGATGGGCGCCTACGGCGGGAAACCCACCAAACCGGAGGACAAACCAGCGAACTCGCTCAACTCCGAAAAGGCTCTCCCTCCGATCCCCCCGCTTCCCTGCTAGGCGTGCGCACGCGGTCCGGAGAGCGTCTTTTCGCGCCCTTACCCTCCGACACCATTAGCCACGAGGAGAACGTTCGGGGAACCCCCTGCCTGCTCAAGAAAGGTAAAATTACCTGCTTCACGCTCCGAGCTGCAACGAATTGGATGTCCCAGTGAGCAGCTACAAGGAAAGCTGTAGATTCAATAGCGCTTTCGTTTTTCTTATTTTCTTTTTTCAACGGAGCCAGCGGGAGGGGGGAGAAAAGGATGGACCTGGAACCACCAAGTTTACACTTGCTCAAAAGATCTCTCAAACCCAGGTACTCAACAGAACCTAAACAATTAGGCTTGGAGACCTAGCCAGAGCTGCTGCTGTGTGTGACCACCACCTGCTGAGATAGAGAACATACTGAGGAGTTTCCGGCAGCACATGACCACATATAGGGAGGCAAAAGATTGCTCTCTATCTCCACCTGCTGGTAGATGGACACAACCCACCAGTCTATGGCTTGATCTGCATGATGATATGGAAGACATGTTTATCCACTCCTACCCTAGCTGAGATAATATTTAACCATCTTTCTGACCTCATGTGCACCTTTCTTTAAAAATTCCTCTTACTCTCTTACCTATCTTTATATGTTAACAATCTTTTTGACCTCATGTGCAACTTTCTTTAAATTAGTCACCTTATTTTCTAACTTCTCTTACCTATCTATATATTCCACCTTTGCTTATACGCTACACTGTCAATTAAAATATTCTATCATGTATTCTGTTAACATTGTAAGGTAAAATTATGTATCATACCTGATAATTTTCTTTCCATTAATCATAGCCGATCAATCCATAGACTGGTGGGTTGTGTCCATCTACCAGCAGGTGGAGATAGAGAGCAATCTTTTGCCTCCCTATATGTGGTCATGTGCTGCCGGAAACTCCTCAGTATGTCGATATCAAAAGCTCCATCCGCAGGACTCAGCACTTAGAGAATTACACCTACAAAGGGACACTCTGCCCAGCTCACCACCGCCCAAGCGGGGGAGGGGAAATATTCCAGCGCACCACCACCAGGGTGGTGGGTGGGAAACCACACCCGCCGACACGGGGGGAACTGGCTTATCCTGCTACCGCAACCGCGGGAGGAGCTGGCTTACCCTAACACCGCCGAAGCAGGAGGGATACAAAGCTAACCTACAGCCGCACGAAGTGGGAGGGAGCGCCGGCATAATTTAGTTATCAATCCAGCCACCGCTGAAACGGGGGTAGAGGAAGCAGCAGCTCACTGTAACACAAAATCGTTTCAACTTGATGAAAATCCAGTTGGAAGAACTTGAACACGAAGTCCTCATGAACAGGAACTGAAGACTAAACTGGAACCTGAAATATAACCAGAACAGTAAAATACTAATATCTGGGAGGGGCTATGGATTGATCGACTATGATTAATGGAAAGAAAATTATCAGGTGTGATACATAATTTTACCTTCCATATCATCAAGCCGATCAATCCATAGACTGGTGGGATGTACCGGAGCAGTACTCACCCAGGGTGGGACATGGAAATCCCAGAACGCAACACTGAAGCTCCAAACTGGGCCTCAGCCCGAGCAGCCACATCCAGGCAGTAATGTCGTGAGAAGGTATGAGCCGACGCCCAAGTTGCCACTCTGCAAATCTCTTTCAAGGAGACAGATCTGGACTCTGCCATCGAAGCCGCCTGTGCTCTAGTAGAGTGTGCCTTCAGCTGAATAGGTGGAATCTTCCCTTCAGCCACATAAGCTGCCGCAATCGCCTCCTTGACCCAACGTGCCACAGTAGGCTTAGATGCCTGCAGACCCTTACGAGGGCCTGCGAACAGCACGAACAGGTGATCCGACTTCCTGAAATCATTGGTCACTTCCAAGTATCTGATGATGACTCGTCTAACATCCAGACATTTGAGAGCAGGGTACTCCTCTGGGTAATGCTCCCTATGGAAGGAGAGTAGACAAAGCTGCCGATTCACATGGAAGCGAGAAACAATCTTGGGCAAGAAGGAAGGCACTGGGCGAATAGACACGCCTGCCTCAGTGAACCGCAGGAATGGTTCTCTGCACGAGAGCACCTGGAGCTCGGAAACTCTTCTGGCTGAAGTGATAGCCACCAAAAAGACCGCTTTCAACGTCAGGTCCTTCAGCGATGCCCTCGACAAGGGCTCAAAGGGCGGCTTCTGCAAGGCCCGTAGCACCAGATTGAGATTCCACGTAGGCACTATCAGTGCAAAGGAGCAGGTGATTAACTCCTTTGAGAAAGCACACCACATCTGGCTGCGAAGCCAGGGAAGCCCCTGCAGATGACTCCTGAAGCAAGCTAGAGCCGCCACCTGGATTTTCAGCGAACTGAGCGACAGACCTTTCTCCAGACTCTCTTGCAGGAACGCCAACACTGAAGATATTGGAGAAATGAAGGGCGATAGAGAGCCTGCCTCACACCACGATGCAAAGGTACGCCAGACCCTGGCGTAAGTGGTAGAAGTAGAGTGCTTCCTCGCTCTCAGCATAGTGGCGATGACCTTGTCTGAGAAGCCCTTCTTCCTCAGACGCTTCCACTCAAGAGCCAGGCCATAAGACCAAAGGGGGAGGGATCCTCCATCACCATGGGACCCTGATGCAAGAGGCCCCGCTCCGCTGGCAGCCGCAGAGGGCTGTCCACTGAGAGTCTGATTAAGTCCGCATACCAGGGGCGTCTAGGCCAATCCGGATCCACCAGGATCACCCGGCCCGGATGCTTTGCCACCCGGCTTAGAACTCTGCCCATCATGGGCCAGGGTGGGAACACGTAGAGAAGCTCCTGTGCCGGCCACTGCTGGAGAAGAGCATTGACTCCCAGAGATCGAGAGTCCCGTCCTCTGCTGAAAAAACGCGGCACTTGGAAATTGGCCGAGGACGCCATCAGATCCAGGCTCGGCTGGCCCCAGCGCTTTGTGATGTCCAGCAACGCCCGAGCAGACAGCTGCCACTCTCTGGGATCCAAGGTATGGCGACTGAGAAAGTCCACCTTGACATTCATGACTCCCACAATGTGGGCCGCCGACAGCTGTTCCAGATTCGATTCCGCCCACAGGCATAGCTTCATGGCATCCTTGGCTAGAGGGGCGCTCCTGGTACCTCCCTGGCGATTGACATAGGCCACAGCCGTGGCATTGTCCGACAGGACCTGTACAGGCCTCAGCACCAGTACCGGGAAAAACTCTAGAAGCGCCAACCGAATGGCTCGAAGTTCCAGGAGGTTGATGGACCACTTCGTCTCTGCAGGAGACCAGAGGCCCTGCGCCATCCGTCCCAGGCAGTGGGCTCCCCAGCCCGTCAAGCAGGCGTCCGTCGTGACGACAACCCACTCCGGGGTCGTAAGAGGCATTCCTGCGGACAGCTTGACTGGCCTCAGCCACCAACTCAGCGCCTTTCGCACCGCTGGATCCAAGGGAAGGCGTACAGCGTAATCCTCCGAAACTGGAGTCCACCGCCGCAGAAGAGAGTGCTGTAGTGGTCTCATATGGGCCCTGGCCCAGGGCACTACCTCCATCGTGGCCGTCATGGAGCCGAACAGCTGCACATAGTCCCAAGCCCAAAGAGTAGAGGAGGCTAGGAACCGGTCCACCTGGGCCCGAAGCTTGACGCTCCGGTTGTCTGGCAGGAACACTCTGCCCACTTGGGTGTCGAATCGAACTCCCAGATACTCCAGGGACTGAGTCAGGCGCAGCTGGCTTTTCTCCCAGTTGATGATCCATCCCAGGGAGCTCAGAAGAGCATTGACCCTGTCTGTAGCTCTCCCGCACTCCGCATAGGAGGGGGCTCAGATCAGCCAGTTGTCCAGATAGGCAGAGGTAAGCTGCGATGACCACCATTACTTTGGAGAAGGTCTGCGGAGCAGTAGCCAACTCGAACGGGAGGGCTCTGAACTGGAAGTGTCGGCCCAGAACTGCAAAGCGCAGAAAGCGCTGATGAGGCGGCCAGATGGGAATATGTAGGTAAGCTTCCTTGATGTCCAGGGATGCCAGGAATTCTCTCTTTTTCACCGCAGCTGTTACTGAGCGGAGAGTCTCCATCCGGAAGTGCCGTATCTTTAAGGCCCGATTGACTCCCTTGAGGTCGAGGATACGCCGCATAGCACCTCCCTTCTTTGGCACCACAAAGTAAATGGAGTAACGTCCCTTGCCAAGTTGATCTACTGGCACTGGGACCACCGCACCCAGGCGGATCAGGTTGTCCAAAGTCTGCTGCACTGCTGCCGCTTTGACTGGAGACTTGCAGGGAGAGTTTACAAACCCATCTCTTAAGGGCCGGCAGAACTTTAACTTGTAGCC